>NC_064836.1:5072832-5381832 GCF_024166365.1 Elephas maximus indicus
CCCTCCAAAATCCCAGTAACATTTTTTTTTTTTTAATATGACAGCTTAGTGAACAGAGAAAATTTAAATTAAGAGGAGGGGTAAAGTTTTCCTAATTGACAGGCATGAATGCCAGAATTCACTTTTGCTACTTTGAATAATTTCAATTTGATGTGATCTTATAACCCGGTTGTATTTTTCTTCAAGTAAAATATTTCAAGAAGATTAGGTCCCCTAGAACAACATACTCTCTGGAGTACAGCTCACAGCATTACCCTGAGTTTGTTTTGGGGTTGTTAATCATCCCTTTCTCTGTTTCCTATCAGAAAACCTAGACTTAAAAATTTACAACCTACCTTAGACACAGGTGTGTTTATTATGGCAACGTTCCCTGAACAAAAGGCAAAATAGAAAGTTTGTTATGGGTGTTGTAGTTTAGACCCAGATCACAAGAAGTGATTTCAGTGTTATCAGCAATATTAGCAAAGCAAAATTTTTATCTAGAATTATAGAAGTGCTCTTCCTTTAGGAGTTGTAGGGCTAATGAGACTTATCATTCTAACATTTACTTAAAATATTTAATGAGACACTTGTTGCTTTTTCCCTTTCCAGCTCCTGACTCAAAACCAGATAGAAACAACACCACAATCAAAACAATAAAATCAAGTGAAATTTTAACCCAAACCAATGACACACATGAATTTTGTCCTGCTATGGTTTCTAAACATTATCTCACTTTCCAGAATAAAGGATGGAGGAGTTTTATACATTATTCATTTAGTCAGTGTTTACTGAGGACCTACTATATGTCAGACAAGGTCCTAGACACAAGGATTTAGTGATAACCTAGGCGGAGAAAATCTCTGATCCCATAAATCTTGTGTTCTAGTGCAAAAAGACAGTCGAAAAATAAGTAGGCAAACAAATGATGTAATTTCAAATGAAGACAAATGCTGTAAAGAAAATAAAGCAGAGAATAGTATAGAGAGAGGTTGTAGAGAGAGAGCTATTTCAACTTGGATAGTCAGGAAATGCTTCCCAGAGGAGGTGGCATTTGAACAGGTATTAATGTGGAGAAAAAGCCACATGTGGGAAGATTTGGGGGAAAAATATTCTGGGAGTATGTCACAGCAGCAAAAGACCTAGGCTGTGAACAAACTTGGTGTCTTCAAAGAAAGGCAAAAAGCTTTTGTGGCTGTGGCATAGAATGAGGAAAAGTGTGGTGGAAAATGGGACTGAAAAGCTAATCAGAGGTCAGGTGAGATATACTCTTCTAGGCCTTAGGACTTCATTCTGGATATGATGGCGACTAATTTTAATAGGTGGTGTTGAACTAACAAGTGGTTGTTATCTTGATCTGCAGGGCAATGGAAGCAGAGACACTAAAAAGAAATTATTTTTTATCAAAGATGCTGGTGGTTGAGTGGGGTGCCCCAAAAGTGGGGCAAAGATAGAGTTTTAAGATCAAATGCTACTGACCGCTGAAATAAGAGTAGAGAATTCTCTATTGGATGAGTAGCATGTAGGTCACTGTGATCCTGACAAGAGTGAATTCAGCAAAGCAATGGGGACAAAAGCTTGAGTGGCATATTTTGAAGAGAGAATAGGGTATGATAAAGTGGGGATGATGAGGGTATATCTTCTGGAAAAAACAAGAAATGGGGAAATAGCAGAAGGGGGGATGAGTCAGGGTAGTGCTTTTGGGTCTTATGTGTATTTTTATTTTTTAAGGTGGGAGTAATTACAAAATATTTGTATACCGAAGGAAACAATAAAAAGAGAAAAATGATGATGCAGGGCAGAAAGAGAATACATGTAGGAACAATGTCCTAGAAAGGGGGAAAATAAATGACAGCTAATGCATGAGTGGAGGAGTTGACCTTCAGTGGGAGTAAGGACAGTTCATCTATTCTAATGGGGAGGAAGGCAGAGTGCACCCAGGTGCTCTTAGATATACTGATTTGGTGGAAAGCTGAGGCAGTTCTCCTTTCTCATATTTTCTCAAGAAAATGTGAAAGGAGACCATCAGGTGAGTTAGAATTAAATATTTCAGGACTTAAAGAAGACGTGGCCCTAAAAAGATAAAATACTTAGGAATAAATCTAACCAGGGACATAAAAGGCCTATACAAAGAAAATTACAAAACAGTATTGCAAGAAACCAGAAGAGACTTACATAAATGGAAAAACGTACCACGTTCATGGATAGGAAGACTCAACATTGTGAAAATGTAAATTCTACTCAAAGCGATATACAAATATAATGCAATCCCAATCCAAATATTAACTTTAACAGCACTCTTTAATGAGATGGAAAAACTAATCATCAACTTTAAACGGAAAGGAAAGAGGCCCTGGATAAGAAAGCAGTATTGAAGAAAAAGAACTAGGAGGCCACACACTAACTGATCTCAGAACTTGCTCTACCAAACCCATTGCCACTGAGTCGATTCCGACTCATAGCGACCCTATAGGACAGAGCACAACTGCCCCATTGGGTTTCCAAGAAGCGGCTGGTGGATTTGAACTGCCAACCTTTTGGTGGGCAGCTGTAGCTCTGTGCCACTGTGCCATCGGGGCTCCACACATGCCTCATACTACCTGATCTTAAACCTACTATACAGCCATGGTATTCAAAACAGCCTGATCCTGGTACGATGACAGACACACAGACCAATGGAACAAAATTGAGAACCCAGATATAAATACATCCACTTATGGTCAGCTGATCTTTGACAAAGGACCAAAATCCATCAAATGGGGAAAAGACAGCCTTTTTAATAGATGGTGCTGGTAAAACTGGATGTCCATCTGTAAAAAAATGAAACAGGACCTGTACCTCACATCGTACACATAAACTGACTCAAAATGGATCAAATACCTAAATATAAAACCTAAAATGATAAAGATCATGGAAGAGAAAATAGGGACAAAGCTAGGGGCTCTAATACACAGCATAAATAGAACTCATACCATAACTAACAATGCACAAACACAGGAATATAACCTAGATAACTGGGAGCTCCTAAAATTATACACTTATGCTCATCAAAAGAATTCCCCAAAAGAGTAATAAGAGAACCTACAGACTAGGGAAAAAAAAAAAATTGGCTACAACATATTCAACAAGGGTCTAATCTCCAAAATCTATTGAATAATTCAACAGCTCAATAACAAAAAGATAAATAATCCCGTTAACAAATGGGCCAACAATATGAACAGACACTTCACCAAAGACAGCTAACAGACACGTGAGAAAATGGGTATTAGCCATTGTATTTGTTACTAAGTACCCTTAATTTGGTTCCACCTTGTAGTGATTCTACGTACAACAGAACGAAACTCTGCCCAGTCCAGTGCCATCCTCACAGTCCTTGCTACGTCTGAGCCCGTTGTTGCAACCACTGCGTCAATCCATCAACTTGAAGGTCTTCCTCTTTTTTGCTGACCCTGTACTTTACCAAGCATGATGTCCTTCTCCAGGAAGTGATCTCCCCTGATAACACGTTCAAAAGTATGTGAGACAGATTCTCACTATCCTCACTTCAAGGGAGCATTCTAGCTGCACTTCTTCCAAGGCAGATTTGTTTGTTCTTCTGTCAATCCATGGTGTATTTAATATTCTTTGCCAACACCATTATTCAAAGGCATCAATTCTTCAGTTTTCTTTATTCATTTTCCAGCTTTCACATGCATATGAAATAATTGAAAATACCATGGCTTGGCTTACATTAGTCCTGAAAGTGACATCTTTGTTTTTTAACACTTTAAAGAAGTCTTTTGCAGCAGACTTGCCCAAAGCAATGTGTAGTTTGATTTCTTGACTGCTGCTTTCATGCAATGATTGTGGACCCAAGAAAAAAGAAATCCTTGACAAATTCAATATTTTCTCCAATTATCATGACGTTGCTTATTGATCCCATTGTGAAGAATTTTGCTTTCTTTATGCTCAGGTGCAATCCATACTGAAGGCTGTGGTCTTTAATCTTCATCAATAAGTGCTTCAAGTCCTCTTTACTTTCAGCCAAGCAAGGTTGTGTCATCCACACATTGCAGGTTGTTAATGAGTCTTCCTCTAATCCTGATGCCCCATTCTTCTTTATAGAGTCCTGTTTCTTGGATTATTTGCTCAGCATACAGATTGAATAAGCATGGTGAAAGGGTACAACTCTGACACACACCTTTCCTGAATTTATACCACAAGTATTCCCTTGTTCTGTTTGAACAGCTGCCTCTTGGTCTATGTACAGTTTCCTCATGAGCACAATTAAGTGTTCTGCAATTCCTGTTCTTCACAATGTTATCCATAATTTGTTATGATCCACACAGTTGAATGCCTTTGCGTAGTCAATAAACCCAGGTAAACATCTTTCTGGTATTTCTGTTTTCAGCCAAAATCCATCTGACATCAGCAATGATATTCCTCATTCCATGACCTTTTCTGAATCAGGCTTGAACTTCTAGCAGTTCCTTGTAACTGCTTTTGAGTGATCATCAGCAAAATTTTACTTGTGTGTGATATTAATGATATTACTTGATAATTTCTGAATTCTGTTGGATCAACTTTCTTTGAAATGGGCATAAGTGTGGATCTCTCCCAGTTGTTTGGCCAGAAAGCTGTATTCCAAATTTCTTGACATAGACATGTGAGCACCTCCAGAGCCGCATCCTTTTCTTGGAACATCTCAACTGGTATTCTGTCAATTCCTGGACCTCTTTTTTTTTTTTTTTTTTTTGCCATTCCCTTCAGTGCAGGTTGGACTTTTTCTTTCAGTACCATTGATTCTTGCTCATGTGTTACATCTTGAAATAGATGAACATCAACCAATTTTTTGACACAGTGACTCTGTGTGTTTCTTCCATCTTTTTTTTTTTGATGCTTCCTGCATCGTTCAATATTTTCCCCGTAGAAACCATCAATAATGCAACTCGAGGCTTTAATTTCTTTCTTCAGTACTTTCAGCTCGCGAAAAGCCAAGTGTGATCTTCCCTTTCTGTTTTCTAACTCCAAGTCTTCGCACATTTCCTTGTAACACTTTACTTTGTCTTCTCAAGCTGCCCTTTGATATTGTCCATTCTGCTCTTTTACTTCATTTATTCCATTCGCTTTAGCTACTCTACCTTCAAGAACAAGTTTCAGAGTCTCTTCTGACATTCATTTTGGACTATTCTTTCTTCCCTCTTTTTTTAATGACCTTTTGATTTCTTCATGTAAGATGTCCTTGATGTCTTCCCACAACTCATCTGGTCTGTCATTAGTGTTCAATGCATCGAATCTACTCTTGAGATGGTCTGTAAATTCAAGTGGGATATACTCAGGGTCGTATTTTGGCTGTCATGAACTTGCTCTAGTTTTCAACTTCAACTTGAACTTACATACAAGCAGGTGATGGTCTGTTCCAGTTTTCCCCTGGCCTTATTCTGACTGATGATATTGAGATTTTCCATCCTCTCTTTTCAGAGGTGTAGTCAATTTGATTCTTGTGTTTTCTATCCAGTGAGGTCCACATATATAGTCACCATTTTTGTTGGTGAAAAAAGGTATTTGCAATGAACAAGCCATTGGTCTTGCAAAATTCTATCACTCAGTCTCTGGCATTGTTCCCATCACCAAGGCCATATTTTTAAACTCTCAGTCCTTCTTCTTTGTTTCCAACTTTCACATTCCAATGCATCTTGATTGCATGTTTGACCAACTTCACACTGCAGAAGTTGGTAAAAATCTTCTATTTCCTCATTTTTGGCCTCAGTAGTTGGTGTATAAACTTGAATAATAGTTACATTAACAGGTCTTCCATGTAAGCATATGGATATCATCCTGTAACTGTCAGTATTACACTTCAGGATGGATCTTGAAATGTTATTTTTGACAATGATTGTGATGTCTTTCCTCTTTAATTTGTCATTCTCAACATAGTAGACCATGTGATTGCCTGGTTCAAACTACTCAGTACCAGTCAATTTCAGCTCAGTAACACCTGGGATAGCAATCCTTATGCAGCCCGTTTCATTTTTGACAACTTCTAATATTCCTAGCCATTATAAAAAAACAAAAAGAAAAAACAAAAGCCCGTTACCGTCAAGTCAATTCTGACTCATAGCGATTCTATAGGACAGAGTAGAACTGCTCCATAAGGTTTCCAGCGAGAGGCTGGTGTATTGAAATTGCCAACTTTAGAGTTAGCAGGCATAGCTCTTAACCACTACGCTACTAGGGCTCAAAAAAAATATGGAATGCTTCACAAATTTGCATGTCATCCTTGAGCAGGGGCCATGCTAATCTTCTCTTATCATTCTAATTTTAGTACATGTGCTGCCGAAGCAAGCACTATCAGCCTTTATTAGAGGAGAGCAAATCGAAACTATGACGAGATACCATCTCACCCCGACATAATAGGCACTAATCAAAAAAACAGAAAATAACAAATGTTAGAGAGGTTGTGGGGAGATTGGAACACTTATGCCCTGCTGCTGGGAATGTACAAAGGTACAATCACTACAGAAAATGATATGGCGCCTACTTAAAAATCTAGAACTAGAAATACCATATGATCCAGCAATCCCACTCCCAGGAATATATCCTAGAGAAATAAGAGCCATCACACAAGTAGACATATGCACACCCATGTTCATTGCAGCATTATTAACAATAGCAAAAATATGGAAACAACCTAAGTGCCCACCAGGAGACGAATGGATAAACAAATTGTGGATACATAATCACAACTCCATGATGATAAAGAAACATGATGAATCCTCAAAACATCTCACAACATAGATGAATCTGTAGGGCATTATGCTAAGTGAAATAAGTCAGTCACAAAAGGACAAATATGATATGAGACCACTATTTATGAAAACCCAAGAAAAGGCTTACACACAGGAAAAAAAAAACACTCTTTGATGATTATGAGGGGTGGGGGGAGGGAAAATCACTAACTAGATAGTAGGCAAGTGTTAACTTTGGTGAAGGGAAAGGCAATACACAATATAGGGGAAGTCAGTACAACTTTATCAACGCAAAGTCATGGAAGCTTCCTAGACACATCCAAACACCTTGAGGGACCAAGTTACTGGGGCTGAGGGCTGAGATCATGATCTCAGGGGACATCTAGGCCAATTGGTGTAACATAGTTCATAAAGAAAATGTTCTACATCTTATTTTGGTGAGTAGTGTCTGGGGGTCTTAAAGGACTGTGAGCGGCCACCTAAGATACATCTGCTGGCCCCATGCAGTCTGGAGCAAAAGAGAATGAAGTAAATCAAAGGCACAAGGAAAATACAAGTTCAAAGGGCTAATGGACCACCTGAATCATAGCCTCCACCATCCTGAGCCCAGAAGAAATAGATGGTGCCCAGCTACCACCACCGATGGCCCAGGCAGAGGAGGAAAAAAATGTAAAACAAAATTCAAATTCACAAAAAAAGTCCTGGCTTACTGGTCTTACGGAGACTGGATGAACTCTTGAGACTATGGCTCCCAGACATCCTGCTAACCCAGAACCAAAGCTGCTCCCAAAGTCTACCTTCAGCCAAAGATTAGACAGGCCTATAAAACAAACAATAACACACGTGAAGAGCATGCTTCTTAGTTCAGTCAAGTATTTGAGAGTAAATGGGCAACACCAGCATAAAAGCAGACGAGAAGACTGGAAGGGACAGGGAAGCTGGACGAATAGACATGGGAAGCCCAGGGTGTAAGGGGAAAGGGGGAGAGTGCTGACACATTGCAGGGATTGCAATCAATGTCACAAAACAATTTGTGTGTAAATTTTTTAATGAGAAGCTAATTTGAGCTGTAAACTTTCACCTAAAGCACAATAAAATAAAATGTGAATTAATGATCTTGTAGAATGGGAAGAACACTTTAGTAGAAAGTATAATATCATTGCCCAAAAGTGTGGTGCGCATATACACTATGTGAGCATAAATTTAAAGTGAGAGCAATTCATATGGTTGCCTATTTTTCTCCAGCCACATGCAGCTACTTGAGTGTAGGTAGAGTTGATAGACTGGCACATGATTGGAGTTTTGCCTGGTAAGTAAATCAGTCATTTTGGAATCCTGCTTTTGATTGCTTACTGGTCAGCTTGATCTGTAGCCAAACTCTACTGTTAATTTGCTCTGTCACCCTAGCCAGATTTATGACTTCCTTGTGCTTAATTTCTTTATGTGTAAAATGTTTAGTATTTTGTTTGTGAGAGCGTCTACAAGATAAGTACTGTTTTGCCTTAGGATTTCAATGGAAAAGAAATGTATGGTTTGGGTTTTGGTATCAGACCAACCAGATTTGGTATTCTGACTTTATCATTTGTTAGCCACGTGACCATGAGCAAATGACTTAACTTCTATAAATCTCAGTTTCTTCCTCTGTAGAGTGGGGATAGTCATAGTCATAATAATACCTGTATACAAGGGTTCTGTATTAGAAATAATGTAAAAGCAACTAGCGCAGCGCCTAACGTGTACATGATGGTCATTAGTATGATGATAGTTATGCTTAATAAAGGTAATTAGTCCAACATTTCAGTTTGAATAAATTCATCGATTAGTATTGCCTTCTCTCTTTAGGTATCGCAAATGCTGTCTTTAATGGACAAAGCAGTGAAATATTATTCAGGAGCAATGGGAATATTACCAGAGAACTCACCAACATGACATTTGGTTTCAGAACAAGAGATGCAAATGTTACAATATTACATGCAGAAAAAAAACCTGAATTTCTTAATGTGGGCATTCAAGACTCAAGATTATTATTTCAACTGCAAAGTGGCAACAGTTTTTATATGCTGAGCCTGACAAGTTTGCAGCCAGTAAATGATGGCACTTGGCACCAAGTGACTCTTTCCATGACAGACCCACTGGCCCAGTCCTCCAAGTGGCAAATGCAAGTGGACAAACAAACACCATTTGTGACCAGTGCAGTTGCTACTGGAAACCTCAACTTTTTGAAGGCTGATACAGACATTTATGTTGGTAACCGAACTTTGGACAAGATGAATGGCTTGCAAGGGTGTCTAAGTACAATAGAAATCGGTGGTATTTATCTCTCTTATTCTGAAAATGTTCATGGTTTCACTAATAAACCCCAGGAAGAGCAGTTTCTCAAAATCTCTACAAATTCGGTGGTTACTGGTTGTTTAGAGCTAAATGCCTGCAACTCCAATCCATGTTTGCATGGCGGAAATTGTGAAGATATCTACAGCTCTTATCATTGCACCTGTCCCTTGGGATGGTCAGGGACACACTGTGAACTCAGCATTGATGAATGCTTTTCAAACCCCTGTATCCATGGTAACTGCTCCGACAGAGTTGCAGCCTACCACTGCACTTGTGAGCCTGGATACACAGGCGTGAACTGTGAAGTGGAGATAGACAATTGTCAAAGTCACCAATGTGCAAATGGGGCCACCTGCATCAATGAAACTAATGGCTATTCTTGCCTCTGTTTGGGAAATTTTACAGGAAAATTTTGCAGGTGAGCATAAAATCCGTATGAAGTTTGGACTTTAGTTTAGAGCTATGCTCTGTATTTTCCATGTCTAATTGAAAAGCTCTCTCTTCAAGGTATGTAAATACAGGCTGTGCTGAACACAGTTTAGCACAGTTGGTCCCGTAAAGACAGGATCTCACTAGCTAGAATGTTCTACATGTAAGAATGGGAGTGTCTTGAGGAGGCTGCCAAGCAAAATGTTTTCTCAGTCATCTTTGTTAAAATGTATCTCATGAACTATAGCCCCAGAGTCTGACAATCTTAATGTCTTGGGGCTGGGGGGCAGAGGGGGGGAGAGGGGAGAAATGGGAGAGGAGGAAGATTACCAATAGATGCAAAAAGCTGAATTTTAGTATTCTTAGGGAAGGCATGACTCTTACCATTAAAATGATGCTTGGGTTATTTCAGACAGGTAAATACTGTAAAATCCTGGAAAGACTTCTTTAAAGTATGACTTCAAAACCATAAAATCATGACACTCATACAAATATGGAATAAATATGTGTTGAGGATTTTATTTAACCATTAATTAAAGAGGGACACAGTAAGATACAAAAACTATTTCAAAGGGCAATCTAAAGAACAAGAACGAGAAAATGAATTTGCTAATATATGAGAAACTATCCTATCCTTTTTTTTTTTTATCCTATAGGGCAACAAAATCAATGTTTGGAATCATATTTTCTACAATGTAAAAATCAATGTATCACTATGGGCAAATTAATTTACATTTCTTTGTACAAGATTAATTTGCATTAATATAATATTTCAACTTAGAGTTGAAAAATAGCTTAGTAAAGAAAATCTGAGATGCACGCCCCTAAAAAATCTCAGAGGATCTGCTATGTAGCACCCAGCATTCTACTGAAAGAACACTCAGCGATTTCTTTTACCCATTTTCAAAGTCTTCCATAATTTTTCCTAAAACTAAAAAACAGTATATTAGTTTCAGTAACCACCTTCATTTTGTATCATATAAAAGGACAAGAGTGAATATGTTCCTTCTAAGTCACGTTGGAAACCCTGGTGGCATAGTGGTTAAGTGCTACGGCTGCTAACCAAAAGACCGGCAGTTTGAACCCATGAAAAACTCCTTATAAACTCTATGGGGCAGTTTACTCTGTCCTATAGTGTCACTATGAGTCGGAATCGACTTCACAGCAATGGTCACTTGCTTCTATATTTCCATATAAGTCAAAGTCATTATTGTTTTCATAATTCTTATAAAATACTGCCTAAAATTTACAACGCAATGAAATTATTATGGGGAGATGAACAAGTTATTATTAACAAGTAATATATTTCAGGGCTTTAACAGTGTGTTGGCAGTCTGCAGATTTTACACTAATTCAAAAGTGGTTCCTTAATTGGATGAATCTCCTAGCAAACATAACATGTGGCCACACCTAGAAGAAATTACACATATCTCCATGAATTTGTTATGGATTGAATTATGTCCCCCCAAAATGTGTGTCAGCTTGGCTAGGCCATGATTCCCACTATTATGTGGTTGTCCTCCATTTTGTGATCTGATGCAATTTTCCTGTGTGTTGTCAATCCTAATCGCTGCCTGTGGTTAATGAGGCAAGGTTAGGTTATGTTAAAGAGGATTAAGGTGGGATGCAATACCCTTACCCAAGTCACAGCCCTGATCCTGTGAAAGGGGAATCTCCCTGGGGTGTGGCCTACATCACTTTTTATCTTACAAGAGATAAAAGGAGCAAGAAGGGAGCAGAGAGATAAAGAACTCATACTACAAAGAAAGAAGTACCAGGAGTGGAGCCTGTCCTTTGGACTAGGGTCCCCGTGCTGAGAACCCCTAGACCAGGGGAGCTTCCCAGGGATGACAAGGACCTTCCCATTGAGCTGACAGAGACAGAAAGTCTTCCCTGGACCTGGCACCCTGAATTAGGACTTCTAGCGTCCAAAACTGTGAAAGAATAAATTTTTGTTTGTTAATGCCATCCACTTGTGCTGTTTCTGTTATAGCAGTACTAGATGACTTAGACATACTTATCGTTATTAAGAGCCTACCAAGGCAAGGAATAGTGTTAGGTACTAAAGATTGGCATTCCAGTAAAAAGCTACTTTCCATGTGTTAACTAACTCTTTTGTCAACAGGTGAACTGCCAGATTAAAGCAAGAGAAATTCAGGATCAAAACGAGTTGTATGGCCATGCTGACTTTGAATAAGTTAAATAAACATATTTGACCTGGAAGGAGCTAATTCTAAGGGTATTTTTTTCAGCCTAATTCATCAAAGTCAAGTTCTCAAAGACCAAAGCTCTCAAAAGTACCTTCTAAAGAGTTTCAAGAATCGTTTACTAAGCCTAAGTTTGTATACAAAGCTTCACATTTGCGTTGCTAAATTGACCTCTTTCAAAGCTAGTTGACATTTTGGGCTCTTACTGAGAAGTCTTTATTATATTTTCCCTTTTAAGCAGAATTGATTAGGGGTCTTGCCAGAAGAGACACACTTTACCATCAGATAGGCTAGTTCCCCACATATTAGCTGCAGCGCACAGAACAGGACAAAATCCAATCATCTAATATTTCTCGAATTTCTTGGACGCTTATCAGATGCCTTGCACATACACAATGGACCAAAACACTTGAGCGACACCCTCAATATCTTTGCAAACATCTGTCCCTTCCTTGTCTGGGTAACTTCTAGCAATTTGTTCTGCCTTTTATAAGGATTCCTTAGCATATAGAGCTTTGTTGTTGTACAAGAGAGCCACTCACTGAATTCGTGTGCAGTTACCACTGAGCTCTATGTACAAACTTCCTGGACAACATTTGGCTTGCATTCTGCTAAGCTATGAGTTATTAGACAGGGAGCAGCAAGTCTTGGCAGGGCAACTGGAGTTCAGCTCCGAAAGCCAACAGAGAAATCACATGAGTGCTTGAGTACCAGAGTGCTGTCCTTGCTTTCCTGGCTTTATAGAGATGCAATTTTCCTATGGCCCTTGTTGATTTATTAGCAAAGCAGCAGCAAATCTAACTATAGCAAGCTCTTTTCCAACCCTAAATTTATTGCCACCCCACAGCAGGGATCTTATCTCACGAATGAAAAGTGTAGAAATGGAAGATGGATAGCCAGGCTTCTCACAGCACCCTGCAGCAAGGACTTTTTACTGGAGAAAGTGATTCCTATGTCATGTGGCACAGTTAAGCATTTGTAGCTCAGCCAACCTGAGTTCTTCATTAGGTTGGCATTGTCTACAGACATGAACTTTTCAAAAAAAAAATTTTCTTTCTTGAATGAAATGAACAAAATGAACAGCTGTGGCTGTTATGCTTCTCTCTCCTGACGTACCAGATTACCTTCAACAGACTGTGGGAATGAGAAGATGAATTTCACTTGCTACCATGGAGGCAACTGCACAGAGATCCAGGGTGATTTAAAATGTATGTGCCGGCCAGGTTTCACAGGAGAATGGTGAGTCGCATCAGAACTTTATGTAAGAGAAGTCTGGGCTAAAGAACAGTGGGATTACTCCAGGTTCTTTTTCTCCTCGAACTTTTCATCTCAGTGCCCATAGAAAAACCTGTGCTGAAATGTAGGTCCAGACAGAGTCAAACAATAAAAAAAGAAGAAAAATTACAGTAGGGGTCAAAGTAAAAACATTTTATTAGCCAAGACTTCAAATAAATAGGGAAATATGATTTTGAGAAATGTATAATGTGATGTTTCTCTTTTTTTGGAAGTACTTCTGGATTCATGTTTCTTTCCCATTAACTGATACACGATGCCCCTGTGAGTAGTGTCAAAGTAAAATAAAATACACCTGAAGGATTGCTCCATAAGGTTACCCAGAACCCTAAAAATACGTGCATCCTTTCCACAGGATTCTACCTTTCCCAGAGAAACCCTTTAAATCTTCTTCACCTAGCGCAGGGATTGTTAGCATGGAGCTGGTCAATGCCTTCAGTCAATCTGCCACTGCTGAAAATACAGGCAAATCTGGGCGTATGTTTGACTGGCTGGAGATGGAGTGATGGGTAGAAAATGTGTATATTCTGTAGCTTTTATCAGGTTCTCAAAGGGATCTATGCTTCCAAAATGGTTGCTAAGGAGGAACATTTAGGGTGTATAAACAGAGAGTAAATAGTTAACCATTTGCTAAACCCTTATAGTTCTATAAAAATTGCTCTATTATTTCCATTTTACATATGTGTAAACTGAGGCCACGAGGTTAAGTGACAGATTAGGTGCCAGTCCAAACATATGCTGCAATACTGGCTCCTTTCAGAACCTCTACTTACTTATCTGATGTGCTGGTATAGCTGTATAATTAAATCTTTGCTCCTCTGTCTCATATACTAGCCAGGGTGAGATATACTACCTCTGATCCAGCTTCCTACATCGAACAGTTTAAACACGTTTGATGAAGAGGGTTTGACTGAATTCATTTTTCCAAGAGTAGTAGTTAATAGAGTGATGGGTAGATTTGTCTTCCATGACAATTACAAAACCAAAAACCAGTCTGGATTATTTTGACTTTTCTATGCTTCAGCTGGCTGTCCTGGCTCACACACATACAGATCTTTTATCATTTTTAAAAAGCAACAGGCAAGCTAGGGCACACCTATATTTTACCTTTCTAACATTCAGTGGTCCTCGGGTGGTACAAATCGTTAAGTGTTCAACTACTAACCAAAAGGTTGGTGGTTTGGACCTGCCCAGAGGCGTCTCAGAAGAAAGGTGCCTGGCAATTTGCTTCCAAGAGATCACAGTCTTGAAAAAACCCTATGGAGCGCAGTTCTTCTCTTAAACGCATGGGGTCTCCGTAAGTCAGAATCACCTTGGTGGCAACTGGTAACATTCAATGTCAAGTCTAGTCCTTGCTCTCACAGTCTACCTTCTGTGATTGGTAATGAGTGGCACAGGCAGCACAAGCATGTATGTGCGTGGAAGGAAATAGCCTGAAACCACCCTCCTACTTTGCATTGCACCAACTTAGGTCTTGCGCCATATTAACCCAGAGACTATTCAGTTGGCCTCCAATTCCATATACCTCAAAAATATTGCAAGTATTTCCTTGTTCTGATTCTTGAACAACTCTTTAGCGACCTTGAAGTGCTGGCTGCCTCTTTGCTCAATATCAGATTTTCTGTTTGATGGCACAATGCTCAGAACTCACCCAGAGCCTTGGATGATCTTTCTCTGCTATTCGCTTATAGACCCTATTTACAAAAAATGTTTCCCTTTTCCTCCAATGTTAATTCATTAAAAAAAAAAAAAAAAACCTGGCATTTAAATCAAATTATTGTTTTGAAACATGGTAAGACAAGGTAGCTCAGAGTTTTTTTTCCTCTTCCAGGAGGCTTTTTACCTGGATAAACTCCTCTGCTGCAAACAGGTTTCTAAAACAGTGAACTCGAGTTCAATAGAGGCTGCATTTTTAAAGTCCTTAACCATCATTAGTTAATGTGTTGGATGCTAATGGATTTATTTATTTTGACTTTCCATCTACTAATTAACCTCTAATGAAAGCTTCAATGGTGCTTATAGTGAATGGGGATGTGTACTGTACTGTGTAGTTCGAAAGAAAGAATGTAGCTAGAGGAAGACTAAGAAATATGGGGCTATCTCCCAAGGTCTAGAAGACTGTGACTTCCATAATGCCCAAGCATGTTGAAAAGCTGTCCTCTAATAAATTGCCTTCTCCCCTGCCTGATTAAACCGCCAACATTCTAGTGTCATCCTGGCAGGTCGTGAATGATGGATGGTGTGAACACTCTGGCCCACCCAGGACAGAGTGCTTGGCAGGCTCCTGAGAGTTGTCAAGTTTGCTAAGATCTAATCAGAGAAGCCTCCTTCCAGTCCAGGAGCCTAAGCCAAAAAAGGAAAACAAAATGTCTCAGCTATGCTTGCTATCCAGCAGGATAAGGGGCTGTTTTTCTTGGAAGAAATCTTTCTTCCTTTATACCTTGGGCTGACCCTGTCCCACCAACTCATCCCCTTTCATTTCAAGCCTAGTCATTAGTCTATGATCCATGTATGCAAGTTTTACTTTTTGGGAGCTGGAGGAGTGAACAGGGGAAAATAAAAACATTGTTTACACGAAACTTCAACATTATAATCTGCTCTGTAGAGTTTCTTGGAGTTAAGATTTTACATAAATTTCTCAAGTGAAAATAGATGCCTTAGTTACTACTGTATCCCAAGACCTAGCAAAATGTTTGGCAGATAGTAAATTAACTAAACCCATTGCCATTGAGTCGGTTCCGATTCATGGTGATCCTATGTGTTAAAGATTAGAACTGCTTCATATGGTTTTCTTGGCTGTAAGCTTTACAGAAGGAGCTCTGGTGGCACAGTGGTTAAGCACGTGGCCGCTAATTGAAAGATCGGCTGTTTGAACCCACCAGCCACTCAGTGGGAGAAAGATGTGGCAGTATGCTTCCATGAAGATTTACAACCTTGGAAACCCTATGGCAGTTCTACTCTGTCCCATAGAGTTATTATGAGTTGAAGTGGATTCGATGGCACACAATAACAACAATCTTTATGGAAGCAGATAACTAGGCTTTTCTTCCTTGATGTCACTAGGTGGTTCAAACCACCAACCTTCAGGTTAGTAACTGAGTGCAAACTACTTGTACCACTCGTGGTCCTTCTTGGCAAATACCTTTGCCATCGAGTTGATTCCAACTCATAGCTACCCTATATGACACAGAGTTTCCAAGCACTGGCTGATGGATTAGAACTGCCGAGCTTTTGGTTAGCAGCCGAGCTCTTCACTACCATGCCTACCAGGGCTCTTGGCACATGGTAGGTACTAAATAAGTATTGAATGAGTGATTGGTGAACTAATCAATGAATATACAGAACAAGTTGTCAGCAGGAAAACAGGTGAAAAAAAAAAAAAAAAGACAGTATCCCAGGGAAGAAGAAATCATCGATGTACCTTAGAATCAATGTTGATTGTTTTGGAAAACGTGACTTTTAAAGGTCATCCTGCCTGAACATTCAAATATTATGCTTAGCTCAATATTGGAACAAATTTATTAGCAAGTTAAATCTTCTAACCATCTTCTTTTGCTTTTTGTTAAAAAAAAAAAAAAAAAAAAGGAAATCACCAAGTAACATAAATCAAAACCTCCCAAATAAGGCAAATATCTTTTGTTTGCCTTTGGTGGGCTTTTTTACTTAGCCTGAGAGCGCTGATGCATTAGAATCCTGAAGACCTGATTGCACCAGGTCTATTCTCCAACTCTCGCCTGTTATACCGCCTCATTCTCAGCATTCATGGTTCCCATGTGCCTCTAGTGAACTGAACTTTTATAAGGTGGCAAATCCACTAATGTTCTTGAGGGAGAAACTCATTTAAGCATGGCCCAGTTTTCTCTTGGTTTCTGAATATTTGCACCTGTTTTCTCATTCTAATGAACTGTGTGTGCGTGTGTATAAATTATTCCATTAAAGCCAAACTTTGTTAAAAAATGAATTATAAGGAACACCTTTCACACTCTTAAGTATATATAAGTTGTGTGGGATTTATTAGAAAAAATTGTGCTGTTTTGGGTAGATTCAGGACAATTTTTTTCTTTCCCCATTTCACAGCCAACTTATTCAACAGGGTGCTGGGTTTCTGTTGTTTCTGTTTACTTTCAAGGTGTGAAAAGGACATTGATGAGTGTGCCTCTGATCCGTGCTTCCATGGAGGCCGGTGCCAGGACTTAGTCAACAAATTCCAGTGCCTCTGTGATGTCGCCTTTGCTGGCGAGCGTTGTGAGGTAGATGTAAGTGGCCTTTCCTTTTATGTCTCTCTCTTAGTCTGGCAGAATCTCTTTCAGGTTCTTTCTTACCTCATTCTGCGCATGAATGATGAGCCAGTTGTTGAGTGGGGTGAACAGGAAGATTATTAACATACATTAGAACATGCCCGAATTTCAAAGCCATTGAAATTCAAGAAATGCCATGACTCATTTTAGATCTCTAAAAAAGAAAATAAAAACCATCTTGAGAATTAAACCAAATAAGTTTAAGAACTATTTAAGCATATCACGAGCACTTCATGTATATATAAAATATTTTCCTATTTTAGCCTTAAATGTGAGAAAAAGTTATTAATGTAACCAGAAATATCATTGAGAGTATGTAGTGCAAGTATATTATCATTTTAAAAGCCTCCATATTTAAAAGATCACAGCAATGAGAAAAGATTTTCTCCCCAATTTCATTTTGTACTTATTTTACATTGTAAGTTGCCTTCATTCACTCTAATTCTATTGTCTTTTATGTTCTCCTGTTCTCATCTATTATTCATGACATGACAATTTGAAAATTACTGATTAAACTGTTTTTATATCCATCTATGCTTTCATAAAAATCTACTCAAATGAAGTGTTGCCAGTTCTCTGATATGTGATAAATATATAAGAAAAAGCAGGAAATCAAGCCCCTAAAAATGTAATAAGAGAATTATCTGATATAATTGGTATCAATACTTAAAATTATACCTCCCCAGTATTATTTCTGATTCCATAAAAATTCTTTCTTACCACAAAAAAGAGAAACCCTTTTTTATTTCTTTTTCCTGCAATACTTCTTTCTCTCTTCCACACAAGTAGAATAATTTTTTTGTTGATCACTTACAAATGCATGAATTTGTTGACTTTTCTGTCAATATGGACTGATTTCAGTTGCTTCTCAATGCATATTTAATATAAAATAAATATTGTAGTATATGCATGCATCAAAAAGCATGTATTTTTAAAACTTTAATTATCTTAGAGGCATGGTTTTATAAAATTTGCAGGTAAATTTATCCTCTTCAACTATCTTTGTGAAAAAATTATAAAAATACAGTATAATAGTCAAAATGTATTTATGGTTTACAATTTTCTAATAAACAATGAATCTACAAAGTAAATTAATTAATAAGTTATACAAACAATATATTCCTACTTCTATAAAATAGTAATTGGGAAAAAACTTTTATTACTAATAATTTTGTTACTTCCACTGGCATGTTACTTATACTCCATATCTTTGAGTGAGTGTACCCTTCCAAAGGAGACATTATTTGTGTGCATTAAAAGGAAAATAGTTGGATATTCTGAATTAATTTAGAAAGAAACTAAAATAAGAATGGTCCACCAAATATCATTTTGTGCATGTGTCTATGTCTTTAGGAACTGCCCTGGTTTGAAAATGTGAAGATAATTTATCCATTGGATAATAACCAATACTCATTTAGTCCCAACAGTTTTGAGAAAATGGTTTTTCTGTGCAAATGACCAAGGTCAACCTAAATTTACCATTCAAAACAAACAGAAGAACAAAACACTATATTATAAAAGCAAAGGAAAATATATTCAATTTATTTTTAAATAGTAATAAAAGATTTCATGTAACAAATCCATATCCTGTGGCATATTGGCAGTCATTTCAAACCGGCAAGCAACTAATTTTGAAGTTTTTGCTTCAAGCTTGCCCATTTCCGTCACACCCAAGACAACACCATGTGTCATACCGCTGTTTCTGATGATCTGGTTCGAAGTTAGATTTTGTGACCAGAGACTAAAGGAAAACATTCCCATTAACATTTACATTCACGGGTATTTTAAGTATGCATTAAGCAGATTATAGCCAAATACAATTGCACAGTGCTCACATTTATTCCTTTCTAGACGTATCTATAGTCATATACTTACAGGGCATATGTTCCCTACAAAATATAGTTAAGAAATCTTCACTCACAATCTCTCTCTCTGCGTATACTTCTGATGCCTCTGTTGTCACTGTAATTGTAAACTGCTTTTCTGTCTTCCAAATGTCTTATCGTCACGAGATATCTGACTTAAAAAAAAATACTGTCCCTTTTCACTTTTTTTCGTCTGTGTTTTCAACCGCACTGTGTGACTATGGCTTTTATGTTATTGCACAGCAAAATAAACCTTTGTTTCTGCATCTTCTACTACTCATTCTCTACTGAAAACTTTGCTTGTTTTGACTGTGCCTTGCATGGTACGATGTCCACCAATCAGGCACACATACATATGCCTCACATTAAAGAACACAGAAACACTAGCAGTGATCTTTCTGAATTGTGATCTCGTTCCCCAGATGTGTCACTTCAAATAAACACCTGTGGTGGTCAAGGTTAAGTTCCATGCACTTTTATTCTCTGGGAAGATATCCTCTCGTTGAGCTTTTAGAATTGACTACATTCCTGACTGCTCTTACTGTTGGTTTATACTGTCCCTACCAAAGCTAGCCATGGCTCACCCTAGCTTTATTATTTTAATATTTTGATTTTGATAAGATAATGCTTGATCTATACAGAATGAAGCTTGTCATGACATACTTATATTTAATTGAGAAAATGTGGAATATTTGATAATACAAATAAGGGTTTATTTCTAGTGGTATAGCAATGTCTTAAGAATATTGATCATGTCAGTCTATTTTCATTCACCTTTATGTCCTTCAGCATAGTTAAAATAACTGCTTTAAAATCTTCGCTATTTCCAACATCTGGGTCACTTAGTGATTGGTCTTCATTTATTGAATTTCCTCTTGCATATGGATCCATTTTTCTGTTGCTTTGTCTAGTAATTTTGGATTGGACCCTGGACATTGTAAATTCCATGTTGTAGAGACTCTGGGTTATTTTATATTCCTCTAAAGAATATTGATTATTTTGTTTCAGCAGGCAGCTAATCAACTAACTTCAACTCCAAACTTTCTGGTGATGCCCCCAGAGCGGGCAGCAGCTGAAACCTCTGCTCAGTTCTTTTAGCGTTAACTGGACTCCTTGATCACTATGAGTTGGTTGGCAATGGGCTTGGTTTTGGTTTTGGACTCCTTGGAGTCTGCTCCACATGTATGTAATTCAGGTGTTAGCCAGAGATTTGAGCAGAACATATTTGCAGAATTTGGTGCTTTCCCTCTGTAGTTCTTTTCTTCCTGGAATTTCTCCCCTCATTTTCCAGCTGCCGCAGTGACCCTTAACACTTTTCTCTGGTTATTCAAGCCAGTAAGATTGCAGATTTCTCTCCTAGTTGTAGCTAATCAGCATGGTGCCAAATGGGTCCTACTTTTAAGCAAAAACCTGAAAGCAAACAAATAAAAACAAACATGAATATTACCCATTGCCCTCCCATCTTCTAAGTTTCAATTTCCCTACAGCTTCTGCCTACTTTTAGTCATTCACCAGTGCCTTCTGATACTAGATATTTTATCTAGACTTCTTGGTTGTGATTTGCAGAGGGTTTGGTCTGATAGGAGCTACTTTACTAACACCAGAGTTGGAAACTGTAATTCTAAAGTTGGTAATCTTAGACTGTATTAAGGTAAACATATAGTCACAGAACAAGGGGCAGGGTATTACTTCTGATTTCTGTATCAGCCAGGTTACTCTAAAAGTGAAGGTTTTACTTCTGTGCTCCACAGTCAAAAGAAAACTCTGATGACTGCCAGGTTCTTCAGAGAAAATAATTTTAGAAACAGTTTAAGAATAAGGGGATGTGTTTTCGCTACATAAGACTTAAGGAAAGCATGGAACTGCCTTCAAACAAGAATTGCTATCATGAGAATGAAAAAAGTAGATTGGCTTCATATTGATATAAAACCCGTTGCCATTGAGTCAATTCCGACTCACTGTGACCCTATAGGACAGAGTAGAACTGCTCCACAGTGTTTCCAAGTCTGTAAGTCTTTATGGAAGCTGACTGCCACATCTTTGTCCAGCTGGTGGATTCTAACTGCCAACATTTTGGTTAGCAGCCAAACGCTTAACCACTGTACCACCAGGGCTCTTTATGCTGTTGTAGAGAACACAAATAAGACAAACAGGTAGAATTTATAGGAGGAAGACTTCAAGTCAGCATAAGGGGAGAAATTCACCGTTAGAACTGTTTAATAATGCAATGGGTTGATATGAACCACAATAAACTTCCATCCCTGAAAAAATTCAAAAAAAATCTAAGTGATCAAATGTCAGAAATATTAGAGAGAATATTTTTGCATTGATTAGGAGAAATGAATGTGCCTGACAACTCTTAAGCATCTTTTATTACAGGGCTAAGCACAACTAATACACCTTGTATAGATAAAATACAGGTTATTATGTATACTATTCATGACAGCAAACTTATGGGATAGGTTGAGAAATGACATTTTTATTTTTGTTGTTTTTAGTTGAGGAACGTATGGTAGAGAGGGCTTAATAGCTGACCAAGGTCACCTGATACATTGGAGAAAGTGAGAATTGGGAAGGAAACATCTAGGTTTTTTAGATCATTAACAAATTGAGCCATGTTACAGAGCTGGGGCTCAGTGAAGTCTCCCGTTTCCAAGTCTAATGCTGAAAAAAGGATTGGGATCTATCAGTTAGAACATAGGAAGGGGATCTTGGACTAATTAGCAGGGGTTCCCTTGCTATTGTGGCCCAAAAGAGACAACAAAACATTAGCCATGGTTAAGAATGATTTGGAAAACCAAACAGGAACTCCTTTTCAATTTAGCCGTAGGATTTTGGTGCTGGTTGTCACATATCTAGAAGGAGAAGACCCAAGTAGAGTTGATATAGAAAAGGAGGATTCTTGGTTTCGTGGTAGGGTTCTTGCCTTACACTTAGAAGAATCCTGATTTGATTCCTGGTTAAAGCACCTCATACACAGCCAGAAGACATTTGTCAATGAAAGTCTGCAAGTTGCTGAACAGATTTCAGTGGAGCTTCCAGAATAAGACAGATTAGGAAGAAAGGCCTGACCACCTACTTCCCAAAATCAGCAAATGAAAACCCTAATGGATCACAACCATCTGATCTTGTTGTGCATGGGGTCTCCGTGAGCCAGGATTCAACAGCGGCTACCCACAATAACAACTAGAAAAATAGAAAGTAGGGGACTTGGGGAGTGGACAGACCTGTCTAATAATAATATCACCCTTTATCCTGGCTGGATGAAGGGCCTAAGCATATGTATAAATTAATGGATGGCCTGGTTGGGAGAACTTGTTCAGTAAGTTCCAGAATTCCAGGATGTGAGGCGATCATTGAGACCTAGTAAGTCCAGCAAGTGGTAGGAAATTTTTCCTCACAATGAATCACAAACTTACAGAATTCATTAACCCAAGAGAGTAAAGCAGGAAATAAAAACACATTCAGCAGACACTTGGAGTCATTGGTGAATGACAGAGTCATAAATGGTTTCTGAGAGGGTTAGTGTTCTGCTTAACCATGAAGGCTGATGTCAAGGGCAATGCTAGCTGGCCCACATCCTCGGGGCTTTTCTAAGAACAGAGCACTGGGCCAGTAAGCTGGAGTCTTCCTGTGTATGGCAATCTCTTTGTGCTGGGAAATTGGCCTGCGGGGAAGAGGCACCCAGAGTGACATTCTCTTCAAATTATGGTTTTAAAAAGCACTGTCACTTATCACTGAGTTTCCACTAATTAGAGTTCAGGAAGGAGTAAATACAGCTCTAAAATAAAAAATGGTTTTTAAATGTTATTTTGATGCATTGTCAATCACTGAAATCTGGTCTGATTCAGTTCACTAATCCATGTTCCTTTCATCTTTTCACACATTATTAAGATTTCTGCTTCACCAGGTATAATTAATAGGCTTCATTTCTTAATGTGAGGTCATCACCGCAGGCTTCACAGAAATAATATAACGTAGACTTTCACCTTCAGAACGCATTTCTTCATATGTCCAAAATAACACAGGAACAAGTGAGACAGAGAGCAGGCTCTTGAATTGCAAGCAAAAGGGAATTGGTTGATGTTAAGCCTCAGACAGTTGTTGGAAACAACCAGATTGATTTTTACCAATGAGTTGACTGGCGGACCAAATCAAGCAGCTTTTAGTTACCTGTTAAATTAGTCTTCTCATTTTTAAAGTCTCCCTAAAAGGACCCTTGCCTTCAACCTTTGTAGAAATAGGTTTTTTAAATAATTTATTTATTTGCTGTTGTTGTGTGCCATCGAGTCAATTCCTCCTCATAGTGACCCTAATAGGACAGAGTAGAACTGTTTCGTAGGGTTTTCTAGGCTGTAATCTTTATGCGAGCAGATCGTCAGATCGTTTCTCCCTTGGAGGGGCTGGTAGGTTTGAACCTCCCACCTTTGGGTTAGCAGCTGAGAATTTAACCATTGCACCACCAGGGCTCCTGTCTGCCATTTATTGAGGACTTACGACAGGGAAGGCCCTGTGCCAGGCATGATGAGCAACAAAAATATACACAAAGGATGCTCAAGGAGCCTATTTAAAGAACTCAGTGACTTCCATGCATAGCTCCTCTACAAAATTTCCAATTTTGTAAATCATGAAGGTATTGGAAATGTGCCTGTAATGATATATGTTGATTATGACAGGGTGACGGTATTATTTATTGTCTAAACTGGAGCACTGTGAGCTTGAAAGGGGACACTATAAATAATTATGCCAGGACAGCAGCCTTATCCAAGATTATTCTGGGCAAACTAGCACATACCCTAGTTATGACCCACCCTCGAGAATACATTATGTTTCACTTCCATTCCCTTCAAAATGTAGTGGAAGTCTATCAAAGATCATTTAGGTCTACATGTTACAAGCCAATTAACTGCCAAATGACTCGAGCCAAACAATAAAGTGGATGGCATATTGTTACTTATCTTTTTGTTGAGTTATTTCCCTTTTCACTCAAGAGCTTTTGGAAGATGAAATTATCAACCAAAGAGAAAACTGCTAGTATGCAACTGAATATCATTCTGTTGCCTAGTTTAATATGACATGAATTTAGTTCCTTCTGATTTTTTATTTCCAAGAATGGAGTGTGTACATTTTTATATGTTTTGTTTTGTTTCCTTGAATGACTAATATTGTCTATAGGACATAAGGTTGCAGCTTAATGAATCCCCTGCTGAATCTTTTCTGTAAGAACAAACAAAATGACATGTATATTACTTGGTAAACTCCAGAGATTTTGATACTGAACAAATTCAAATATCAAGATGACTGACTAGAAATCAGTAGTTGTTTTAACATTATTTCTACTTGAAATACTTATTCATGGATTATACGTATATCATCTCCATGACATTCATAAAAATAAAAAGGTTTCTTTTTAACTGGACTTAAAGACTATGCCTATTATCTTTTTTCTGACCAGTATAATAACTGAAGCACAGGTTTGTTTCATGTAGAGCGACTATGCAAATCCATCGGAGACTACCCATACACAGAAATGAAACAATATATTAAATATAACTCATCCAAAAACAAACTGTAAAGTATGTGCAATGAAATGCATTAGATCATTTGGAAAACATATTCATGATTGTTTCATTGTCTACTTGAGTTTTATTTAGTTCCACAAATAGCTATGAATACATATTACATCTACCCACCTCCTCTAACATTTCTTTGATAATCTTATGCTGTTAACAAGACAAAGTTATAAAGGAAAACCTCTAAGATACCTGCTCTACATATTTTTCACAATGTTAATCCCTAATAAGTGAGTGAAATCACACCGGTCAGTACTTAAAATTCAGGGAAAAAGTTACATTTTAAAACCAATATGCTGTTTGAATTTGTCAAGTCAGCATCATGTTGTGTGCGTAGTAGATGCTCACTAAATATTGCCTGAGTGACTGATATAATGACTGTTTTTGAGATAAGTCCAAAGTGGCCATTTTCCAACTTCGTGAACATTTGCGTGTGTGTGTGTACATGTGTGTTTGTTCGGCCTGCCCCACAGCCATTGAGATTTGGATGAAAATGATAGCACATAAATTAAGTACAAAATTTGTTCCATTTCCCTACCAAATTCACAGGATGAAAAAAGGCAAAAGTTGGTCATTAGGAGCCACTTCACTGATGATAGTGTCTTGGAGATAAGAGAGCTACACTCTCCATTAGAGGAAGATTTCTAGCCAAGGACCAAATGCACAGAAACTCTATTATTAATATTAAAGTGGGATTTGATATGACTTGAGTCTTTTCTAAACCAGTCCTAGAGGAAGTTTAGATCCATGAACACATGGGTTCTCACCTATAACATAGACACATGGACAACAAGGACACTCTGAGAACAGATCCCCTGGACATATTCAATTCCACTTCCCTTTGCTTTTAGAGAAGTATTAAATTATATCAGGATGGACAGGGTCTCTCAAAATATTAATAACTTTTGAGAGGGTTTCTTTAAAGTAAGATAAGTAAGGTTGAATTGTTAAAATCCAAGTCCTCCTAACTCACTTCCTCTAAAGCCGGTAAGAGGTGAGGTGACCACTGTTGCAACTATGGGAAAAAAAACAGACGTTTTAAAGGATATGCCACTCATTACTCATTGAGCCCTCGTTTCATTCCTCTTTGCCTAGTCAAATATATGTGTTCTCAAAACTTGCCAAGAAAGCCTTCCTAGATCTCCTCACCCCACCCAATTAGTGTTAAGAGCATCTTCGTGTTCCCATACCCTGCTCCACGCATCTCTATCATACTGTTGCTATCAAGCTGACTTCAACTCGTGGTGACCAGATGTGTGTCAGAGCAGAACTATGCTCCATAGAATTTTTAATGGCTGATTTTTCAGAAGTAGATCACTAGGTCCTTCTTTTTAGGCACCTCTGGGTAGACTTGAATCTCCAAACTTTTGGTTAGCAGATGGGCATGGTAACTGCTTGCACCACCCAGGGACTCCATCATTGCCCTTAACAGTAACAACACTAATAATGTCTAAAATCTAATATTCTGAGCCAGGCAGTGTGCTAAGGTCATTGTATGCATTATCTTAATTATTTTTCATAAAATTCTCAAGGGTTAGATACTATTAATTTCCCCAGTTTACTGATGTGAACACAAAGTCAGAGGGAGACTCTGGGGTGTGTGCACCTAATCAGTTATGTACACTGTAATGGCCTTTATTTTCCTGCCTTGTCTCCATCCTGTGAGCTACAGGAAGTAGAAGGGAATATCTTGCTTATCGTTGTAACTTCGGTGATGGGTAACTGGGCCTGGAAGAGAACAGGTGCTTCAGTATTTGCTGAAGGAATAAAAGCACGGATGAATGAATGGTACATGGGGGTGCACAGAGGAGGAAGTTATGGCATTTCCAGAGGTGGGGAGGGCAGGAAAAACTTCTTGGAGAAAATACTTGATCCAAATTTTAAAGAATAAACAGGAGTTTACTCAGCAAAATAAAAAGCACAAACTTTTATATTGGAAAGACTGGTCAGTTTTCCCCTGGCATGTTTGTTTGTTCGTTGACTAAGTGTTAATTTAAATTGTTTCTCACTGAAGAAATGAACTCACAAATAAAGTTGTGTGCCTGTCAGCAAAGAGAACTCAGAATGCCCAGGCTTTATTAACAGGATAAATGCAACATTGGGTTTATAATTAACCTTTGCCTTGGTTGGTTTTAGCTCTTCTTTGTGTAACTGCATTTTGTTATTTGTGAGGATGGAGAAGGGAGAACCTGAGAAAGAACCAACAGAGTCACTGACTTCCCTAAGGGGTCACTGAACAAGGCTTGAAGAGATGAGAGAAGGAAGGAAATTTATGGCACTGGACCCAAAAGATAATAAACATCAGATTATTAAAGAGGCCCTAAGCAATGAGAGTGGAAAATACTCGGAAGAAACAGAAGGTGCCAGAAGAAAAGGAGGATCCAGGAAAGAGCCAGAAGAGTTCACAAGCAGAGAGAGCCCTACAGCAGCTGCCAGCACAAAGGGACATGCATGGAGATTTCTGCATTTGCCCCAAGAATGCAGTTAATAAGACCAAAGCTGACCGTTTTTCACAAATCTGGTTGTCAGAAAAGCCTTACAAAGAATTTTCCAAGTGTTCTCCCCTTTGCAAATTCCACTGAGCCTAGAGGGTTTGTGCTGTCCACTCCTACACCCTCATCGCCAATTCATCCTCCCTCTAAGCCACCTTCATCTGCAATACCATTCCCAGAGGTATAAGCTGACATTCTGGGCCTCCAAGCAGGAAATCCAATGTTCTGTCCCTTCATGAGCCCCACCACAATGCCAAGGGCTGCTGGAGTCCTTTCGCGGAGACCCTGCAACTAAAAGCATGAGAGCATCTTCCCAAAGTAGCCATTTCATTCACACATTTGTTTCTACAATATGTCAGATGATGGGTAGGACATAAGGAGAGAGGAAGGACAGAGGGGAATCAGGGAAATATATAATCCCTACTATAACAATTTCAAGGAAAGTATGATCTCTTTCTAGACAAAAAAAAAAGAAAGAAACTGTAAAACATACCAGAAACAATTAACTCCTAATTTACCTTATCAAGAAAAATCACAGTATGAATTCAAAAATGTTTGCTCACTATGAGCTAGTACAAGAGAGGAAATTTTCATGGAGGGTATGGGAATTAAATTAGGCCAGGAAATATAAGAAAGATTACTTAGAGGATAGAAGGTAGGGAATGACTCTAGATGGCATGAAGAACAGACACTAAATAAGCCTGACTGGAACAGGCAATGAGTGCTGGGAAATAATGGGGTATAAAATTGGATAAATTTAGGGTAGAGCTGGATTATGGGTTAAATTGCCCAGTTAATGCCACAGGTCATGGGGACGGCACAGGACCAGACAGCGTTTCCTTCCATTGTACAGGGGGTCACCGTGACTCAAGGACCGAGTCCATGGCAGCTAACACCTTTACTTACACAATGGGTGCTCTTTACATTCTGATTAGAAGGGACCTTACTCCAAAACAGTAGCATCTTCCTTTAATGATAGTTTTATTTGATTAATGAAAACTCTCCAATGATAAGAATGGGAGTTCCAGAACACTTAATTGTTCTCATGAGGAACCTTTACATAGATCAAGAGACAGCTGTTCAGTCAGAACAAGAGGATACTGAAGGGTTTAAAGTCAGGAAAGGTGTGCGTTGAGGTTGTATCCTTTCACCATACTTATTCAATCTGTATGCTGAGCAAATAATCCAAGAAGCTGCACTATGTGAAAAACGGGGCATCGAGATTGGAAGAAGGCTTGCTAACAACCTGCTTTATTCAGATGACACAACCTTGCTTGCTGAAAGTGAAGAAGACTTGAATCACTTACTAATGAAGATCAAAGACCACAGCCTTCAGCATGGATTACGCCTTAACACAAAGAAAACAAAAACCCTCACAACTGGACCAATAAGGAACATCATGATAAATGCAGAAAAGATTTGAAGTTGTCAAGGATTTCATTTTACTTGGATCCACAATCAACACCCATGGAAGCAGCAGTCGAGAAATCAAAAGATCCATTGCATTGGGCAAATCTGCTGCAAAGGACCTCTTTAAAGTGTTGAAGAGCAAAGATGTCACCTTGGAGACTAAGGTGTGCCTGACCCAAGCCATGGTATTTTCAATGGCATCATATGCATGTGAAAGCTGGACGATGAAAAAGGAAGACTGAGGAAGAATTCACGCCTTTGAATTGTGGTGTTGACGAAGAATATTGAATATACTATGGACTGCTAAAAGAATGAACAAGTCTGTCTTGGAAGAAGTACAACCTGAATGCTCCTTAGAAGCAAGGATGGCAAGACTGTGTCTCACATATTTTGGACATGTTATCAGGAGGGATCAGTCCCTGGAGAAGGACATCATGCTTGGTAAAGTACATGGTCAGCAGAAAAGAGGAAAACCCTCAACCAGATGTATTGACACAGTGGCTGCAACAATGGGTCTTAAGCATAACAAGGATTGTAAGGATGGTGCAGGACCGGGCAGTGTTTCGTTCTGTACTACAGAACTCACTATGAGTAGGAACCGACGACAGCACCTAACAACAACTTCAATGATATTCTTAGAAGTATTCTTCTCTATTGAAATCCCAAACCAATACAAAATTTTTCCAGAATTTTTTTTTACAATGTTATTTGGACAGAAAGTTTTTTCTTGAGTAGATTTTCTGGGAGGAAGCAGGGGTAGTTTTTTTTTTTTTTTTTAACTAGCTTATTAGATACACATATTCTTTAACACAATTTTTTTTATTTCTACTAATTAAAAATTTTTCTCTGAACACAATTTTGTTCCTAGGTCTTGCTTTAAGCACCATTTTTTCTTTTTGGAGGGGAGCCTTCATTTAAATCTTTCTAAAGTTCTTCCTCAGTGCCATGCAGTTCGTCTAACCTCAAATCCTCTTTTGTTCTCCAATATTCAATCCTGGATTTCTACTTCCTAATTTGTAAAATGCAGCAACTGGACAGACTGTTTTTAAGCAGACTGCTCTACCTGAACATTCTAGGAATGTTAGCATTTCTTAATCATAAATGGGTATTTTAAAATAAGTACCCTTACAAACAGTTTACAAAACAGAAGTTTTACATGAGCTAGACTATGGCCCTGGAATTCTGTGGAATTGTTTTAACACAGTTCCAGGGCATGAATACTAATAATAATTAAGACAAACAAACAAACCTGTTGCTGTTGAGTTGATTATGACTCATAGCAACCCTATAGGACAGGTAGAATAAGGAATGTGAATGGGAAAGGGATTGTAAAATCTACTTTATGACCCTAATGGGATCCATTATCTATTTATTTTTACCATTAAGGCCTGCAGATGCTAATTACAGCTACAATATATAAATGTCCTAATTTGCAGCTTCTTGAGGTTAAAGGTTTTGTGTGTCTGGCTAGTATAACTGCGCTGCCATTTAACTACTGATACAAATGCTCTTGAATTATAGAAAGGAGCCCTGGTTGCTCAGTGGTTAAGCACTCACCTACTAACCAAGGAGGCCGGTTAGAACCCACCAGCCACTATGTAGGAGAGAGATGCAGCAATCTGTTTCCTTAAAGATTTACAGCCTTGGAAACACTATGGGGCAGTTCTACTCTTTCCTACAAGGTCGCTATAGTCAAAACCGCCTCGATGGCAACGGGATTGGGTTTTTTGTTTGTTTGTTTGAATTATAGAAACTAATATAAGCACCTCGATTTAAAAAATTATTTGCAGAGCCCTAAGTAATGTTAAGTTTCACTTTCACCCTGTGAGGTGAGCTGAAGAAGTGCAGGTTCTGTTTAATTGTGCATAATTAGTCTTCTTCCTTAAAATAGAAATGGTGTTGTCTTTCACAGGGGTCCTGTCATGATTGTGGAGTTGCTCCTTTGATGGAGAAAATGGGCACCTTTATAAGAGGAATTCTGGGATGTAAAGAGCTTGAGATATAAAGAACTTGTGAACCAAGAAGTTGAAGTGCATAAGGGCAAAGCATTGGCGAGGCTACCTATTCAAATGAAATGTTCTGTGAGGGAAGAGTAAGCTGTGTCTTGTGTACTAACTCACACAGCACAGTTAGCTAGAGTGAGGTATAACAAGGACACCATCTTTGGTTCAATTCCATTGTAGGGATTTACTCATTGGTTTACTTATTCCAGTGATCATGGATTGTAACCATAATCTCAAATTTCTAAGAAGTTCTCTTGGTTCAAAGGGAGGTCCAGATCGGGCATGATGCATGGATCTATAGAACCTTCTCCTCTGCCTGATGGACCTATCAGGAGTCCCTGGGTATATCAGGAGCTGCTCATCATTTATGTTGAGGAATGCGGTGTGTGTTTTACAATGCCATCTAATCTGTCAGCTCAAAAACTTTGAGCATCTGTGCTACGCCATGAACTCCGAAGATGCCAGAGGGGAGAAAGATGTGGAATCTTCTGTTTGAATACGGCTTTCCAAATACAGGCCTTGAAATCAGAAGTTAATACAGAGCGTGGCGTATTGTAAACTGTAGGCGTCCACGGTGGAGAATAGGTAGGACAATCAGAATTTTTGTTACAGAGTTGAAAAAGTAGGTTCTTACAAAGAAAAGGAGTTAGATCACTCCATCTTTTAGGCACACATGTAATGCTGTCTTCTTTGATTTTGTACATGGTAATCCAGGGTAACTTTTTTATTGTATCAGACTTTCTAGAAGCAGTAATGTGCTAGTGCAATGAGACAACTTGACTGCATTTTAGAGACTACTGTATTGATAGCCTTATCAATTGGCATCTATTGAAACTGTGGGATTATAACTAATACATAATTTATATACAGTGAATTACTTGTGCATATCTTCACATAAATAATTTTCAGGCCATTTTAATTTATATTACAACTACAAGAGAATGGGAGCTCCGATTAAATGGTTTTGAAACTTCATGTCTCAAAAGGAATATAAAAACAACTCTGCAGTTACCCCATGCACTTAGAAAATATAAATCCTTTACCAATGGGTGAAAGGTGAAAGGCTTTCTTAGTTTGCCCCTAAACATTCCTGTGGGTCCTAATAACATTGTGCACTCCTTCAGTCAGCCAGAGGCAAAGGAACCAGTGTACTTGGGGAGCTGAGTATAAACCCTATGGCATCCAAAAGGATTAGCCACCTTTCTTTGGAAATTCTTAAATGGATGTACAATTTTTAATTATGCATAAATTTCAAACTTTCTATCAAAGTCAAATTGTGCTGATGTTAGTCATACCTAATCTAGGCATTGATTCAAGAGCCTGCTGATGGAGTAAAAAATACATGGGAACTTGTTAACGAGAAGTACAATTATCTACATCTCAGCAAATAATGCCAGAGTATCATGTAATCTGCTGAGCTCAGGCAGCCCATAGCCAATGAAGAGCTCCTTCTTTTCTTTGCCGTTAATATTTACGTTTGGAAGCAGTACATGGCTGCAATCGAAGTGGTGCACCTAAAAAGGGAGTTGTTGACTTGATACCGTGTTTTCTGACACTGTGAAGCACTGAAACAGCTACCTTCTTAATCGTCGCCTGGTAACATGGTGTTATAACCGGAGGGTAGCACATGGCTGCTTTATACAAGCAACCACCCTGGGAGATTTGTTCTGCATTGTTTAGTTGTTTTATTTCTTGATAGACCTGCTGAGGTGTTGAAAGCATAGGACTGAAAGTTGTGAATTCTGGGTCTGTTTCTTTGTTCCCCTGCTGAATTTTTCAGTGTCTATGCCAGCAGTGTTTGCAGGCACAGCTTACCTCCCAGGTGCCTACCATGTGCTAGGCACCTTACCAGACCCTCACAAACAAAATCCTTCCACCCATCAGCTTACTTTTTGGAGCTTATTCTCACAGGGAAAGCCCTAAAAGAAAAGAAACAAATACCTATGAGCAGGAAAGTGTGGCTGTTTTCATAAGCACTGTGCATCCCAAGGGAAACCCTGGTGGCACAGTGGTTAAGTGATATGGCTGCTAACGAAAGGGTTGGCAGTTCGAATCCACCAGGTGCTCCTTGGAAACTCTATGGGGCAGTTCTACTCTGTCCTATAGGGTTGCTATGAGTTGGAAACGACTCGACAGCCCTGGGTTTTTTGGTTTTGGGTGCATCCTAAGAGACTTGAAACATAAAAGACCCATTATTATTCTTCTCCCAGTGTGTAAACACATCAAATAAGGGTAACACAGTTGAAAATAAGGGGTAGGGTTGGGGTTGTACTATATAGTGTGTTGTGTGCTACCTCTGATACATTTGGGTATGAGGTTGCTGCTCACTTGCTGTGTTGCTTTGGACAGATTGCTTAAAAGCAATGATCCCTATATCACTAGGTTGTTGTGAAGATTAAAATGAGATGACATATAAAATACCAGGTACGTATTAATTCTCTGATATTAATCACTTCTCCCTTTTTCCTATGTACCGTGTTTTGTTCCAAGTAATCTCATTGTAGAAAATGAACTAGATACCTAAAAAATTAATTGCCTGGATAGCATGAACAAATCATCAAGGAGCTAGTTGTCATCTTTGTAGTAGAGATGACCTATCTCTTCTTGGTTCCTGAGACTAGGAAAAGGGCCCTAAAAAAATAAGAGCAAACAAAATTCAGGAATGGTTCATTGATCATGGTCGAACAACATAATGAACATAATTAATGTCACTGAACCGTACATGTGGAGATTATTGAAGTGGTAAATGTTATATGACCTATAAAAAAAAAACTATATATTACCACAATTAAAAAAAAAAAAGAAACATATAGTAGCAAACAAATTTTCGTAAAAGAAACAACTGAAACGTTCAATAGAGGCTTGGCTTCCAAGAGCCACTTAAGAAAAATGCCTTTTAGTAGCCAGGTGACTTCTGCTCAGGTCTACCATACAAAGAGGAGTACTTGGACTGGGTGGAACTCTGTCGTGACTCCCTTCCTCTTGTGGAAGTTGTAGCTGCTCCTCGTGTTGCTGAATCGCAGCAGATGGCTTCCTTTAACACCCAGCGCTGTCAGTGGAATGTAAATGCATCTCCCCACCACACTGAAAATACTGAAGCTGTGTGTTTAATCTGTGCTGTGCAAGCAGAATGACCCTGAAAAGAACACATGAGCTTTGAGCGCGTTTAGAGAATTGGCATCAATCCCCGTAAACAGGATTGGGGAGGATTTTTCAAGCCTAAAAAAAAAAAAAAAAAAATTTTTTTAATCACGATTTTCTTCCTCAGGCTCCCAACACAGCCATATCCCAGAGGACAAACAATCTAAACAGTTATTGAATAGAAAAGTTAGAGACCCAAGGGAAATATTAAAACAAGGCGGAGAGAGTGATTGTCGGTTATGGGAAAAAGAAGAGGGAGTTGTACTCTACCACACAATTGAAGAAGCTTAATTTAGTTTGAATTCTCAGTCCTCTGTTTCTTTGGGGATTTAGAAAACAAAATTTCCCTGCATCTCATCTAAGTCAGTAAGGGGAATATTTTTAGCAATTACTTCAATATGAGGGAAAAAAATGTAAATAATTCAACTGTCAGTGCGACACAGTCTGAAAAAATACAGTAATCCACAAGAATTAGGCAGAAAAGAACTTAGATTTTGAGAAGATTAATAGCAAAGCATAGAGCTATAATCTAATCAAGCACTTTAGGTTGGTTACTCATTTTTTCTTAAATAGGTTTCTGAGCTGGGTAGGAATAGGAAATGTGATCTTCATTTTATTAAAGTAGTACCGCTAAAATTAAAAAAAAAATTTTTTTAATTTTAATTTTAGTCAGTGGCAAAAAGAGGAGTCTTGATGTCATTTGTCTTTTCAACCACTTATAGTAAAGGAACAAAGCCCATGGCATTCTATGTCCCATCCTTTCTTGGACACCCCCAAAAAACAAAGGATCCCCTAAACTATTATTTCAAAAGGAGACCTACACATTTTGAATATCATAATTACTGTGATGCATAGGCTTATCCATTCAAAAGTGTAGCCATTTCAGTTATGTTGTCTGATCTAATAGACTTTTATAATAGACTGTTAAATGCTGCACTGAATTTCTATACAGAGATATAGCAATTTTAGTTCAGCATGTTTTTGAACTAATAGAAAAATGCTGTTGGGATGTATTTTTGTCCCCTCCAAGAAGGAATGGAGCCCTGGTGGTGCAGTGTTAAGAGATTGGCTGCTAACCAAAAGGTTGGCGGTTCAAATTCACCAGCTGCTCCCTGGATACCCTATGGGCAGTTCTACTCTGTCTTAGCGTCAAATATGAGTGGGAATCGACTTGATGGCCATGGATTTTTTTTTTTTTTCCAAGAAGGAATGATTTAGACTTCTCAGTACTATTGCTAGTATATTCTTTTCCCCAGTTGTTGGGCATTTAGGGGGATAGTTGGTAAATTGAAACAAAGATTTTTTGTGTATTTTTTCAATACTGTTCACTTTAAAACCTATAGACTTTTATCAAATGGTTTATTGTGAATTTGGAATTCCCAAAAGGAATTCTGACTTCTGATAAAGAGTCCTGGTGGTGTAGTGGTTAAAGTGCACAGCTATGAACCAAAAGGTTGGCGGTTCAAACCCACCAGCTGTTCCGAGGGAGAAAGACGTGGCAGGCTGCTTCCATAAAGATTAAACAAAAAACGTTACAGCCTCGGAAACCCTATGGGGCTGTTCTCTATCCTACAGGGTCGCTATGAGTTGGAATTGACCCCAAGGCACTCGGTTTGGATTTTGGGGACTTCTGAAAGAATCCCGTAATTCTGCAACTGAATACCATTTTAATAAATCGTCACCATGGGAAAGATTTTTTGTTTTGTTTTTAAACTGGAAGTCTATTTTTGCTAGTTGTAAGATACCTTCGTGTTTTAAGTTGGGACCAACTCATGAATTTTAGTAATGCTCAGTTTGGCCCGGACTGGCCTCTTAGTGTCACAGGCTCCTTCTCTCCTTAGACATACCAAGTCTCCAATTATTTTGGGCAGAGAAAGCTGTGCAATGAAAGGATTCCCATGAAGGCACAATAAATGTCTTTCAGCTTCTACTCGACAGACTTTTAAACTGAAAGTCTGATAATTTAATGTAAACTGACAGTGACAATAGAAATAGCCACTTCTGAGATTATTTAAGAGATGGTGCAGGGTACACGCATTCATCAAAGAAACACTGCAAGAAAGCGTTTTCATTTCTATGTGTGCTTTTTAAAATAAGAATAGAGTAAATGGCACAATAGATTATATAAACAAGGGCTTCAATGACAAGCTGTCCAAGGCAAAGTCATATATTTTACATGACTGGCTTGATGCCACACTTTATCACCTACTCGAGGGAAAGCCAATTTGAGACTGGTCAATAAAATACAACCTCCAGAGTGGGGCCTGGGGTATGGTTGACATAATGTGCCAGAGCCTGGTGTAACTTTGCATTCGCTTCTGCTGGGACACAGCAGGAGCTGGCACTGCTACCATCTGGGGTATGTCCGACGTTTAAGATCCATTTGATTAATAAACACTTAGCAGGTATGTCAGAAGGGACGATGCAGTTGGCCCTCCTTCCTGCTCTGGTAATTCAATGCAGGTCCAAGGGATAAGCAGGACTAGTTATTTAAAAGCTGGATTTACTGCAGCCTCACAACTGTTGAAAATTAAACTACATGTGCTGCAAGTTAGGGGTGACCAGGGTATCTCATTATAGGAGGCTATTTTTCCCCCCAAAGGCTGGAATCTCTGCTGAATTACTGAGGGACTTATTTGAATGTAGACTTGGACCAAATAATCTTCTGGTAAGTTGGCTATAAATCCTCAGGAAAATAAGCTTGGTGTTCTTAGCGTATCTATTGGCTTTTTGATCCTTTTTATGGCTTTCCTTTGGCTGGTCATATTATCCTTATATGCTCCTAAAGCTCCTCTGACATGGATTAAGTCAACACACACCAATAGACCTTCATTACTTTGGCAACTGGTTTTGATTTGGGAGCAATAAATACAATGACACAGACTAGATTACCCTCACTGAAGGGTTACGTGATAAGCCAGAAAAACGTCAGGGATCCGGGGCTCGTTTTCCTGCATAAAGTGAGAATGAATTAGTAGCAGCTTTTGGCCAGCTGAAGAAGGTTGGAAAGAAAAAAGCTCAGAAATATGACTGAGAAAAGAGTCAAGATGTAGTTTTTAGCTCAAGTGTGTTGATGCCAGTAGGTCCATGAGCACCTGGCACTGTGTGAGGTACTAACAGGCAGGATGAGGGCCAAATACATGAAGAAGCTCAAGTTCGATGTGACCCATGAATGTCCTAGTGTCTAGCAGGGTGGATAAGACCTACAATGGGAGGAATATTTACTGTGCAATAAAAGTATAGAAGGGAGAGAAATCAGCAAGGTCTGGAATAGCCGAGGAAGGAATAGTGGAAGAAGCCAGACTTGCAAATATGGGACTGGGAGGAAATAGTTTCATTACAAAACAACATTTAAACTATTATTTTCACCAACTTAAAGTAAAAAGTCAAACCCCAAAAAAAGAAAATTGGAGAAAAATACTGCAATGAGCATATGCATACCCTTCACCTAGATGCAACATTTTTTTTTTAACATTTTGCTATTTTTGCTTTGCCTCTGTCCATAAACATGAATTTTTTGCTGAATCTTGAGAAAGTAGGTTGCAGACGTTATAATATTTTACCATTAAATGTTCCAGCAAGTGTATCCTAAGATAAAGGACTTTCTTCTACAACCACAATGCTAGTTTTACATTCAAGAAATTTAACACTGATACTATAATATTAAATGAGCCCTGGTGGCATAGTGGTTAAGAGCACGGATGCTAACCAAAAGGTCAGCAGTTCAAACCCAACAGGCATTCCTTGGAAATCCTCTGGGTCAGTTTTACTCTATCCTAGTGTCTTTATGAGTCAGAATCCACTTAACGGCACCTAACGGCAACGATAATATCAGAGGTGCCCTGGTGGCAAAAACAGTGAAGCTCTTGGCCGCTAACAGAAAAGTTGACAGTTCGAACCCGCCCACCAGTCTAGAAAATCATATGGGACAGTTCAATTCTGCCACATGGGGTCACTATGAGTCGGAATTGACTTGATGGCACTCAACAACAACAACTATAATATCATTTCTTATTCTTTCTATATTCGTATTTCTCCATTTGCCCCAATAATGTCTTTTATGATTTTTGTTTGTTTGGGATCCAGGATCCAATCAATTGCATTAGGTTATCAGTTCTCATGTTTTTTAGTATCTTTTAATCTCAAGCAGTCCTCCTGCTTTGTTAACTATTTTGCCACTGAAAGCTCTCTTGCTTTTGGAGTTATACAATAAAATCAATTGATGTATTTATCAATAGCCTTCTAAAACCTATATGCTATGGCAGAGATAGAGTATAAAGAAACTCAAATCATTTTCTGTCCTGCAAAACCCAGATTGGTAGGGGACTCTTGGCATTTACATAGAAAGAGAACTCAAACTACAAAGCTAATACATGCCAAGTAAGTGGTATAGGCCACAAGTGCCAGGAAAAGAATCAGCAGAAAATACATATGAAATTGCTCATGGGATTCTGCCCAGGCATTTCATTTAGGGAAAGGAAATAGTTTCCAGAAATAGTATCTAGAGGGGTCACAATGCCCAAGTTGTGTAAACGTTTTCCTGGCAAATGAGGGACCACTCCCATTCTCCTTCTCCATTTGCCACTCTACGTAAACACTTACCCCCCCCCCACCCATTGAGCTCCCCAGCTATATTAGTTTCCTGGGGCTGCTGTAACAAAATACCAGAAGGTGAGTGGCTTATGGAGTACAAGTGGTTCAGTGGTTAAGTATTCGGCTGCTATCCAAAAAGTTGGCAGTTCGAATCCACCAGCTGCTCTTTGGAAACCTTATGGGGCAGTTCTACTCTGTCCCATAGGGTCACTATGAGTCAGAATCAACTCAATGGCAATGGATTTGGCTTCTTTTTCTTTTATTTTGGGGAAGGGGTGGCTTATAAGAACAGAAATGTATTGTCTCACAATTCTGGAGGCTATTGCTCTGAATACTGGGTGTCAGCAGGGTCATGTTCTCTCTGAAAGCTCTAGGTGAAAATCCTTCCCTGTGTCTCCTGGCTTCTGGTGGCCCCAGGCATTCTTTAGCTTGTGGCCATCTTCCCTCTGTCTGTTTGGGTCTCCTTTTGTATAGGATGCCATTCAGATTGGATTAGTTTCTACCTAAGGATCCACCTTATTCCATTATGGAGCCCTGGTGGCGTATTGGTTAAGTGCTACAGCTGCTAACCAGAAGGTCAGCAGTTTGAGTCCACCAGCTGGTCCCTGGAAGCCCTATAGGGCAGTTCTACTCTGTCCTATAGGGTCGCTATGAGTTGGAATGGACTTGATGGCAACAGGTTGGGTTTTTTTTAACTCCATTATGACCTCCTGCTTGCTTAACTGATAACACCTTTCAAAGACCCTATTTCCCAAGCATGGTCATGTTCACAGACACCAGGAGTTAGAGCTTCAACATAACTTTTGAAGGGAACACAATTCAATTCATAGCACTAGGCAAGCAGGAAATGCCCAACAACACAGACATGCTGCCTGTCACCTGAAATCAACCGCATCGTGGCGTTTCCTTCTGCTTGGAGCACCCACTCTTCTTACCTTATTCTCCCAGCAACTTCCTTCTGAAAAACCTAAGGGATGTTGTGAAGCTCACCCTCCTTCCTCCTTTACTTCCTTCTCTAACCTAACACCTCCCTCATGTAACTGTTATTGTTAATATTTTTTCTCACCCTGAGGCAACACCACTAAATTGCGAGTTTTTTAAAGACAATGATTATGTATCTTAACTTCATACCTCCAGGACTTAACCTGAAACTTTGAAGGCAATTAGTAAAAATTTGAGAGAGTAAAAAAATGCATGAACAAATTAGTGACTGAATTTCATTACCAATAGGCTTTCTAGCCTATATAGAACTCTTCTTACTACTGAAAAGAATTTTATAATGCATTAAACAGAGCAATGAACATTACAAGTGTGTGAATCAACAACAATTGATCAGCCACTTTGTGCAAAGCATTTCACTTTGTGTTACTGGAAAGTTTCAAAGAAAACAGATACTCTCCTGCAAAGTCTTGGGGGAGGGGGAAAATTTGGCCTAATCCCAATGGAAAGCACATTCTGGAGCCCACTCCATGCTGAGCAGACCTAGTTACAGTCTTCTCATATATGCACTGAGCCCTGAGCATTGCCGTACAAGGCAATGAGGGGGTAGAATCAGGTTGGCTTCCCTAGGGAGGCTTTGTAGACTACAGGTAAAATTTGAGCTTTGTCATTGTTAGGTGCTGTCTAGTTTGTTTCGACTCATAGCAACCCTATGTACAACAGAACAAAAACACTGCTAAGTCTTGTGCCATGCTCACAATCGTTGTTACGTTTGAGCCCATTGTTGCAGCCACTGTGTCAGCCCATATCCTTGAGTGCCTTTCTCTTTTTCACTGACCCTTTACTTTACCAAGCATGATGTTTTTCTCCAGAGACTGATCCCTCCTGATAGCACGTCCACAATATGTGAGATGTAGTCTCTCCACCCTTTCTTCTAAAAAGCATTCTGGCTGTACTTCTTCCAAGACAGATTTGTTCATTCTTTTGGCAGTCCATGGTATATTCAATATTCTTCGCCAACACCACAGCTCAAAGATGTCAATTCTTCTCCAGTCTTCCTTATTCATTGTCCAGCTTTCCTATGTGTCTTAGTCATCTAGTGCTGCTATAACAGAAATACCACAAGCGGATGGCTCTAACAAAGAGAAGTTTATTTCCTCACAATAAAGTAAGCTAAAAATCCAAATTCAGGGCGTCAGCTCCGGGGCAAGGCTTTCTGTCCTGTAGGCCTTCTCATCAATCTTCCCCCAGACCAGGAGCTTCTCTGCACAGGGACCCTGGGTCCAAAGGAACTGCCGTGCTCCCAGCACTGCTTCCTTGGTGGTATGAGGTCCCTCTGTCTCTGTACTCACTTCTCTCTTTTATACCTCAAGGGATTGCCTCAAGACACAATCCAATCTTGTAGATTGAGTCCTGCCTCACTAACACAACTGCCACCCATCCTCCTTATTAACGTCATAGAGGCAGGATTTACAATACATAGGAAATCACACAATACTGGGAATCCTGGCCCAGCCAAATTTATATACACATTTTTGGGGGGACATAATTCAATCCATGACACCATGCATATGAGGCAATTGAGAATGCCATGGCTTTGGTCAGCTGCACCTTAGTCCTCAAAGTGACATCTTTGCTTTTTAACACTTTAAAGAAGTCTTTTGCAGTAGATTTGCCCAATGCACTACGTCCTTTGATTTTTTGACTGCTGTGTCCATGGGTGTTGATTGTGGATCCAAGTAAAATGAAATCCTTGACTTCAATTATTTTCTCCGTTTATCATGATGCTGCTTACTGGTCAAACTGTAAGGATTTCTGTTTTCTTTATGTTGAGATGTAATTCATACTGAAGGCTGTGGTCTGGTCATCATCAGTAAGTGCTTCAAGTTATCTTCACTTTCAGGAAACAAAGTCGAGTCATCTGCACAACACAGGTTGTCAATGAGTCTTCGTCCAATCCTGATGTCCCGTTCTTCTTCATATAGTCCAGCTTCTTGGGCTTTGAACAGTGTTCCAAGAAAGAGAAAGGATATGATTGATGCAACATGTTTCAGGATGGAGAAGTGTCATTGGCAGGAGCAGATAATTCTTGTTTGTTAAGTGGCAGGTACGGAGAGTTGTTTTGCTGGAAGACAAGGTGTTAAGCAGGCTGTAACTGAAGATAACCCTTCCTAGGAAATGGGAGTTCATTAACAAAGGGTTTGACTTTCAAAATTTACACTTTAGGTTTGATATGGTTAGGTTTGATATAGTTAGCTTCCATAGGCTTCTAAGCTAGGTAATTGTCTTTGTTATCTAGTGCTGCTATAATAGAAATACCACAAGTGGATGGCTTCAACAAACAGAAGTTTATTCTGTCACAGTCTAGTAGGCTAGAAATCCAAATTCAGGGCGTGAGCTCCAGGGGAAGGCTTTCTCTCTCTGTCCGCTCTGGGGAAAGGTCCTTGTCATCAATCTTCCCCAGTTGAGGAGCTTCTCAGCTCAGGAACCCCAGATCCAAGGAATTCGCTATTCTCCTGGCTCTTGTTTCTTGGTGGTATGAGGTCCCCCGTCTCTCTGCTTACTTCTGTCTTTTATATCTCAAAAGAGATTGGCTTAAGACACAACCTAATCTTGTAGATTGAGCCCTGCCTCATTAACATAACTGCCAATAATCCCACCTCGTTAACCTCATAGAGATAGGATTTATAACCTGTAGGAAAATCACAGCAGATTACAAAATGGTGGACAACCACACAATACTGGGAATAATGGCCCAGCCATGTTGACAGATATTTTGGGGGGGACAAAACTCAATCCATGACTTTCCACCCTTAGGCCCCACATATTTCATGTGCTTGCCACATGTAAAACATATTCACCCCGTCCTATCATAACAAAAGTCTTAAATCAACTCCAAGTCCAAAATCCAAAAATTCTTCTTCATCTGTGAAACTTGGAATATAAGTTATTTGCTTCCAAAGTACAATGGTCAAACAGGCACAAATTAGGAATTTCTACTACAAATGGGAGAACTTGGAGGGCAAGAAGGGATAACAGACACCAAGCAAGTCAACAGAACACATTACATTAGCCCTCAAGGCTTGAAAATAATCCTCAGTTCTCTGAGACCATTTATACAATGAGCCTGTGTCCAGATTCTAGGTGTTGGGCACAGTCTCCAGATTCTGAGTGGAAGGCCCTCGGCCCTGGGTTTTAGCTCCGTCTTCCAGGCCCAATGGGAAGGCCACTCTGCTCCCTTGGCTTTGGGCAGCCCCATTCTCCTAGTCCATCTGAGCACACTCCACCCTTTGAGACTGAGACAGCTCTGCTTCCTGTGTTCCTTGTCTCTTCAGCTTCTGCTTCCTCGTTCCTTGGCCTCTCAACCCTTGGACCTCACCACCCACATCTGCCCTACTGGGGCAAGTGTTCCAAAGACTGTAGCTCCACCGGTAAGTGCCTGGAAGCCCTCCACTCTGCCAGGAAGCCTTCTGAGCAAAGGCACTGATCTCTCTTGCTCCGTGCATCAGCTCCAGCGTTCTATTGAGCTTGTCTCCTAGTTCTGCTGCTGCCAGTTCTCTGGTGCTGCTTCTCACTGTCTGCACCACCACCAGTGCAACAGCTCTCCTCACTTCCTTCTGAGTCCCCACCAGAATTGTCTTTGACATCCATAATTCCATCAACAGTCTCTGCAAGGCAATCTTAAAACTCTTTCAGCCTCTTACTCATTCACAGTTTCAAAACGGCTTCCACATTGTAGGTATCTGCTAGAGCAGTATCCCACACTCTCAGTACCAAATTCTGTGTTAGTTATCTGGTGCTGCCATAACAGAAATACCTCAAGTGGATGGCTTCAACAAACAGAAGTTTGCCTCACAGTCTAGTAGACTAGGAGTCCAAATTCAGGGAGCCAGCTCCGAAGGAAGGTTTTCTCTCTCTTTTGGCTCTGGGGGAAGGTCCTTGTCAGTAAGCAAGGTCTTTTTTTTTTTTTTAAGTAGGGCCGATTGAGGGTGTAGATTATAGAGGAAGAGAGAATAGGTAGAGGACAGTTTAGTTGGCCAGATGCTAGATTGTCATTGTTGTTGGGTACCGTCAAGTTGACCCCTTAGTGACCCCATGTGACAGAGTAGAACTCCCCCATAGGGCTTTCTAGGCTGTAACCTTTACAGGAGCAGATATCAGGTCTTTCTCCCAAGGAGCTGCTGGGTGGGTTCAAACTGCCAACCTTTCGGTTAGCAGCCAAGCACTTAACTGTTTGCGCCAACAGTGCTTCTTAGGTGGAAGATAGTGACTAAACCATGGTTATGACTGTGGACACACAGAAGAGGAAAATCTAAGCAGAAAAACAGGGGGCTTGGTTATGGGGGGAGCGGTGGAAAATAGTGAAGAGATTAAAGGTATCAAGATTGCAAGACTACAAGCGTCAGCAGCTCATAGTGCTGTATGACTTACAATCTAGGTCTTTAGTTAGCAACCACTGTTTCCTGGAATGAAGAAAGAAAGAGAAGAAGGAAGAGTAAGTAGGAGTGTTCACCCGATTTTCTGAGAAAAAATGAGCCAGGATAATGTCAGCTAGGTCACCTAACAGAGACAAGGATGTTTCACCTGTAGAAAATGATAGCCAGCTGCTGCTTGTATTTTTTTTTTTTTTTTTTGATCATCTCTAGAAGCTCCTGCTTGTGTCATCTGATGACTTCCAATGCTGGATATCAGGTATATCAGGGCCAAAAACCAAAAAAAAAATCCCAAACCCATTGCCATCATGTCAATCCCCACTCATAGTGACCCTATAGGACAAAGTAGAACTGCCGCATAGAGTTTCCAAGGAGCACCTGATGGATTCGAACTAACGACCTTTTGGTTAGCAGCCATGGTGCTTAGCCACTGCACCACCAGGGTATCAGGGCCAGGGTAAGGTAAAAACAGGGTGTGGCTAATTTCGCAAAAAGGAATAATACCTAACGTTCTTCTTGCCCGTTTGCTCTGTGAGCATAGGGCTCTGGCACTTCCCCCTCAGCTGGAGCTGGAGAGTGAACTGCTTCAGTTCCTCTGTCAGAGACATGGTGAGGTTTGTGCAGTACAACCTGTGAAAGCCAGAACCTGTGTAAGGAAGAAACCTGTCAGCGAAGGAAAACACAAATATTTTCCACTAAAACAAGAGATAGAAAAGTGATAAGACTGCACCCTGTCAAAGGCAGAAAGTTGGCAAGACCCCAAAAAAACAAGTCCGTCCCATCGAGTTCTGGCTCTCACAGTTTTCACTGTATTAGGTACAAAACCCAGGAGGAATAAGCTGTGTGTCGATGAAGTCAATGGTGTTCAACATCTGGTAAACTCCTGACACAGGGTCAGAATGGATGGTAGCTATTATCTTTAAACAATAAATTTAGAAAAGCATGATGAAAACTGAGTCAGGGCTGCTGTGATTTTGTTTTGTATGAGACAAAGGGAGAGATGAGATAATTTTTATTCATAAGACCTTGTGTTCCAAGAAAAACAGTTACATGCCTTACACTATCGGCTGAAAGCTGTGTGCCCAAACTTCTAGCTTCATCTATGCTTCTGCCTAAAATCTAGTACCCTGAGTAGGAGAGAGGTGGTCAAGCATCAGGGCAAGAATTCAGACCCAATGCCTAGAATGTAAGCAACAAGAACTGTTTGACCACTGCTGTGTTTTTAGTTAGCATTGTGCAGGGATAAAAGGAGACCTGGTGGCACAGTGGTTTACAGCTCAGCTACTAACCAAAAGGTTGGCAGTTCGACTCCATCAGCTGTTCCTTGGAAATCCTATGGAGCAGTTCTACTCTCTCCCTTAGGGTCACTATAAGTCAAAAACAACTTGATGGTAATGGGTTTGATTTTTGGTTTTTATTATGACAAAAGGAGACGTTGGTGGTTCAGTGGTAGAATTCTCACCTTCTGTGTAGGAGACCTGGGTTCAATCCTAGGCCAATGCGCCTCATGTACAGCCACCATCCATCTGTCAGAGGAGGCTTGTGTTACTATAATGCTTAATAAGTTTTAGTGGAGCTTCCAGACTGACTAGGAAGAAAGGCATGGCAATCTATTTCCAAAAATAAGCCAATGAAAACTGTATGGATCACAATGGTCCAATTTGAAACCAATCATGGTGATGGTGCAGGACTGGGCAATGTTTTGTTCCATTGTGTGTGGGGTCGCCACAACTTGGATGCCCATTCCACAACAGCTAACAACATTATGAAAAATGCCCTACCCATCTCAAATCTCAGAATAATGGGCCTCTTTCCCTAATGGTCCATGAGAGGACACGTGTGGAAGAGGCTGATGGTTTAAACTGGAGCTAGAATTCCAAATACATACCCTTATTCTAGATCCAGTTCCTTTTTCTCATGTATTTCCAGCGTATCCACACCAAGTTTCCACAGTAGCTATTTGCTCCAGCCTCTTCAAGGCTGGAATGGCCTAAAATGGAAAGCCTACTGGAAAGCTCCCAGGACAACTTCCAGTGCTGTGGTTCCCTGAACTGTCTCATCTCCACCTGGCTTTTCCATCCCCAGGCTCATGTGATGACCCCCAATCAGCATAAGGAATTGCAATTACTCAGTGAGAATTAATGAGAAAGGCTTTATGTGGGATTCCTTCTTTTCCCAGAGAGACATTTCAAGTGCTGCTAATGGCAATCTTAATACCACCCGTGGAGGGGGCCTGAGCTCATCATTGTTTTGTTCTCAGCCATTCCAGCAAGAGATTCTGTGTTTTCTGGGAGAAACAGAGCAGCCAGATGAAGAGATGGGGCAGTGTCAATGAGAAACAGAAATTCAGTGTGCAGTTCGGACACCCCTTCTTCCTCCTCTGTTCCCTGTTGTCTGTCTGCTGCTATGAGGGAAAGGTGCAGGGGCGCTGTGATATCCACCGCTTCTCGATGTTACAAGCCTTTTACTCGGTAAAAGGAGCACCTAGTTGGATCAGCCCTCATTGTGCCAGGACCCTTCCAAGCCCTCTCTTTTGGCTTTTTAGTACCTTATTTTCCCCCTTGCAATTGTAGAGTGGACAGTGTATTTATGGTTGAAAATTGGCTGCTGTAGCAATATTAATTTTAAAAACAGAGTTCTGGCGTATATTCAATATTACTATGGAAACGCCTGTTTTTAGCAATCCACTGATAAGATACAGTTCAAGGATTGAGGTCTGTGTGGGAGGTTTTTACCATCCACCAAAATGAGGATCTACTTGTGACAATAGGAATTCCCAAGAACTGCTTTCCTCAGTCTTCTATCCAGAACATTCCTTTCTCCTTTTTGGGGGGGTGGGGTGGGGGGAGGTTGAAAGCTAAAGAGTTGTCTTTATTTTGCTATTTATATGCAGATGGGAGATAAATATTCTAACCAGCTTTTTAAAAACACAACCCATTTAAGGTGACTTTTCCATGAATACCAGTTGTCATAATAGTATGTAGCAGCATTACTTGGTTACTCATGTAACACTAAAAACACACACTCGTTTCAGAAACTTACATACTGAAGATGGAATATAACCTGTAATCAACTGTCATGTTCAAACATTTTAGCTTCCCTTCTTAAACTGTCTCCACATATTTCTACATAACTGATATCCAACAAATTCCAAGAAGGACTTGAAGTAACTCACTCCACGGTAGTTTTCCAGAAGTCAGTTTTTAACCCCAGACACATGGCTGCTTTGTTGTTGCTGTTGTAAAACTATATATAACATAACATTGCCAATTCCATGTTTTTTGCACATACAGTTTAGCGATATTGATCGCATTAATCACGTGGTGGCTGCTGTTTTAAACCACAAACACACCTCTGCTGGTTTCACAAAAAACCGAGGCATTGGAGAATACAGGAGTCTCTGAGTCATGCCAATGGTTAACACGCTCAGCTCACCGAAAGGCTGGAAGTTCAAGGCCACTCAAAGGCACCTCAGAAGAAAGCCCTGGCAATCTACTTCCCAAAAATCATTTGTTGAAAACCCTATGGAACACAGTTCTACTCTGACACAGGCGGAACGGCCGTGAGCTGCCGTAACCTCGATGACAGCTGGTGTGTGTGCAGAGAATAGAAGGACTGAAGGGTGGTAGCAGCTGCAGTTTTGTTTTTTGTTTTTTTTTAATTTCCTCACTTTAAGTAAAAGCTTTAATGTTTTCACCTCCCTTTGTTTGGGAAAAAGAAAAGAGGTGAAAACATTAAAGCTTTTACTTAAAGCAAGTAAAGCTAAAAAAAAAAAAAAAAAAAGGAGAAAGCGCTGGTGGCGTAGTGGTTAAGAACTAGGCTTCTAATCAAAAGGTCAGCAGTTCAAACCCCACAGCTGCTTAGTGGGAGACAGACGTGGCAGTCTGCTTCCACAAAGATGGTGGCCTTGGAAACCCTGCGGGACACTTACACCCTGTCCTGAAGCACCACTGTGAGTCGGAGCTGACTCAAGGACAGTGAGTCGTTTTTGTTTATGTTTGTTTGTTTTTTGGGTTTGGTTTTTATTTGAAAATGTGATATCAAGCTTCCCAAGAAATCCTGTAATGCTTCATATTTTTTCAGGGCAACTTCTGATGTGTTTATTGATTCCACATTCTTCTGAATGCTGTCATCAGCCCTAAATATTATGACAGGCAGATCCTGATACTGAGAAGAGAAGTTGTCTCATTTTTTTTTTTCTTTCCAGACAAGCCAGCTCATTTTGTATTTTCAAAGTTAGATGAACTGTTCAGCAATCAGTTAGGGAGGGAACAGAGGATCTTGATAGCCCAGATTGCACAAACTTCTGGCAGCTCCAAACCATTTCAGTGAGGTGGTAATGGGATGTCCCACGCCGTTCCCAAGCTCAACTATGAGCACTGACAGTTTTATGAGAGTAGGTGGTGGGTTGTAAGACTTCTGAAACTCAAACTGGACAAGGGAAATGAGCCATGGTAGGGTCACAAGAGTAACAAGAGAACAACTATGGATGGGATACTCCTATGCTTAGGAGTAGCTCTTTATACACATGAATGCTGCAGTCCTCAGCAGAACACTAAGATATGGGAGTTAGTATCTCCATTTCAAGGAGCCTTACTTTAGTAGTATAACGGTTACGCACTTGAGTGCTAACCAAAATGGTGGTAGTTCGAACCTACCCAGCACCTCCACTGGAAAAAGACCTGGCGATCTGCTCCTGTAAAGGTTATAGCCTAGAAAACCCTTATGGGGCAGCTCTACTCTGTCACGTGGGTTCGCTATGAGTAGAAAATTGACTTGACAGCATCTAAAAACAATAACAACAATATCCCCATTTTACAGATGAGGAAACTTAATATATAGAGGCTCAGTACATTCAACAAGGGGCAAAACTGGATTCAAATCCATTTCTGTCTGTTTAGGTGGAGCGTGTAGTTTCCAGGCTCCCTTCAGAAGAAACAGTATGAAATTCCTTTTCCAGAATTAAAAAAAAAAAAAAAAGCTAATGTGTCATTGCAGCACAATTCTGCACAGAGTACTCAGGTGAGAAAATTCAAAATAAATTTTGACCGTTTCCCTTCAGAATGCCATAGGGTAGCCTTGCCTTGGGTCATATGTGAGCCACACTGTTTCAGAGTGAACCTGTTTAAGGGCAGGAAAATTGAAACATGTATTTTATTCTGCAGATAGAGTTCAAAGTAATCATAGTTCAAATTAATCACATATAAAATGCATTTTTAAAAGATGTTAATGCAATAACTGAATACAGATGGCAGCATACGCCATTTCTTCAAAACTAATTTTATCTTCTTTGTAATTAGTTTGAGGTATTTCTTTTCAGAAAGAAAGGTTATTCAAAAGTGTGGTGTTCCACGCACAACCCAGGCCTGGCCTTAAATCCATGCTGTTTTTCAGGACAGTCCCCACAATCACAGCCCTCCGTCATTTGATTTGTCACAGCGGTTTCAACTATCAAAAAATCCATCGTGATGCTGTGTATTTTAAACACAGCTAAAGAATAGCAGAGTGAAAAAAAAAAAAAAACGCCTTTCAACCATGGGGATTCAAAAGCACGGATGGGGCCTTTAAAAGGCTACTTGAAAATCCTACTCATTCAGTTTTACTCCAAGGCTCAATGACATATCCTATTTGGTATAGCTAGGGGAACCATTTCATAAAAAATTTGATCCGAGGCTTGGAATTGCAATGGTAGGTTTGTAGGTTGGCTCCCTTGGTCGTACTGCCAGATACTAAGGGGGTTCTCCTTTTACCTTTTGTAAGTAAATAGAATTGGGGGTAATGATATACGGCATGTTAGTGGCTACTAGTATTTTTATGTTCCGGGAGTTTACTGTCAACTTTGTTTTGTGTATTTTCCATTCATAGAGTTTCATTAAGTCCCATCCTTTGAAGTAGATATTAATATCCAGTTTTATAAGTAATGAAAACAAGCCTTCGAGAGGTGAAGCAATGCCAGTTTTATACAACAAAGTGGCAGAGCTGCAGATCAAACCCAGGCCTCAGCCTCAAGAAATGGAGCTCTCAGTTACCTCATCACACAGCCAAGGGAGCCAGTGATGGGGCCTTGAATGCACTCCTTCATTTTTACCACATTTCTGAGAACAACAGGAAAATGTAGACAAGGGTTCTGGCTCCTCAGAGGTCACAGGATGGATGGAGAGGATCAGCTCTGTTTCACCAGATTGTGGTTCTACAGAGACTTGGGCCTATGTCCACGACTTCTTTTCTCTTTTGGGTTCCACCCTCCAAAAGTAAAGATGCAATGTAGCAGATGAGAGTGTCTAGGTTGCCTTAGTTTCCCCAGTGTAATCAGTCTCAGAAGGGCCCAGACGAAAACAGAGGCAAGCCAAAGGATTTCTCTCTTCACTGCATAGGTGTGGACCCTCTCAGCTCACTCATCCAGGAAAACAGCCATTTACTCCCATAGATGACACAAGTTATTTGACAGATTAAAATCACGTTAACAAGAGTGTGCATTAGCTAAAGGGCCTCAGATAATACCAAGGGTTTTTGCTAGTGAGGTTCCAGCTAACCATCTATGTCCCATGCTCTTGACTTTTCAAGGCCCAGTCTATGGCTCTATCTGTTTTTCCTCAGTTTATGTTTATCTTAAACTAGAAGATGTAATTACTCACAAAAGGGTGGCTACACAGAATGACTGGAGATCTCACCCTTTAGTTGGGGTAAACTGATTTTCTTAAAACCTACTGAATTATGTGAAATTCTATATGCTTTTACTCATAAAGCTTCAGTAACTGGAGGATGAAAATTGGTCATGACCCAGAATTTTTCAGGGTAATATTCCGTTGAGTTGATTCCAACTCATAATGACCCTATAGGACAGAGTAGAACTGTCCCATAGGGTTTCCAAGGCTGTAAGTCTTTACGAAAGCAGACTGCCACATCCTTCTCCCGTGGAGCGACTGGTGGGTTCTAACTGCAGACCTTTTGATTAGCAGCTGAGCACGTAACCACTGCATCACCAGGGCTCGTGAATGTTCTCTCAGAACCTAAAATTAGATTTTCCCAAACTGAGTTTATCATCTTTCTGCTCAAACTTGCTTCTGCTCCTATGTACCCAATCCCAGTTAATGACATTGCAATTCACACACTCATTCATGGTAGAGACTAGCTTTACCTTTTCCCTGTGGTTGACTGATCCTCCCCAGCCCCACATAATCAGACCTGGAGTGATGCTGACTCTAACTCAGAAATCTCTCTCAATCATTGTTTTCCTTCAGTTCTCACTCTATTGCTAAGTTTAGATATAGATCATGACTAATAAAATAAAATTCTATTTTCCTTACCTCCAGCTCCTCAACTGCCACCCATCCTCCACCCCATAACCAGAGCCAATTAATAAAACACTGATCAGATCACATCATGATCTTGCCTAAATATCCTCAGTGGCTTCCCGCTGTCTATAGGACAACGTCCAAATTTTTAGCTTGGCATTCAAGTTCCTTGACAAGATTAATTTACTTTGTAGTTTTTGCTCTCACCAACTCTTTCAGTCCTTTCCAGTTCAAATATACACATTTATGAACAATACCTTTGGTCACACTGGATCATATATGCTTTCCCCAAATTCTAAGCATTTTTATATCCCCTTCCCTTTTTTATTTCAAATTGTTTCATCCAAATAGAATTTTCTACTTGAAATATGGAAATTTCCACTTACTATCACAGCCTCATTCCAATTTTACTCCACCCACAACCCAATTCAATTAATTTATGACAATACCCTAACATGTATTTATAATGCATCATGATTATTTGTATATATATGTGTGTGTATGTATCTCCTTCTCTTCTTCAATTCCCAGAATTTCAGTTCCAATTCCAAACTTTGATTTACCTTTGTATTTTCATTTCCTAGCTCAGTACAAAACTCATAGAAGGTGGTCTATAGATATTATCGAATGAACGAATAAATTAATGAACCACATTTGAGCAAGTCGTATAGTGAGTAGACCCAAAACAATATTAGGAAGAGATTCCAGTGTTATAGTCATTGTATAATGGTTTAAACCAAGATACCAGAGGGGAAACTAAAGCTAGCAAGGATATTTAAAATTTCCCAGGATATTAAAATAAACAAACAAAAATTCCATTTGTAGTAACAGATTGCTTTGGTAAAGACAGGTTGGAGAGATGGGCCATAAAAGAAAGCTAAATGAGAAGGTAAAATGTCTTACTCCTGATTTTACTCTGAGAGAAGCATTTCTTTGAAACCTAGTAATTCAAATAGCAACTGCTTCTTGCCTTTAATCTTTCTATGAAACGGAATCACAGTTTCATGTTACCCATTGTAAATTGATAGAGTTCAGGTTTGCTAAGAAGTGCTTGGCAAATGCATTGGAATCAGCAACATTCAACAAAGCCTTATGTACAAGTAACATCCCAGAAAGCCCAGTATTCAGCGCCTCCTGACAGGATTCTACCTGCAGTTTCCTGTTTCTAAACGTTTGGGTTCAGCCTTGAGCTCATGGGCTTTTACAGCCATTCCACTGAATTCAAATCAAAGTGATGACTGTGGAAACTGCCTGCAGATCCAGCATGTCACAGGCTGTCCTCTGTCTCCTTCCCACGAGGCCCAACTAACGTAATTTGCTTCCTTGCCCAGCAAAAGGCTATAAAACAACCATTCCCCCAAATCAGAACTTTTGGCAAGGGAAGGAGGAGAGTCTGAATAATAGCTTCCTATGGATTTTACAAATATGCATGTGGGTTCGTCTTTTGCACTTGATGTCACATGAATGATCTCTTCATGAGCTTAAAACACTAAATAAATATAGTAGACATTTCATGCCACACTTTCTGACTGTAGGCCTTGGATGTAGATATGTAATCATTTTCTCTTGATCTGGAATAAGAAAATCTGGCTACCCTTTAGTACCTTGGTCTTTTTCAATACTGAGCGGTACCCACTTGCTCTGGTTGGTTTCCTTTCCAGGGTAGTTCCATTGTCCTGAACATTTGTCTTGCTCTATAATTTACACCTCAATTGTTTCAATCCTTCCAGTTGGCAGATGGCTTGATCTCGGACATTTTCACCGCAGTTGGCTCAGTGACCTTAGCCTTGTTATTGATCCTCTTTCTGGTAGTTGTGGCTTCTGTTGTAGCCTCCAAGAAAAGGGCAACTCAGGGAACCTACAGCCCAAGCCGTCAGGAAAAGGAGGGCTCTCGAGTGGAAATGTGGAGCATGATGGCGCCGCCTGCGATGGAGAGGCTGATTTAGAAGAATCCTGACCCTTTGAGAAAGGTATCCACACATGGTGAACGTGATGATTGTGCTTCAAGATTTTCTAACACACCTGGAAATCTTAATTTACAACTGGGTTTACGTTGGAACTGTGGGAAGGATTCCCTTGGCCACCTTAAAGACTTTGATTGTGGTTCAACTTGATGCTATGGTTTTATTATATTAATTAGCCATTCATAGAACAATGTCTTTGTGCCAGGAATGTCAGCCTCATAATTAGAAAAAATATTTTACAGAGGACAATGATCTGGGAAAAGCTCCAGTGCCTGTCACTTAAACTCTTTGCAAACTGGGGATGCCTCTTTAGTTTGTGCTTTAGCTGGCAATGGTCATTCTTTACACAGAAACTACAGAAGAAGTAGAATACATCTCTTATTCTTCCTGTCATGTGGTAAAAGATTTTAGTTGTATACCTGTGATGAGATGTACACTTTTGTGCTTCAATCATGAGATTCAGGGAAGCCATGGAATGAGCCATGGTTAAGAAGTGACCCAACGACAATAAATGAAAGTTAAAATATGGTTGTTCTCCTTTCTGAGTATTCTTTTGCATCCTGTGACATTACATGGGGCAACAGTAACCTCTAGGAGCATTGGGAGAGCCTGCTTTTGAATTAGAACTTTTAACTAAATCATCTCAAGCTGCTTTTATTGATTAAGGTCAAAACACTTCCCTAGATTAGAAATCAAGAAAGGAGAGCTTGGATTCTCAAATCTGAAGGCCAAACGTTTTCCTTCTGTTTTTGATAAATCATTGTCATTATCTGAAGATAAGGACCCAAAAGTCAGGTGTGTGTTATTCAAAGGATATGTGATAAGACTATCCCTGGGGTGTGGAGAGAAAATACTGAGTCTTCTATTTATATATTTTATCTCCATAGTATTTGTTCCTATTTTTGTGTATGTTTTGAAATGCACATTTAACATGCTATTACCCTAGGATATAAACAAGATTTTAAAATACAGGCATATATTTTTGGCACATACTCAAAAGTTTTAGTGACATCAATTCTTTTATGACATGATTATGGAAGTATGAATAACTCTGGTCTAAAGGAACCCATCCTTCTCAGCTACTCAAGGGCATCATCCAAGCAATTGCCCCTTTCTCTCCCTCATCATCAATTTTCACATTGTACTGGATCATTCCCATCAGCACCAAACATGGTATAATATTTCCAGTGATATAAATTCACTCTTGGCCCACATCCCTGTCCAATTACCATTCATTTCTCAGAACCCGTTTTCAGCACAACATCCTTGTTATGGATTGAATTGTGTCCCCCCAAAAATATGTGTTTAATTTCTGGACTTTGTGGATGTGATCCTGTTTGGAAAGAGGTATTTTCTCTTGTTATGTTAATGAGCCTGTGCCAGTGTAGGTTGGATACTGAACCTAATCACTTCTCGTCCACGTGAAGGAAGAGAGGGTCCATGTGAGGATCGTCTCCAAGCCAAGGACACCAAGGAACACTTAGAGTACTCACAAGGAAGGAATTGACAGCCAAGAACCCGATTTGAACTTTTAGCCTTCAGAATGTGAAAAAATAAATTTCTGTTCTTTAAAACCTCTCACTTATGGCATGAGTTTTCTGTATTCTCTGACTCCCCTTCCCTTCCTCCCATTTTCTTTCCAACTCAGACTAATTTGGATTTTCTCTTTACCACTCCATGAAAAACCTCATGGCAGGGTCACCAATGACCTCCACACTGCCAAACACAATGGCCAGTCCTCAGTCCTCATCTGACCTCTCAGTAGTATTTGAAACAATTGTTTTTCTTTTCTTGAAATACTTGCCTCACTTGGCCAGTGAGACACCATTCCATCTTGACTTTCTTCTTACCTCACTGTCCATCCATTCTCGGGCTCTGTTGTTGATTTCTCCTCATCTACTTAACCTCTGCTTTATCTTTATTCTTCTCCATACTGTTTATTCCTACCTGGCAGATCACATATCTGTTGCTTTCTGTTTCTTCTAATTAGAATTTAAGTTACATAAGGACAAGGACTTCGATTTTATTTACAGTAATATTCCTCACCTAGAATAGCCCATAGTAAAATCATAATAAATATATTTTCGATGAGTGAATAGTAAGCAAATTTGTACCAGCCAGCAACAAAATCACAAAATGCTCAAGATTTGTGTGGGCCATCTGTGAATGCTCTGGCTGCTAAAATGTCATAGCTCTGTAGCCCGGTCTAATGTCTTACTCAGTCTCTGCCTCTTCCCTCAGTATTTAATTTTGCTTTAAGTGTAAGTTCAGGAAGATGGATATCTCTGAGTGTCTGCATATGGAGTATGCATTAGACATTTTCTTTATTTTTGCATCCCATTACAGTTTCAACTTTTTAATAGAGATTTAGATGGAAAGGACAAAAAGAGGTATCACTTAAAGGAAAAGAATACATAACTGAGATTTTTTAAAAAATACAGACTAAATATATTACAAAGGATAATTTGATCCTATTGGTATTAGCACAGATAAGAAGAAACGGGTAACTGTCATCACAAAAGGACAAATATTGTATGCCCTCACTTACATAAAAAGACAAGAACAGGCAAAAGTATAGAGACCAAATTTGATTAGTGGTACAAGAAGTGGGAGAGAGAGGGAAAGGGGGATTATTCCCTATGGAACAACGAGTTTCTGTTTACACTGATGGAAAATTTGCATTGATTAAGGGTGAGGGTTGCACAGCTGATTAAAGTAATAATTGATATCAGTAAGTTGTACACCTGTAAAAAGTTGAATTGGCAAATGTGTGATATATGTATTTACAACAATGATAACAACAACAAAAGAGAAGCTGTTAAGTCTGCTTATACACAGCCACACCTTATGGGATTTGGTTTCTTGGTTTGGAGGTTTAAGGTCATGGTTTCATGGGACATCCCAGTTAATTGGTATGATATTGTATTTAGTGCCTCTGTTCTACCTCCTGGTTTTTTCACAATGCCTGGGGTCTTAAAAGGTTGTAAGCGACTATCCAAAGTACAGCAATTGGCCTCTATTTGCCTGGAGCAACAGAGGAAGAAACATGAGGAGGAAATGGAATGCATGGCTAATTGCCTCCATGAACAATGGCCTCCTTTGCCTTGAGACCAGAAGAACAGGATGGTGCTCTGCGACCATTGCTGAACATTTTGATCAAAGATTCTTTAGAAGAATCCTGATCAAAAGAGGGAAAGTGGAACAGAATTTCAAATTCTCATGGAATCCAGACTTTCTGGAGAAATTGAGGGTGGATGACCCCCCAAAACTATTGCTCTGAAATAATCTTTAAACCTTAAGCCAAAAATATCCCCTAAAGTCTTCTTCAAACCAAACAATAGTTTAACTTAATTAGTAAAGAATGTCTGCCTGAGCACTGTGCTCCTTTAAAGAACTGCCTTTAAAGAACTATCTACATGAGATCAAATTGTTAACAGCAACTTGAAAAGTTAGATAGGAAACTTAGGGGACTGTGCGTTTATATTAATGGGGAGAAAAACTATTCAGAAAAGGAGGGTGAAAATGGTTGCACAACTTGAAGAATGTAATCAGTGTCACTGGGTTACACATGTAGAAATTATTGAATTAGTGTATGTTCTGCTGTGTATATTTTCAACAACAAAAAAATAAAAGGAATTCTAAAAAGGGATAACTGTCAATGGTTATGCCTTAAATTTAGAAACAGTGTCTAAATAATCTTGCTATTAGCCCTCTTCCAGTACCTAGTTCAGGATTTTGCATAGTAATACATGTAAAAATACATGCAAAAATACATGCATGAATGAATGTATGCAAGCATGAAATTGATTCCATGAGGAAGCTCCAAAGAAATAAATGAGAAGGAGGTTACTGAATCCAGACTTCCCCAGAGAGCCAAATCCCTGCATCATTGAACAAGCTAAATATCTAATATTTTATGTCAGGAATGCTTAAAAATTAATCCTGTGGAGTATATTTGTAGTGAATTGTCTTTAACAAGGTAGGCCTCACCTTAAGTAAACCCAGTGAACCAGTTGCCATGGAGTTAATTCTGACACCTGGTGATCTATGCTCCATGGGGTTTTCAATGGCTGATTCTTCGGAAGTAGGTCTCCAGACCTTTCTTTGGAGTGTTTATGCATGCACTTGAACCTCAAACCTTTCAATTAGCAGCGGAGCATATTAACTGTTTGCAGAGACTCTTCACCTTAAGTAGAAAGTCTAATATCTATATTAGCAGTGTTATGGGACAACTTTCAAATCACGTATATGAACTGGTTTCAAAGATAAGTCACAGCAAGTCGTCTTCTGCTCCTTTGCAATGTAAGATCACCACTCCTCTCACTGAGAGGTAGATTCTGTTTGCCTTCCCCTTGAATCAGGGCTGGACTTGTGAATGGCTTTCACCGACGGAATGCTGTGGAAGTGATGCTCCCCAAGTTTCAGGCAGGCCAGGCTAAGAGTCTTTCTACTTTTGCTCTCTTGGAAGGCGGCCCTGAGATGGGCATGCTGTGAAGGAGCCTGGGATGAAAATACCCAGCCATCAAGTTGCCCCCGCTAAGCCCAGCCTCCAGTCAACCTGTCTGCTAAATACAGTCACGTAAGTGACAGGTGAGAACAGCAAAGGAACAGCCCACTCTGCACAAAACTATGAGAAAAACTAAATCGTTGTTTTAAGCCACTAAGGTTAAGGTAGCTTGTTATACAGCAATAGATAACTGAGACACAATTATTCACACCAATGATGCAACCTAGGGAACATGGCAATATGAGGTACTTCTCTGATTCTAGTTTCTTTGTTTCTGGAGCTGCTTCTCTGGGAATTAGTAGACTATATCATACTCATCTGCATAGTAACAATTATTAGCACATCATTAATAAAATATGACAAATATACACCCGATTTTTCTTAGAGTGGCAAGTAAGGGTAAAAAAAAAAAAAAGGGTAAGAACCCATAAAATCCAAGCATAGCTTCGGGTAGCACTAAGAGGCACAGTCCTAGTGCAGCTGTTTGCAAGCTTTTGGGTGCAAAGCCCACACATCATCTTACTTCCTGCCCTGGGGTCAACCCTGGCCGAGGGCAGCCAAAGTAAAAGGCCCATCTGGTGTGTGTTTGCAAAGAGTGACATGAAAAAAAAAAAAAAAAAGACTCCTTCAAATGGTCCCTCGTATGGCTTCTGTAGAAACAGTGAGCACAAAGAGAGGCAGGAAATGACACAAAAACTATAGCTTAAATCAACAGTCAAACCCTCCCTATTCTACTTCCTTAAAATACCACTGTCTAACGGTCTTTTCATTGAAATGTCCCTAGGTGGCATAAAGAGCTCATGCTTGATTACTAACCTACAGTTATAGTTCAAATCCACCCAACAGCACCTTGGAAGAAAGGCCTGGCGATCTGCTTCTGAGATTACGGCCAAGAAAAATCTATGGAGCAGTTCTACTTGGCAACACATGGGGTCACCACGAGTCAGGTTTTGGTTTCTCATCATAGAGATGGAAATAAGTAGGGTCTCCAGAGCCTGGCACTATGTAGCTGTTATTATTATCAATTCATGCTAGTGGTGGTAGTTGAAGAATAGTAGTAGCAGAGTTAGAAGTCATCACAGTAATGGTAACGATTATTATAATAATAATGACAGGTTTTTGCTGAGCACTTGCTAAAGGCCTAAGCTTACTACACTACACATATTATGTCTCATTTAATCTCTGCAACAGCCCTTTGAAGAACGAATATTATTAATTATTTCAAGAGCCTTTGAAGACAAAGAAACATAGGCTTGAATTTCCACTCTACCTCATCCAGGTGACCTGCACTGAATCCGCAAAATGGGTATTTGTGTTAGTCATCTAGTGCTGCCGTAACAGAAATACCACAGGTGGATGGTTTTAACAAAGAGAAATTTATTTTCTCACAGTCCAATCGGTTACAAGTCCAAATTCAAGGCGTCAGCTCCAGGGCAAGGCTTTCTCTCTCTGTAGGCTCTGGAGGAAGGTCCTTGTCCTCAAACTTCCCCCGTTCGAGGAGCTTCTCAGGTGCAGGGACTCTAGGTCCAAAAGACTCACTCTGCTCCCAGTGCTGCTCTCTTGGTGGTATAAGGTCCCCAACTCTCTGCTTGCTTCACTTTCCTTTTATCTCTTGAGAGATAAAAGGCGGTGCAGGCCACACCCCAGGGAAACTCCCTTTACCTTGGATCAGGGGGGAGACCTGAGTAAGGGTGGTTTTACAATCCCACCTTAATCCTCTCAACTTAAAATTGCAATCACAAAATGGAGGACAACCACACAATACCGGGAATCATGGCCTAATCAAGTTGACACATATTTCTGGGGGGACATAATTCAATCCATGACAGAATCATACTTCTATCTCATTAGGCAAATTATGACAACAAGGATAAGCATAAAGGAGCTCTGGTGATGCAATGTTTAAGCACTCAGCTGCTAACTGGAAGGTCAGTGGTTCAAACCCACCAGCTGCTCCATGGGAGAAAGATGTGGCAGTCTGCTTCTGTAAAGTTTTACAGCTTATGGAGCGGTTCTACTCTGTCTCATAGGGTCACTGTGAGTTGGAATCAACTTGACAGCAGTGGGTTCTGGTTTTAGGATAAGGGTAGAATACTTAACTGCAAGTGAGCACACAAAATATAGGATGTATTATTATTATTATTATTCAGCTAAGACAGATTGTTACTAGGACAAGTGGGAAGCCAAGGTATCACTTTGTTTCCATACTTCTACCTCCTATTCCATCTCCCGAGCCAGCCAAATGGCCACCTACTCTCTTCCTTGCCTTCTTTCCATCCAGCTTATGACATGTTTGTAAAATAAGTGGACTTTTTGCAGAGAAAGGCTATTTTATCTTTCCATTCTCTTTCCTTCAAACTGCCCTCTGAGATGCTAGACCCACATCCGCTGAAGAAATAGCTTCATTTGAAAGGCTGAAATGAACTGTACATAACACTTACATGTTCTCAGTAAAATTGCCAGGAAATAAAAAGTCTCAAGTCTGAGACTCAACCAAACAACTGATGATAGAAATTTGTTTTTAAATTTTTTTTATTGTACTTCAGATGAAGGTTTCCAGAATAAACTAGTTTCTCGTCAAACAGTACACACATTGTTCTATGACATTGGTTAACAACCCCAGGACATGTCAATACTCTTCCTTCTCAAACTTGGGTTCCTGAGTACCAGCTTTCCTGTTTTCTCCTACCTCTTAAAAAAAAACCCTTTTTTTTTTTCTTTGTCCCTTTTTTATTTTTTCTTAGTCCCTGCCCCTGGGCTAGTGTGTCACTTTAGTCTCATTTTGTTTTATGGACCTGTCCAATCTCTGGCTAAAGAGTGAACCAATAGAGAATATTTTTAAAAAACAATTTTTTTTTTTTGCTTTACAGATTTTTTTTTTCTTTCTTTTTTTTTTTTTCCCTGCCCCTTAGGACCAATCCCTAAGCGTCTTTTGTTAAGGAATCACCATCATCCACTATCATCAACAGCTAAAAAAACTGACCCATAATCTTGCTTTCAATCATCCTATGGATCGTGATGAGCTAAACATGCCTTCACCTGGTCATATGCTGTGCCACGGCATGATTCAAACCATGAAACTTTCCTTTAATTCAAAAGTGAATATGACCTTTCAAATTCCAACCTGTTTCCAGCAAAAGAGCAGCGTTTGCTGCTGGGCATTGCGTTGAACGGTGATGACAAAAATGCATGTTTCCAATTTAAACCCACGCTCCTACTATGCTTTTATACCTGGGCTTTGCTTTACTTGGTTCCACGAATCTGGGGACATCATCCATCAACTATATTTGGCGGTGCCTGCCTGATGACAGCTGCTTTAAGAACCAGTCACAGGTTCCCCTATTGTGCTGGGCGATAGCCTCCCCTTGAAAACCGCCCCCAAATCCATATGCTCCCCCTCTCAGAGGTGGAGGTGCTCATGATTTACAGCTTAAAGTTCCTGGCTCACAACTGGAGCTCATTCAGGGCTACAATAAAAAAAAAAAAAAAAAACAATAAGAAAAACCCCAAATGGAAACAAGTAGGTGCTCCAGAACTCTGTTCCCACTCAGCCCTTCACATCATAGATTCACATACGTTGTGGGTCAATTCATTCAGCTCCAAGCTCAACATCCAGCTTCATGTAGTTGTGAAAGCCTTTTACTACAAGGGGCAGGTGGTCCAAAACCTGCCTTCTAAGTTAGCTTCCTGATAACAGAGATAACTCAGAAACCTTACTGTGAAGGTCAGTCCTGTTTTCTAACACAGGCTTTAAAGAAAAATGTGTTATATTTGAATGATCTGAGTATGTTCAATTTTGCAAAAATGCAAATAAATGTCTTAGTTTCTTAGTCCTGCTATAACAGAGCCACAAGTGGGTGGCTTTAATGATCAGAAATCTACTTTCTCACAGGTTTTTTTTAGGAGGCTTGAAGTCCAAATTCTGGGTTCCAGCTCTAGGGGAAGGCTCTCTCTATCCGCTCTGGTGGAAAATCCTTTCTCTTCTGCATTTCGTGGAGACCTCCACGTGACCTCTACTTTTGCGTATTGCTGCTTACTTGCTTCTGTGCCTAATATACTCCTTTTATGCCTCAAAAGCGATTGGCTTAAAACACACCCTACATTAATGTAGCCTCATTAACATAACAAAGAAAACCCTAGTCCCAGATGGGATTACCTTCACATGTATAAACCCATTGCCACTGAGTCAATTCTGACTCAAAATGATCCTGTAGGATAGAGTAGAGCTGCACCATGGAGTTTCCAAGGCTGTAATCTTTACGGAAGCAGACTGCCACATCCTTCTCTCACAGAGCAGCTGGTAGGTTTGAACTTCTGACCTTTTGGTTAGCAGACCAGCATTTTACTGGACCCCTGGGGCTCCATTATCTGCCTGTCTATGGGTTAGGATTTATACACATGTTTTGGGGGGACACAATTCAATCCGTAACAATAACTAAAAATTAACCAATGAGTTGTTGTTGTTAGGTGCCATTGAGTCTGTTCTGACTCATGGTGACCCTATAGGGCAGGGTAGAACTGCCCCCGTACGGTTTCCAAGCAGCAGCTGGTAGATTTGAACTGCCCACCTTTTGGTTAGCAGCTGAGCTCTTAACCACTACACCACAAGAGCCCCGAACAATAAAAAAGTAAGCTTAATTTGAGAATATTTTGTCATAAAGAAAAATTCAATTAAACCTAATTCTAAAGGTTTCTTTGATTGAGTTCCCAAAAATATTAGGAAGTCTGTGAGGTTCAGAATACAGACATACTCACATGAATGTAGGCTTAAATTTTCCAAGTAAGTCTCTGGTAATTTTCTTAGCTATCCAGTGCTGCTATAACAGAAATACCACAAGTGGATGGCTTTAACAAACAGAAATTTATTCTCTTGCAGTCTCGGAGGCTAGAAGCCCAAATTCAGGGTACCAGCTCCAGGGGAAGTCTTTCTTTCTCTGTCAGCTCTGGGGGAAGGTCCTTGTAATCAATCTTTCGCTGGCCTAGAGCTTCTCAGTGTTAGGGACCCCAGATCCAAAAGACGCACTTCCCTCCTAGTTCTTCATTCTTTGCGGTAGGAAGTCCCTCTGTCTCTCCCCTAGCTTCCCTCTTTTACATCTCAAAAGAGATTGACTCAAGATACAACTTAAACATAACTGCCTCTAATCCTACCTCATTATCATCATAGAGATAGGATTCACAACACATAGGAAAAGTTACATCAGATGACAAAATGGTGAACAATCACACAATACTGAGAATCTTAGCCTAGCCAAGTTGACACACATTTGGGGGGACACAATTCAATCCATAACAGTAATTATTGGTATTTGTTCTCTGAAAAACAAAAAGGAAGCCAGAGGGCCTTCTTATTTGGTGATCTGAGTAATTAATGGATTTCATTTCAACATCCCTCCACTGCCAAATACTAATTTAGTTCAAATATTGAATCTGCAGCTATAGGACTTAAGTGTTTCAAATTGAAGTGGGGCAAAGGCAATCAATTTCCTGATTATGGACTGTTCATCTGAAGCACCTAATGGCCAGAATCACTGATTAGAGAAGATCCCAGCTATCCTATTTCTTCAGCATTTATTACACTAGTAAAAAGAGTGGCCTTGTCATGGTAGAAAAAATAAAAAAGAATGAGGAAAACACTTTGTAATTAGAGAGTAAAGTGTGATACTATCATTTGAATTAGATAGAAACCACATTCAATAATTTGAAATGAAGTACTATTTTTTCCACCCCCCCTTGAAGAAATTGGCCCAACACATCATTTGATAAAATTGCATTTATTTATTTGTATTTCATGGAGTTCCAATGATTTTCATAAGGATTTTTTTTTTTTTTTTTTTACCTTCTTGAAGCATTGCAGTAGATTTCACATCTACCCTCAAGAGTTATTAGCCTAGAGGGAGATAGTTGTAGAAGACTCAGAGGTGTTATAAAAACAATCCATTGCCAAGCAGAGTTAATCTTAAAACTTGTTTAAGTTTATTTTAAAAGGAATGGTTGCATCTCTTCTCATATTTATTTCTGTATTCTTTGGTCAAGAAGCTAAAATTAGAGATGACAGAGCTAGGCAAAAATATTTCAAGATGGCAGATCAATTCAAAGTTCAAAATTCAAGGTAGATCCCAATAGTGTTTGGAATCAGATTTGGTCAAACTCAGTGGCCTTGACATCTAGGTCAATTGGCATAACAAAATGTATTAAGAAAATGGTCTGCATTCCACTTTGATAAGAGGCGTCTGGGGCCTTAAACGCTAGCAAGAGGCCATCTAAGATACATCAATTGGTTTCAACCCACCTGGAGCAAAGGAGAATGAAGAACACCAAAGACACAAGGTAATTATGGGCCCAAGAGACAGAAAGGGCCACATAAACCAGAGACTCCATCAACCTGAGACTAGAAGAACTAGATGGTGCCCAGTTACCACTGATGACTGCCCTGACAGGGAACAAAACAGTGAATTCCTGATGGAACAGAAGAACAGTGGGATGCAGATCTTAAATTCTCATAAAAAGACTAGGCTTAATGGTGTGGCTGAAACAGAAAGGACCCTGATAGTTACGGTCCCCAGACCCTTTGATAGTCCAAGGTTGGAACCATTCTCAAAACCAACTCTACAGAGAGGGATTGGCCTGAACTATAAGACAGACAATGATGCTGGTGAGGAGTGAACTTCGTGGCTCAAGTAGACACATGAGACTATGTGGGTGACACCTGTCTGGTGGTAAGAGGAGAAAGAAGAGGGGTACAGGAGCTGGTTGAATGGACACGGGGAATACAGGGTGGAGAGGAGGAACGTGCTGTTTCATTAAGGGGAGAGCAGATGGGAGTACACAGTGGGGTGTGTATGGCTTTTTGTGTGAGAGACTGACTTGAATTGTAAACTTTCACCTAAAGCATAATAGAAATACATTAAAAAAAAAAAAAATCAGTCCCCTTCCATGAATGACATTGCTGACAAGAGATTAGGCCGACTTTAAAAAACCAAACCGAACCCATTGCTGTGGAATGGATTCGGACTCATACAACCCTATAGGACAGAGTAAAGCTGCCCCTTAGAGTTCCCAAGGAATGCCTGGTGGATTCCAACTGCCAACGTTTTGGTTTGCAGCCATAGCTCTTAACAACTATGCCACCAGAGTTTCCAAACAGACTTTACATTAGTTAATTACATTATTGTTGCTGTTGCATGCCATTGAGTTGATTCTGACTCATGCAACACGGTAGATCTGCTCAGCTGGGTTTCCAAGGATATAAACTTTACAGGTGCAGATTGCCAGGTCCTTCTTCTTCAGAGTGGCTAGTGGGTTCTTCGGTTAGCAGCTAGCCCTTAACCGTTGTGCCACCAAACCAAAAACCAAACCAATTGCTGTCAAGTCGATTCTGACTCATAGTGACCCTGTAGGACAGGGTAGAACCGCCACATAGGGTTTCCAAAGAGCAGCTGGTGGATTTGAACTCCCGAACTTTGAGTTTACAGCCATAACTCTTAACCACTGCATCAGGGCTTCTTAGTTATATAGGTAAAGTGAAAACAGATTTTTGGGATGCTGTGATATTTTTCATTGTTGTTACAAGTTAGATATGAAAAGCTCACTCCTTAGAATCAGTTTATTTTCTCTTTAAGACTATGAAAATTTCTCTGATGCCATGAGGTGCCAGCGTGCGTAGTCAGTAAGTCTCTGTCCTCGGGTGTAGGATAAGTTTTATAATACAGACAGTACCATTTCTCTTCATAAATGGCTCTATTAAAAAAAAAGCATTTTTATTCATTAAATATATGAAGTAATAATCAAAGAAATAAAAAACCTAGGCATAAATATGTACTTTTGGATCAACTATGTTTAGTCGGTGCTTAATTTAATCCAACTGTGTGTCATAACTCCTGTTCCCCCACCAAATTTCCAAGTATACCTCTCTCGTGCAGACCATACTCTCCAGCTTTTTACTAGTGAAAGATTCATTAACTTCAATGCTCATCCAGAATTTCTGAAACTCCAACCTCCACAATGTTCTTTGTGAGTAGTTGTTTTGTCTTATCTTGATGAAAAATATCAATCAACAATCTTCACCCTCCCCTTTTATGATAATAAAATAAATAATACCACCCCCTTCTCCATGAAGGGGAACTCATATCGAAGTCTAGAAAAGAATGAAACTTTAAAACATGGAAGTATCCTTTGTTCACTCATGCGTTGACTTTGAGGGGTGTCTCCTCCTGTCAGGAATGGCAGCTCCGGTAACTCAATCAGGCAGCAATGGCACCTGCGGTAGTTTCCATCACCACTCCTACTCTGTTGGCCTGACTTTCAGAGCCCACTCCTGGAGAAGGGTGGTGGAGGTATTCTCCCATTTCCTATAAACGTTCCAAGGCCAGCAGGAGCTACATAATCCAGCATTATCCCCTTAACCACACCTAGATACCACAGAGTTGCCCCTCCTGAGTCATCAAGTGGCAATTGCAGGGTTACACAGCTCCTGCAACACTTGGTAATTTCCAGAATGTTTTGGTCCCCTTTAAATTCACTAGGAATCAGGTCTCTCATGTTGTCACACTCACCTCTTCTCAGATCTCTTCCCTGATCCCCTTCCTCTGTTCCAGACCACACCTCCCAAACACACACAAAGCTCTTTACCCACACTTGAGGGCGACCCACTCTCAGGACACACAGACAGGAGCCTTGGTAGCCCTGCATTCTCCAAGACAGGTAGGCACTTTTAATTCTATTTGGTGACTTCAATAGGTATGCAGACAGTGAAAACCTGTCTGACAAGAAACTGCCATGTTGGGATAAACATTCTCAGGTAGCTTTAGCTATTTGTTCCTGATGAGGGCGTCAAAGAGTAATAAGAACTTAACTCTGTTAAAGTAAAGTAAGGAGATTTATTGAAGGTTTAATAACACTTCAGACTGGAGAAAAGCACCTGATTTCATACAGTGAACAAACGCTTCCAAAATGGCGAAGCTGAGGAGACTTTTTAAAGGGTGAGAACAAAGACCTTGGGATGTACTATTTTGATTGGACATTACAAACTTAGATTAATATAAGGTGGGTTATTGGAAGTGGGGGGCTAGGAAGGAGGGAGGTTACAGGACATTTCTCTCTTAGAATTTTTTCCTGTCAGCAGTTGCCTAGGAGACTAAGAGTCAGCATCAAGGCCTTCTTCCTAAGACGTTGTTTAAGGGTCTTGATAGCTCCTGTGAAACAGTTTATTATTATTCTCTTAGCTTAACCACAGAGAAAAGAAGGAAACTTTCTCTAGTTTACATTTAGTTACAGGTGTTAAAGAATAAGTCAGGGGTTTGCATATATGAAAAGACAGGCAAGATGGGTAGGGCCCCAAACTCTAAAGAAGCCATTTTTACTTTAGTCAAGTACCTCAGTTTACTTGCTCTTACTCAAGGGTTAAGTGTCTGAGTTAACTTTCTCTTATTTCAACATAGCCACCCTTTGTGACCTGTGAAAAGGAACTATTAACTAACTTGTTTTTTTTTTTTTTTTTTTCTCAATGCTATTTACTTTTCGGCACAGATTTTTCTGTTCTGGGTTCAAAATTCACTTCTTGCTACCTCTTCCATCTAAAACAAGGGAGCACACTCACCAGCTGGTGCCTCCTGGGCGTCTCCCTTGAATTCTATGACTCTTCCCCTCCACGCTTCATGTTGTTGTTGTTGTTAGGTGCCGTCGAGTCGGCTCCGACTCATGGCAACCCTATGCACAACAGAATGAAACACTGCCCAGTCCAGAGCCATCCTTACAATCGTTGTTATGCTTGAGCTCATTGCTGCAGCCACTGTGTCAATCTACGTCGTTGAGGGTCCTTCTGTTTTCCGCTGACCCTGTACTCTTCCAAGCATGATGGCCTTCTCCAGGGACTGATCCCTCCTGATAACACGTCCAAAGTATATGAGACACAGTTTTGCCAACCTTGCTTCTAAGGAGCATTCTGGTTGTACTCCTTCTAGGACAGATTTGTTCATTCTTTTGGCAGTCCATGGTATATTCAATATTCTTCGCCAACACCACAATTCAAAGGCGTCAATTCTTCTTCAGTCTTCCTTATTCATCGTCCAGAGTTCACATGCATATGATGCGATTGAAAATACCATGGCTTGGGTCAGGCACACCTTAGTCTTCAGGGTGACATCTTTGCTCTTCAACACTTTAAAGAGGTCCTTTGCAGCAGATTTACCCAGTGCAATGCGTCTTTTGATTTCTTGACTGCTGCTTCCATGGCTGTTGATTGTGGATCCAAGTAAAATGAAATCTTTGACAACTTCAATCTTTTCTTCATTTATCATGTTGTTGCTCATTGGTCCAGTTGTGAGGATTTTTGTTTTCTTTATGTTGAGGCGCAATCCATACTGAAGGCTGTGCTCTTTGATCTTCATTAGTAAGTGCTTCAAGTCCTTTTCACTTTCAGCAAGCAAGGTTGTGTCATCTGCATAACTCAGGTTGTTAATGAGTCTTCCTCCCATCCTGATGCCCCATTCTTCTTCATATAGTCTAGCTTCTTGTATTATTTGCTCAGCGTACAGACTGAATAGGTATGGTGAAAGAATACAACCCTGATGCACACATCTCCTGACTTTAAACCAATCAGTATCCCCTCGTTCTGTCTTCATAGGATTATAAAACATTATTAAATAAAGAAACTTGATGCTCTCTGAAGGGTTCCTTCCTCCTAAGCCCACTCCCCAAGTCATTCCTTTGCTGACTGTTTCAAGGATGTCCAAACTTCCAAGACTTTTAGCACTTCCCTACGGAAAATCACCCAATGAAAACCCCATGGCTCACAACAGTCTGATCACCAACCATCATGGGGATGGTACAGGACTGGGCAGCATTTCCTTCCATGCCTAGGGTCGCCAGGAGTCAGGGGCAACTCCATAGCAGCCAACAATGACGACGACAACGATGACACTGCACAAGGTTGTTCAATATGAAAATGAGTCATTTTAACACATCTGAAATATACAAATATGGCTTTAAAACAAGTAAATATAATATGTCCCTCATATCCAAACAGCAAACTTATTCAGCTTACTCATATACACATATTTTCCTAATCTACAACACTAAAAGCCTGAAAAGAATCACCAAAACTCTTGCATTTGGTACCAAGGACGATATAATTAATTGAAACCAAATATTTTATCTGGAATCTTGCCTGAAAGGAGTTGATTATGTCGAAAGGAGTTTTCTGTTTTTGTTTTCATTTTTCAGATCAAAAGAGCAGGAGAGTTCCAAAAGAAACCTTCCTACACGGAGGAAGGTAGTAATGGATGGACAATAGAGAAGGGAGAAGCCAATTACATAAATACTGGTGACATTTTAAAATGTGACAGGAATAAGAAGTTAAAAAATGCAGAGCCTGCAAGCAAAGGCACTTAAGACAAATCACAAAATAAAATGCAACTGATTAGGTTGAAATGCCAACATTGACAACTATATCGTTCAAAATATCCACCATAGTAAGGTGATAGATATCATGACCTACTTTACAACGGGCCAAGCGACAAATTTGGTCAGAATTCTATCAAATAATTTAAATACAAAGAAGCTTTCAAATGACCTCTAAATTCTTTCCTGTTATGTTAACATTTTAAAAATCATTAAATAAATGTGTAGAGCAATCACTGGAACAACCCAAACATCAGTTGCTTGCACATATTATTCAATTTAAACCTTAAAATACATAATGTTCTCTATTCCTAATGCTACTTCACTAATAGACAATGTTGTATAAAGAGATTATGCTTAGATACTTCACATTATTCATCCAATAAATCAGGAGAAGCCTGGCAAGTATAGATTCTTGTGTGTATTTCTTAAAAACAGTCCCTAACTTTTGAGAACCGCTATCCATAGTTCAAGAAGCCTGGGTGGTGCCAGCAGCAGCTAACCTAAATCCTGGTGGCTCAAACCCACCCAGCGGTTCCTCAGAAGAGAGGTGTGGTAAACTGTCTCCATAAAGGTCACAACCAGGAAAACCTTACAGATCAGTTTTACTCCATAACACATGGGATCTCCACAAGTCGAGGGCTGACGCAACGGCAGCGCATAACAGCAAACTCATAATTTGTCACCACCCATCTGTCAGTTTGTTGTGCTGTGGTGCCTTGAATGTTGCTATTATCCTGGAAGCTATGCCACCAGTATTTCAAATACTAGCAGGATCACCCATGGTGGGCAGGTTTCAGTGGGCCTCCCAGACTAAGGCAGCCTAGGAAGAAATGACTGGCTATATAGTTCAAAAATTAGCCAATGAAAACCCTATGGATCACAACAGAATATTGTCCCATAGAGTGGTGGAAAATGACCCACCAAGGTTGGAAGGCACTCAAAACACAGTGGCTGCAACAATGAACTCAAGCATACCAACAACAATCATGAAGATGGTATGGGATCGGGCAACATTTTTTCTGTTGAACATGGGTTTGCCATGAGGTGGACCCAACTTCGAAGCAACTGACAACAACAGCAACCCAAACTTTATTCAGAAAAGACTACAATATTAACTTTCTTCAGAGACTTGAGCTTTAGAAAGAAGTTCCTGACTTTACTTAAGTAGCTTGTACCTCTTTCTTTCATATTTTCATCATAACTTCAGAGTTACTTTGGGACTTTAAATTTTACTGTTACCAAACTCAATCACTTTGCTAATATTTTGGGTTTTACATTTCTGATGTGAACATTTAGTGGTAGGTTATTTCCAAAGAAAGGGATATTATATGTATCACACTACGGGAGAGTTAGCAGGGAGGTATAATGTCCTTCCAAAGTTCCGCCATCTTGAACTAATGATATTCTAATCAATTTCTTTCAATAAAATACTACTAAGCATCTGCTGTGAGCCTAATAGCTCACTGACAACTGGAGTTTCAAGGTGAATGAAACAAGATGTGCGCATTCAAGAGAATGAATCTCAAGAGAGTAATCTGGCCATCATGGCCGATATGGAATCAAATTAACTCATGTACATGATAATTAGTTGTTTAGTTTTTCCTCTGATTCCTAACAGAGCAGCTAGGAACAACAGTCGCAAATTGTTTGAGCAGCTCGTTCAAGTGAGTTTGGGGAAGGGAGTAGATAAAAATGAACAGTCACAAAACAATGGGCTAACTGTGGCAATAGAAATGTGTGCTATGGAGCCTTTACTAAGAAGATGAGGAATAAAGTGAAGTTGTAATTAACTGGGGTTGTAGCTTCATTCAGGAGCCCTGGTGGTGCAGTGGTCAAGTGCACGGCTGCTAACCAAAACGTTCGGCTGTTTGAACCCACCAGCTGCTCTGTGGGACAAAGGTGTGGCAGCCTGCTTCTGTAAAGATGTGCAACCTAGGAAACCATATAGGGCAGTTCTACTCTGTCCTACAGGACCACTATGAGTTGGAATCAACCCGACAGCAGTGGGTTTGGGTTGGTAGCTTCATTCAACTCATGATATCCAGATAAACTACTTGCATATCTACACACTCTTCTTGAACTCTATCTTCTCTAAATGATCTTGTTCTTCAATTTCTAAATTGTCCAAACTCCAAACATATCTTTAAATATGCTTATTGTATAGTCGGCACACAGTCGTTTTATTTTTTCTAGTTCTCAAGGAGCAAAAAATTCTTCATGTGATATATTTTTCTAAATCATCCTCAATGGGAATTGTTTTCTATGGTGGTTGTATGAGCTTTGAATTTCAAAGTACACCTACAGAATGACTTTGTTTATTTCTATAGGGGTCTCAGGGTTGCCCCTTGTTCTTGACTATATTTTGTGATAATTTTTTAAAGATTTGTGTCGTGCACATAATATGCAGAATTTATGTACACTATAATTTTATTTTATTTGGATCCACAATCAACACCCATGGAAGCAGCAGTCAAGAAATCAAAAGACACATTGCACTGGGCAAATTGGCTGCAAAAGACCTCTTTAAAGTGTTGAAAAGCAAAGATATCGCCTTGAGGATGAAGGTGCACCTGACCCAAGCCATGGTATTTTATATCGCATCATATGCATGGGAAAGTTGGACAATTAAGGAAGACAGAAGAAGAATTGGTGCCTTTGATTTTTGGCATTTGCAAATAATATTGAATATACCATGGACTGCCAAAAGAATGAACAAATCTTTCCTGGAAGAAGTACAAAGCAAATGCTCCTTAGAAGCAAGAATGGCGAGACTATGTCTCATATACTTTGGACATGTTATCAGGAGGGATCAGTGCCTGGAGAAGGAAGTCATTCTTGGTTAAAGCAGTGCATCAGCGCAAAAGAGGAAGACCCTCAACGAAATGGGTTGACACAGTGGCTGCAACGTCAGGCTCAGGTATAGCAACAATTCTGAGGATGGCGCAGGACTGAGCAGTGTTTCGTTCTGCAGTGCATAGGGTCGCTATGAGTCAAAGCCGACTTGACAATGCCTCACAACAACAACATAATATGCCACAAAAACACATGAAACAAACACTGAGTTGATTTCTCAGAAAAAGAATTGTTTTGATTTGTTTGTTTCTGGGTTTATTCTTCCCTCCAGATTCCCAGGCAGACAGAAGCTTCCTTCGTCACCTCTCTGGAATGCTTCCAGTCCCAGTTTAAGAGATCAGGCATTTTCTCAAGGTCCTGATGCAGGGGTCTTCATTTCTCCTCCACACCTCTTGTGAGACCAATGCTACTTCTGTTGAGCCCATAAGGGGCCCTAGTGGTGCAGTGGTTAAGTGCTCAGCTACTAACCAAAAGGTTGGCTCTTCAAACCCATCAGCTACTCTACAGGAGAAAGATGTCGCAGTCTGCTTCTATAGAGATTATAGCCTTGGAAACCCTATAAGGCAGTTCTGTACTTCCCTATAGTGTAGCTATGAGTTGGAGTTGACAGCAATGGGTTTGGTTTGGTTTTCAGTTGAGTCTACACTGGTATTACCAGATTTTAGCTCATGGGAGTATACCTACATCTATTACCTGCCACCTTATTACTCTTGCTCATTGATTTGGCTCACTGGTGTGTTTTTTCCCCAAATCCCAAGATGTTATTTTTTTGGCGGGGGGGGGGGGGGGAGGGATGGGACTCAATAAATATTTTTAGTATTTTTTTAGTAACTGTTGAAGAGTGATTAGCACCCAGCCATCTGCCCTGATGTTGGAAGTCATTAGACTTATCCATTCATAAGAAGCATTCATAAAAATAAAATAAGCAAAACATGATTTGGAACAACCACAACACAAAGAGAACATTGATACTTTGTGAAAAATGTAACTAATGTCACTAAATAATGTGTGGAAATTGTCAAATGGGAATCTAACTTTTGCTGTTTAAACTTTCACCAAAAACACAATAAAATATTATTTAAAAAACATTATTTATTGGTGGCTTTAAGAATATATTTTTTTAAGAATATGGAAACCCTGGTGGTGTAGTGGTTAAGAGCTACGGCTGCTGACCAAAAGATCAGCAGTTTGAATCCACCAGGTGCTCCTTGAAAACCCTATGAGGCTGTTCTACTTTGTCCTACAGGGTCACTATGAGTCAGAATCGACTCGATGGCAATGGGTGTTTTTTTTTTGGAATATAGTCTGTATGCAGTTTGTATCTGGCAGAAGTTCAGTAAGAGAACTGCTGACAATTACATCAGCCTTTCCTAGAAAGTTGCCTATAAATTGAATGTTTATAAATAGGCTATTTTTTCAGTGGTGAACTGTAAAAGATGCATCTCTATGGGAAAATGTCTGAGTTCCTGCATGTAACAAAATTTTTTCAAGAATGCAACCTTCTTTTTAACTTGCATATTGAGAGAGATTTGCAGTCCCACCCATGAAAGACTAACTGCCATAAGAACTGCCCTTCCACTGTGAACAACATGAATTTGGACAGACTCTAGGAAACAATTGTTTCATATAAGACAACAGGCTGTAAAGGACTGTGAGCCATTTGAAAAGAGAAATATGTACAGTAAGCCCTACAATTACACATGCTGATTTCTTGGAGGCAGTTCTCAGTATGCAGCAATGGGAAGGGTGCTCCAACGGAGCCTGGCGTTCTTACTCAGCTGAAGACAGAGTCTGAATTTGAAAAACAACATGTCAGATGGAATTTGTGGAGAAGAGAGCTAGAAAGAGGGAGAGCAAGAATAAGGAGAGAGAGAGATCCAGAAATCTGCACAGGTCCCATTGAGTCTTTTACTGAGATATACACATGTATATGTGAGGACACCATGCAAATCCAGGGGAAGAAATACAAAGAAAAGAGCTAACAGGACAATTTTCATATCTCACACAGGCCTGGGAATAGTTTGTGTCCTCATCAGTCAGCAGACAGGGACACAAAGAAGAGCAGAAGAGCCCTCAGATAATTAGACTCAGTAAAACTAAACCAAAACCAACCCATTGCTGTAGAGTCAATTCCAACTCACAGAGACCCTACAGGACAGAGTAGAAAACCCAGAGAGTTTCCAAGGAACGCCTGGTGGATTCAAACTGCCAACCTTTTCGTTAGCAACCGTAGCACCTAACCACTACGCCACTAGGGTTTCTTAGAATCAGTAGAGGGCCTAAACTAGCTGCTGAATGAGGCTACTCAGGACCCACAATAATACAGCTTAAACACAACATTTTAAAGGATTGAAATGATTTTCAAAGAGTTTAACTGCATGCCAGAATAAAACTCTAAGACGATTTAAAGAAATACAATGAAAGTTATTGTCTAATATTTGTCATCCAGTCAAAAATTACCAGGCACGCATAAGACAGAAAAATACGCCCCCAAATTAAATTGCTTTAAAAAATCAATAGAAACAGACCCAGAAATATAGTTTGCGAACAAGGACCATAAATTATGTCATGTTTAAAGATTATTATAAGACATAACGAGAAAAGGAATTGACAATTATTTATATAGAACTTCTAGGGAAAAAGAGCACAATATCTGAAATTAAAAATATACCGAAACCCAGCAATTCCACACTTAGGTATACACCTCAAAAGACCTGAAAGCAGTGACATGAACAGACACATGTATACCAAATGGTCATTGCAGCACTATTCACAATAGCCAAAAAGTGAAAACAACCAAAATGCCCAACAACTGATGAATGGATATACAAAATATGGTAATACATACACTGTCATAAAGTCATAAAGAGGAATCAAATCCTGATGCGTGCCACAATATGGAAGAACTTAGAATACAGTATGCTGAGTGAAGTAAGTCAGTCACCAAAGGATAAATACTGTATGATCTCATTTATATGAAATAAGCAAATATATAGAAACCAAAGATTATTAGTGGTTACCAGGGTTGGGAAGAGGTAAAGAGGGATTTTTTGGCTTAGGATGCATTGAATGTATGTTCCTCGTGGTGGGATAATTTGGAAAAAGATAGTAAGAATGGTTGCACAACTTGATTAATATAATCAATGTCACTGAATTGTACATGCAGGAATTGTTGAATTGCTGTGCATTGTTGTGTATATTTTCATCACAATTTAAATATACATATACATACACACACACATATATACATACTGAATGGAATTCATCAATGATCAAAAGAAAGTCATAAAAGTGTCAGAGAAAAAAGACACTACCTACAAAGGAACAAGTTACAAATTACAGCAAACTTCTTGTCAGAATCTACGCAGGCCGGAAGAATAGGGAAGACATCATTAAAGTGTTTAAAGAAACTGTCAACCTGCAAAAAGTCTCTCAGAAAGAAATGCAAAAAAGAGAAAAGACTGTTTCGGAACTACATAATCTGAGATAATCCACTGGTAGCCAGCCTGCACGACAAGGAAGTTCTTCAGGTAGAAGGAAAATGAGACCCAGAAATTTGGAGCTACACAAAGGAGCGCAGAGTTCCAGAAACAGTAACTAAGTGGGTAAATATAAAGGTACTTTTCTCACCTGTTAAGTTCTCCAAAGGTAACTGCTTAAAGCACAATTAACAATGTATTTTTAAGTTTACAAGATATGTAGATGTAAAATGTATGACGATATCACAAAGAAGGAGGTGGGGAAATGGGTGTATATTGCTGATAGATTCTTATACTACATATGAAGCAGTAGTATATTTTTGAAGATACAGCGTGATCAGTTAATGATACATATTTAAGCCCTAGAACAAGTGAATAAAATTTTCAAAAGAGATATGACTTGTAAACCATCGGTGAAGACAAAATATAATTATAAAATTTACTCAATTCAAAAGCAGGCAGAAAGATAGGAAAAAATAAAGAATAGAAAGGATAAATAGAAGACAAATAAAAATATGGTCAATTTAAACCCACTAACAAATACATTCAATATGACAGATACAAACACTCAATCTGAAAAGCAAAGACTATCAAATTGGATGATAAAGGAAGACTCCACTATAAGCAGCCTACCAAAAAAGAAACAAAACAAAAAAACCCTCTTTATATGAAGACAAAAAAGCTAGTAGAACATAAAAGGACAGAAAACGATATGTCACACAAACATTAATCAGAAGGATGGAGTGTTGGTTACAATTGTATTACAAAATACATATTTTTTTAGACCAAGGAACATGACCCTGGATTGATGAAAAGTCCCTAGGTGGCACATAAGGTTTGCATTCAATCACTTACCTAAAGGTTGGCGGTTCAAACCCGCCCAGCAGCACCACAGAAGAAAGACCCAGTGATCTGCTTCTGTACAGCCAAGAAAACCCTAAGGAGCAGTTCTACTCTGCAACACAGGGGGTCGTCACGAGGCAGAGGCAGCTCAACAGTAACAGGTTAGGTTTTTGGGTTTATTATTAATGAGAAATAATTGGTTAAATTTCTCTAGCACAGATTTTTAAAAGACATTAATTTCAATTCAGGACCACAGGACCAGGCAATGTTTTATTCTGTGGTATATAGGGTCGCTGTGAGTGGGAACCGACTAGATGGCACCTAACCACATCAACTGTCATTTTCTTAGAAATTCAAATTGTTTTCTAAGTTTGTCAAGAAGCACGTCTCTTTTGCAAAAAAAAAAAAAAAAAAAAAGTTTTTTTTTTTTTTTTTTTTTTTTTGCAGGGAGCCTATAATTACAGAGAATTTCTTTCCTAACATGTTTCCTAAATTGGGATTTTTGCCTAATGTGTTGTATCTAATTTAGACATTTATTAGATTGCTGAAAGTTTAGATCTTACCTAAGAAGATACTTTTTAAGTATTAGATTTTGAGGGAAACTGAATAAAGTATTAAATGAACACCGATTACAAATCAGTGTATTTTGAGATTCCAAAGTGAGCCACCAAATTAGAAACCAGCTGTTAGAAAAATAATCTGTAAATTTTAAAAACATCGTTTTAAGTTAAAGCAATGTTCAAATTGTGTTACTACAAAGCACCAACAATATGAAAGTGTCTCTGTATGTAAAGCAGGTTTTGATTCTAAAATGACAAAACTGAAGAAGAGCTTCTCTTGATGCTCGTTCTAGAACATGAGAAAAACAAAATAGTCGTCCGTAGCCTCTGTATTCTGAAAGTGATGTGTAGATTCCTCCAGTAGTTTTAGTTGTCAATAATAGTGGCTCCACATTTTTAAAAAAATTCACAAGTTATGTCTTTCCTTTTCCTCATGTCGATGCCACCAAATGTATATATCGTGCACGATCGGGGGCTGTTCCCTCACCCACCGTCTCCAACACAGGCAAATAAAATTTAGGGAAAGAAGAGGACGGGAGAGATGTCGAAAAGAACGTGTATATATACAAGAAAGACTGAGATTGAATTAACTGAGCTGGGGACCGTGAATAAGCAAACCAAGCCACAAAAAAAAAAAAAAAAAAAAAAAGAAGGGGAAGGTGTGGAGAAGCCAAAGATCAATCTGCCTTGCATGGTGCATTTTGTCAAAAAAGGCTGCTTCTCCAGTACGTAAACGGGAAAGTCAAGATAGAAAAGAAAGCTGTGTAGGGAACGCGTATTAGGCAGGCCATTTATTGTCTGTCCCACATTTCTGCGTAACAGCATGCAGGCTGAAGCCAGCCTACCAAACAAAACCAGTTGCCCCCAGTTGCCATGGAGTCAAATCAATGAGCAAGAGTGATGCGGCAGCAGGTAGTAGATCTCGGTATAGCCCTTAGGAACTAAAATCTGGTAATAGCACTATGGGTTCAACCAAACCAAATCTATTGCTGTTGAGTCAGTTCCGAGTCATAGAGACCCTATAGGGCAGAGAAGAATTGCCCCACAGGGCTTTCTCCAAGGCCATAATCTTTCCAGAAGTAGACTGCCACTTATTTCTCCTAGAAGCCAGACTGTCAGGTTCAAATCCCAGCTTGGTCATTTGCTGCTATGGAGTTTTGAACATAGTTTTTTTTTTTTGCACCTCGGTTTCTTCATCTCTGCAAAGGACTAATTATAGCCCCCACTCCAGAAACTCAGCAACACTGGCAGTGCACAGCCTAGGCATCATTTTTAAGCTTTGGAAGTGATTCTAGCAAAAAGCTAGGTTTGCAAGCCACTGGATTAGATAAAAATCTAAGATTTTTTTCATAGTTATAAATTTTATGATTTTTCTGCTCCAAACAACCTTGACTTCAAACTAAATTTGGATAAGTAAGAATATTCTCCATCACTCAAATTACATGGCAGCTGCTGTGAACACAGGAGTTTCTCAATAAATATTAAATAATTAGTTCTAAGAACATAGGCACTTCTATTTTACATAATGAGAAATAAAGCTTTAGGGAAGTAGCAGGTCCAAACCAGTGGCAGAATGCGAGGAAGGTTTTCATCCACCTGGAACCTTCTACAGGGCACTATCTTATTTTCCATATATGTACAAACTTTTATAGGCAGGTAATTCACTTCTGTCAGTTCTAGGCAAAAAATCTCAGACTCTTCACACAGTAACACTCTACAAAGGATTTTCCTTTCATTTCTACAAAAAAACAATGCAATTAGGTTGGTTGGTTTGTTTCTGCGTCTATAAAATTTAAAATTAAGACATGACCATGTCTCTGATGCATAGACACTGGGCAGTACTAACGCCTGTGAAGACGGCAGGCTAAGCGTTAACCATCAAAATCAATAAAAGTTAGCTGAACCCTAGGTTTGCAGGGATAACATATCTTTTCTTATTGTCAGCTCTTTGCTTCTATGGAAACAAGATAGCTTCAGCATATCATTGTCAGAAATTTTGTACCCAAAGGGAAATGTGTTTATTTCATCAGGAATTTCCCCTGTGGTCTAGGTGGAGCCATCGCAGCTCTTGGATCAGAAGCTCTCCCCTTTCAAGCCCCTGGAGCACTGCTCACGTACACTTTACCTATTGTGTTTCATCTCTGTCCTCGAACCTTCCTTAAATGAGGGTCAATAAGCACAGTTCCTTAGCTTGGATAGTCCTACGCTGAAAAAAAATCAGCGACACTCTTACTATTTAATTATTTTCCCATGATTTTTAGAGCCTAATAAAACTAGCTGACTGAGCATGAAAGAATAGATACCTCTCAGGCAGGCCTGCCAGAAAGACTTAAGCTTAAATTTATACTGTAGCAGTTACAAAGCTTGGCATCATATCAGAAGTGAGGTGCGAATGTCTTTACAGCAGTTCACCTAGAACGTTGAGGGGGATAACTGGACAATTACAAAAGAAGAGTCACCGCCACGCAAAGTATTGATTGTGATCCATTTTATTTTATAACTGTATTGTTGGGGCACTTTATGGTAATGTGGAGTTCATCCAGTATTTATTTGCATATATATATTTAATTCCTAAAGCAATACTTTTACACACAGTGTCCTCCCAATAGTAGTCAACGTTGGAGATGATTTACACCGTAGCCTCAATGATCCAAGAACAATGAATCAAGTCTCAATGCTCTGTAGGTTTTCACAGGTATCCCTTTCCACGTCTAGCAAAAACCAGTGACAGAGTTTTTAGTCCTTTCAATAGTTCTTCATCTAAAGCAAAAGAAATAAGCTTTGGAAAAGTTCAATTCTGAACCTCTCATGTGTCTTTTATGTAAAAAAACTTTATGCATTTTAAGGTGTAGAATTCATGCAGTTCATACTTGCTTGCTTTTTTTAGGCATGCTGAAAGTACTAAATCATAACAGATTTGAGAAATCTAGTTTTTGGTCTATGACCATTAAATGGTTCTCACACTAAACCTATGGAGAGTGTATTACCCAAATGATGGTGGCTTGATACATGTGGTGCACTGAACATGCACAGTGTTCTAAACATCACGCAGTCAACCAGAAGGTGGACATGTCAATGAACATCAACAAGCCCCTAATCTAAGGACTGAAATAACACACAGACAAAATGACTTACAGGTTCATCATATCAAAGAGGTAATCACTTGTGACTTTGTAACCTTTTAAGATTAAAACATTGTATACTGTAAAGTACTTCATTTAACTAAAGTGTGGTTTTTAAAAACACAGCTTTCTGGATATGAAACATTTAATTAACATTGCTGTTCAGTACCTTATTTTATCTTTTTGGTATGTTTGCATATTGCATCCAGAGCTACAGAATTTCCACAGTGCTTTTCTGCCTCATTCAAGTATAATAAAAGTAGAAATCTATAGAAGCTCTAAGGTTAAACTGTACATCATACAAAATTAACTTAATTTACAGACAGCCAAAAAGTATTGGCAATGTCCTTTATAAATCTTAGCAAAGATCCATCACAAAGGATATAACAATCCACACACACGGTCATCACCATACAAATGCCATTTAGATTTACATGGTGCAGAACTATCCATTAAATGTCCACATGTAGAATCAGCACTTTGCACTACGCACGTTTCTTTTAAAGTGACAGTACTGTCACTGCTAATCTAAGGTACAGAATTTTCTTATTGCATATTTATTGTCGCTGAGGCAGTTAGTTATGATACAACAACGTAACATCCATAACTATTTTAAATAAAAACATCTCTCCTACAAACAATAGAAAGAATTTCCCTAAAATCACACAGAACATTGCTACATAGTTTTACACAAATACTGAAAAACATGACCTTAAGGCATCTGCCAGAAAACCAGACTGCATATTTATATTAACTAAATTACCCAAGAAAAAAATATTGCACAAAATCCTATTATTTTCAAAATAAAATATGCTTCTGTCTAAATGCATATAAATTTCTACATCTTGACCAAATCAAAATTTTAACGGGTTTGCTCAAAATATCTACGAACATCATCACTGGGTTTGACATGGGAAAGGCGTCAGTACTGACATCTATCTTTTATATTAAGAAGTTCTTTGGGAAGATTAGATTTGGGAATTCATTTTACATTCTTAAATTTATATCCTGATTTACAGTTATCTACTCAGAATCAGTCTTTAATGCTAAATGAAAAGGAATTTGCATTAGAAAATTCATTCCTGAAAACAATCATTCTTTTCCTGAAAACCCAAAATTTCTAGAAGAGAGTGAAGGTCTACTGGTTATGAGAATATTCAGTTTTCTCCTCTTAATCAGGAGTCCATCTACTTCTTCACCTTACTTAAGAAACAACTAATTCATCAGCATTCCTGGATCCTATGATTAGAGTATTAGTACAGAATCCTATCAACAGTACTGTCACATAGTTTTAATTTTAAAAGGGATGGGGGCTATTTCTGGAGAATGCTCTTATCAAGACAAAAACAGTAAAACCTGCATTTCCACCCACATGCATCCACACTCTGTCATTCCTAAGCTGAGTAAAGTGGTCCTGGTATTGGAAAGGAACATCATCCCATTATAGACGGTCTGGTGCTAGCTGGTTCAAAGTTGAGCAGAATGGTGATAGAGAATCAGATAAACAATGACTCTCATTTTCTAAAGAGTCTCTGAGTCTCTCCTTTAAAAGTGGTATCTTAAGTAGCAGCATTATTATACTCAGCATAATAATAGAGAAATTAAATTACTGAAATTAAAAATGACACCATAGTTCTGTACTTAGAGCATGCTTTAGATTAAGCAGCTATAAAAAAAGTTTTACTGGTTTTTGGTGTTTAGAATCTCAGGTTAATTATTTCTAAACAAAGTATTATTTTATCATTATTATTTTAACAGAGATGTGCAATTCCTCTTAACTGGTTCCTTTAGAGCTGGGGCTATCTCAATTCTTTTACTTCCCCACATTCTCAGTTACTGTATGTCTTCAAATTACCTAGAGCTGCTGTAACAGAAATACCACAATAGGTGGCTTTAACTAACAGAAATCTATTTCCTCACAGTTTAGAAGGCTAGAAGTCCAAAGTCAGGGTGCTGGCTCTAGGGGAAGGCTTTCTCTCTCTATCAGCTCTGGCGGAAGGTCCTTGTCTCTTCTGAGCTCCTGCTCCTGTGCAGTCTTCATATGGCTTGGCATCTCTCTTGCCCCATCTCTGCTTGCTTGCTTGTTTAATCTCTTTTATATCCCAAAAGATATTGACTCAAGACACACCTACGCTAATGCTGCCTCATTAACACAACAAATACAACTCATTCCCAAATGGAATTATAGCCACAGGCATAGAGGTCAGGAATTACAACACACATTTTAGAAGGACACAATTCCATCCATAACACCGTACCTTCCATTCTACTGGGACAAAGATTTGATAAATATTTTCTAAATAAATGAGTTATATAATATTTAATCAGAAAAATAATGCTATATTTTGGTGCATTTCTAAAATATGCTAAAGTAGACAGTCACCAAAATATAAAACCTAACAATACTTAACAGAATGATAGCTCCTAAATTCACACACTACTCCTCTGTATCCCTGAAATACCATGGGGGCAATATCTGAGGGCAAAAGGATAAAGGCTAGAGTAGAATTCAGAGAGAATTACAATTCGGTTTTAAAAGCCATATAAAAGACTGTACCACAGCCAAATGTCTTATTCATTTATACAATTCTGATGTACAATAGGTATTGCTTCTTTGAAAAAAAATTTTTTTTTTCCAACAGAACTGCAGGGGAGATTACAAATATTTGTTTTAGTTGCAATAGAAAATATGAAGACAATAGAAAATGAGATAACACTTTTGTTTATTTCAGAACTCACCTTAATTTTACTTTATTCTCACTATATGTACCATAATACCTGGAAGGCTAGTTTAAGAGCAGACTTAGAATACTCAAAACACTTAATGGCTTAAAAAATGCCACTATTTGCTACTACTGATCTTCTGGATCTTTTTTTAAGAATAATGTGTAGACTTTTTGTCTTGGTTTTTAAAGATAACAGCTGATTTTGTATGTTAAAAAAAAAAAAAAAGGCACAAGTCACTTTAAAATACCTTGAGACAAACATGTTACTTGTTGGTGGCTAATTATGCCCAAAAGAACACAGTAGTATAGCCAAACATCTTGGAATGGGACTGAAAGATATGAAAACAAAAACAAAACAACAACAACAAAAAAAAAAACTTAACATTTCTGAGGCCATGGTATTTATTCAGCAAAAGGACTAAAATCCAAATATGGCCTACACTGCTCCAGAGATCTCATTCTTCAAACTATCAATTCTGAGGCAAAAAAACTCATTCCAAAGTTCATATGAAAAGGCTGCTGTGCATTCTTTTCACAAATTATGAAGAAATATTTGCTAGGGAGTTCAACAGAGTGAACTTTTTTCCTTCTCATGTAAAAGAGCTTTTCTGATATACGGTCTTTTTATTATATATTTCAATAAAGTAAAATGGAATTTTGTAATGAGCATATAAAGGCAAAATTTGACAAGAACCATGAATTTTGCTTTTGTGTTAAAAAAATAGGATTAAACACTTTTTTTTTCTTAATATGTATAAAGTCCATCCTTACAAGGAAAACAAGATTTGTCCTCCTTTATAAATCATGAATGGATAACTGTCCGAAATAAAAATATCCATTTAAATTTTGAAATGTAATTTAAAAAAACTTTGTAATTTCCTTTAAGTTGACCTGAATATACATTTTTAAGCAATGTTACTAAGAAACTACTTTCCAGGATTTTTTTAAAGTAAGAATTATATTTTAGAGTACAGTCCTGAGGGGGTTCTCGAATGGTCCGTCAAACATCTTTTCTAATAAGACGATTTAAAAAATAATCATCCATGATTGGCGATGTACAGAGTAGATATAACTGAACATATCAGTAACAAATTAACTATCACATCACTGTCCCCCCCCCAATTATATCTGTCAGTCTTTAATCTAACCTATTATGAAGCACAATAACTGGTTTGGTTTGGTTTATCATGAAGCAATCAATACATGATTCCTTCTCAGAGGAATTTCAAAGCTTAAATGTGGATTTGTGGGAGAAGAGACAAATCTCCTGCACAGAAGAATTCCAAATAGTTTATGTAAATACTGTGTCATAAAGGGGGGCATGGGGTGGCAGGGAAGCATAACTCCCTACTCAAGTGTGGGCTGTGACAGCCTTCCAAAGAGTGCAGTATAGAAAGGGGATAAAAAGAGCAACCTCACGGTGGAAAAACCTGACAAACTCTACCTCAGTCAGGTCAGCAAATATCAACATTCATAAATCATATTAGAACATGCCCCTGACATGATGAAAATGGCACCTTACCTTCGTGATCTTCCTTCCAAAAATCCGTAAGCCCAGTCTAATCATAAGAAAAACATAAGACAATTCCAGCAGAGGGGCATTCTATAATCTACCTGACCTGTACTCCTCAAAACTGTCAAGGTGACCAAAAACAAGAAAAGTCTGTCGAAATTGCTGCAACCAAGAGAAGCCTAAAAAGACACGACAGCTCTATGTAATGTGGTATCCTGGATGGGACTCCACAGCAGAAAAGCACATTAGGTAAAACTAAGGAAATCCGAATCAAGTATGGACTTCAGTTAATAATAATGTATCAATATCGGTTCATTAATTTTAACAAATGCACCATACTAACGTAGGATGTTGATAATGGGGGAAACTGTTGGAGGGAGGGGTATAACATAAGAACTCTCTGTACTATCTTTTTAGCTTTTCTGTATACCCAAAATTTCTAAGAAAATAAATTATTTTTAAAAAGTGAATTCGAGGTAATGATCTGAAGCTTTTTGATAGAGAATTACTAGTTAAAAAAAAAAAAAAGGCATGTCTTTTTTTAATCATGACAGTTTATGTTGCACTTGGCATTTGGGGGGTAGACGCCTAGTCAGCGAAGGCATACAGACAGACTGAGAAATCTGTGAAGTGTCTTATTTGTAAACAGAAGTCATTAGCTTCACATTGTAATTCAGCACTTCATATATTTCACTGTAGGAAAGATAAGTGTGTACCTTTATAATTTCTTGGAAAATATGGCTGCAACGTCCTTCTATAAACAAACTAAATATTTCTACAAGAGAGCTTTTAACTTTGAAAAGATGAATTTTGACCTTGATTCAAAAGTAGGAAAAGTCATTATTGCTCTGCAGAACACTAATAACTTATCTTGCAAAAACATACATGTAATTCCATAAATTATTTAAGTATACTTAATATAGGCTTAAGATTAAGGCAATTAATGGGTCAAAAGTTTCAGGCTAGTTTTGATATCCTGATCGGTTCATGCTCCACCAGGCTGGTACAGTAGCTACTGGCTATATGCAAGGGTTATATATGCATACTCAATTTAAATAAGATGAATAGCATGAAGCACCAAATACTGGAAAGTTCTATGTTCAATACATACTTTTAACATACATAAAAACTAGTACCTGATTTAAGAGCGCTGTAGAAGAATTAGCTTTACATTTAAAATTCAATGGATAACATGTATCCATGAGATGAACAAATAGAAATGTATACTCCAAATGAAAAATAAGTCTCAAATAGTAGTAAGAATTGTCATTCCTACAAATACTTCTGTTTACTTTACAGATTACATGGAATCCTAAAATATCTCCAAAGAAGCCTGGATGCAAGTGGCTGACCCTTAATTGTCGATTTAAGCTTGGTTTCCACTTCTTTTTTCTTCTGAAATGTTTAAACCTTGTTGGAAGGCAGACGTTATGTGACATAATGACACTACTTCATGAAGCAGTCCAATGTCTTCTGAAGTCTCCTTGGCTTCCATCCCTTCTTTTTCCCAAGGAACAAAAGTAGATGGGCATCGCCCCAGGCTGGGTGTAAGCAGATCATCTGAAATCTGGCTTAGTGTTTCTTTCCTTTCTGTTTTTCCTTGATCAGTCTGGGAAATTTCAGAAGGAGCTAGCTGGAAATCCAGTCCTGAAGCTGAAGCTGGCTTTTCCACCACAGTAGGACCATTCGCATTGTCAGCACTGAGGAGTTTTTCACTGTTCTCCTCTTTCAGAATAAACAGTGAATCTGTGAATCCACTAGAGGAAACCCGCTTCTTGGGAGATGGAGGGAGGTGTTTACCATGGAGGGCGCTATCATCCTGACCGAGATTCCACTCCACTTGGTCACCAGAACCACCACAAAGTAGGGCAAGATTATTCTCACTAGGAGTGTTGGACTTGTTCTGAAAGAATAAACAACAAATTCAAAAAAGTTTTGTAAGTTTTGGTTTTTTTATAGCATTACTTTAGCGATATTTCCCTTTTCCATTTTGAAATCAAAGTCAACTTCTTTCAAGGATGGGACCTTGAAGTTCCTCCCAGAGAAACTAGAACATGGACAGTTAATTCTGAACACCTCCAAACGGCTCTATTAACAGGACTATTAGCGGAGTGAAATGGGATGGACTTTGGCTCCCATCTCCTTGTAATTCTCACCTAGAAAATTCACACTAGGTTATATAATCAATGTCAAGTGCTGGAGTCACACTAAGAGCAGGGCTGCCATTACTGTTACACTACCTGTCGTGTTTACATTCAATTGTTCATTTTTGAAGTAAGGAAATGGAAAAATAATTTGAATAAATACATTTATTAAAATATTTTTGAAGACTTAAGCAATATAGAAAAAAAAAAAAAAAGGTTAGAAAATTTTGTTTAAAAATTCTCCAGAGAAGACAACTACAAAATTAGATCGTAAGAAATTTATGGCTTGACAAAAGAATTTCAATTAATGCCAATAACCACTAGAATTAGATAAATGAAAGGGAAAATACTGGAATTTTATTACTAGAAATAATTCTTAGAGATTAAATTTTAACATGTTTTTGAAGTGTTGACATTTACTTTTTAGAGGTTAAATATTTCCACCAACTAAAGCTGTAAGATCAGGCAATCACAAGAAGGGCGAGAATGTTTTCATTTAATTTTATAAGTTGAAAAATCAACTAACCGTAGGTTTGTAATCAATATCATCCATTGATCTAAAGAAATCCAAGCTCTTCGCAGCTGCAAGCTTTCCTTGATCTGAGCTGTGTGTGCTCAATGTATCAAGGATCTCTCCCAGTAAGTCCATTTCACCTGAGTAAGGAGGCTTTACTCTTGTTTCAATAGAATCATCACTTTCATAAAAATAAGCAGAAGCTTCTTCGCCATCTTCAGAAGATAACCTGAAGAAAAAGAAAACACGCAACAGCAGCTGTAGGACGAGACAGTTTTGAAACCAAAGTGCTGTTTCAGTTGAACAACAACAAAATCAATAATTGATTCATGGACAATTTCTTTACAGTGATGTAATACCAATTTGAATACTAGAAGTTTTGATCACATGCATTAAGAACAAACAAAAAGTTTATGGCACCTTGTCAGGCTGGAAGCAGAAGTGGGGTTTTTATACACAGCTTAATTCTGTGGGAGCCGAGGGCTTTACCTTAGAAATACTAGATTTAACACTTGGAAAATTTGCTATAGCTTCAACTCATGTACAATATTTTTATATGGTTTTCCTTTAAGTAAGTTATTTATTCACTTATTTTAGAGGAGAATGTATATTCTTTTATATAGATGGAGATATACTTACTGGAGAAAGAGAGTGTCTATTTTCTCATCTTCATGTATTTTAAAATTGTCAGAAAGTTACATAAACTATTATTATTAACCTTATTTTACATTAAAATTAAGTTTTTTGAACACTTTGTACTAAACTTGATCTTTTGAGATATCATCATCTATCTATCCCCTGCATCCTGACAATTCCATTTGGTTCAGTTAACTATTATCACTGTTCCTGACACTTAACCTGCCCCTCTTCAGCAGGAGCACAACAGGCTAATTTGGATAGGCTCCTTTCCCCCTCCAAAGTAATTCCAGATATTTCTGTAAGCATTACTGCTTTCCAAGAACATGATATTTTAAGCCTTGTCTTGCTTTCCCTGCTCCAAGATTTATCCCTCATGACACTCCAAACAGCACTGTTCTTTTTGCTGAAGAATATTACAAGGGAGCTGTATTTGAGCTCTGGAAATGCACATCCTTTGAAACGTTGTTTGTAACCTAGAACTTCTGCCACCACCTCACAGCACCTAACAAAAAAGGCCACCAAAATTCATCACTTACTTGCTTGCTCTTTCTATGTCATCATCGTCATCGTCATCATACAGGGCACTATCAAGGCTCTTCAGAGGCCTTTTTAAGTGTGCCTACCGAGGGGAATTGACAATACATTAGCGCTAACAGTTTAAAAGAAGTCTCTTCAGTAAATTTTAAAGAAACAATTTTATAAGGAACAGTTAAAAGTAACATGCATTCAGCATGTCTGAATACTACTCAATAACTTGACAGACTGGGGCAGGAGGAAATCACTTAATATTTACCTCAACATTTACTAGCTCTTCAAACTAATACACCAAAAAGTAAATCGTTGTATTTAATACATATATACATATATTCTTTATACATATATGCAGTCACACAGTCTTATCAGTCCCTGATTTAGGAAAACTTGACTTACAATTGTATCACACCCCCACTCACTCAGTTTCAACCATTATTGATATTTGCTAATCTTATTTCGTTTATCTCCCATCTGTACTCTCCCCAACCTCAAAAATTTTGCCCTAAGAATCTCTAACAGAGCTATGAGGGTTTGTTTTTGTTTTTTAACTATCATATATTTCATAGGGCTCAACCCATCACAGTTCTTCATGTTCAAACTCTCCAATCTTTCAGTTGTATCATGACTATGCTTTTTTCTAAAAAAAAAAAAAAAAGCTCTTATCTTTTAAAGATACATTATAAAATATTTATGGATTAAATGATATGTTGTTGGGTATTTACTTAAAAATAGTCCAGTGGTGGGGTGGGGGTGCTAAAATCAGATTGGTTCTGAGTTGATAATTGTTCAAGATGAATAAAGAGTCCAGTGGTGGGGTGGGGGTGCTAAAATCAGATTGGTTCTGAGTTGATAATTGTTCAAGGTGAATAAAGAGTTATCTCAGAATTCTTGTAAGCTTCTCTTGACTTTTGCCTGTGCTTAAAATTTTTCAAAATGAAAAATTAAAAAAAAAAATGGTTCCATCTTTGGCCAGTGGTGGCCCCTTCAAGATGGCTCCTGGATTCTTCAGAAATGACCTCAGAATTCTTTGAGAAATCAGCTTATCACTTTTGGTGCAATGTCTCACTTCAACTTATACTTCTTCTACACCAGACCTGGAATCAGCCATCTCCCCTAGGAGCCCTAGTTCCTTTAATTGGGAAATGCTTTTAAAGGCCTGTGCCTAGATGCTAAGGATGCTCATGACTACGGAAACCCATCCTTTTGAATGGGCAGCGGCAAACCTGAATTTGGAGTCTTCAACCATGACATGACCAGAATAAGTTTCTGTGTTCCAGTTTGGATTTCCCAATCTAGATAACTATTTTCTTTTATTACAGTGACAAAGAGTAAGCAAATTTCTGGAACCTATCAAAACCGATCCCTACTCCTCCACTCCCTCTATGCCACTGCTGGTGAGTGGCAGAAAGGAAGGAATAATTAGACAAATTAGCCCTGGGAACTCATACTTGGAACATGTAGTGAATTTCCCCATACATACCCACCCAAATCCATGGCCATCGAGTCAATTCTGACTTATAGTGACCCTAAAGGACAGGATAGAACTGCCCCATAGTTTCCCAGGTTGTTATCTTTATAAAAGCAGGCTGCCACATCTTTCTCCCATGGAGCAGCTTTTCGGTTCGAGCTGCTGACCTTTGGGTTAGCAGGTGAGCACTTTAACCACTGCACCACCAGGGCTCCTTCCCATATGTACAGTGATTAGAAATTTCTTTGGGTCCTATAATTGTAATATCACTTTACCACTATAAATTTAAGGTATACACTTATAATGCTTCTGTGGGAAAAAATGTATTTCATTCAACCCCTCCAAAACTCACAAGATATAATACAACTCTTCTCAAAGGCAAGTTAGTATTACCACACTGAGCTCCGTATAGGGTTAGCATTATGCCAGCCAGGGGTCTTGTATCTAATTTTTTGGCTTAAAATAATAAACCAAAACAAAACAACAAACTATGAGGGAGCTAAGACTTTTTGTTGCTACTTTTTAAAGTCATGATTGCCTATTTAAGAACTAATAGAAGAAGATTAGACAATAAAGACATAGCTTAATATTTATATTCGTATAGTTTTTGCAAAGCACTTTCACATACACACACAGCTAGGCGCTGGGAGCCCACAGTTGAGTAAGATCTATTCTCTGCCAATAGGCAGCTCAGAGTCCAGGGAGCTGCGCAATAGTCCTGGAGGCAGAGCCAGAGAGGATCCGTAGTTTGCTCAGGGTCACACAGCTTATCAAGAATAAACCAAAAACCAAACCAAACCCGCTGCCATTTTGTTGATTCCAACTCATAGCAACCCTAAGAATTAGAAAAAAGGACAGATGTCTTTCTTTTGTCTCTTTTTCATTTTCTTCCACAAACACTCCTTATGTATTCTACAGGTGCCTGCATATACCACAGCTTCTCAATTAAGTTTTGTTGTTGTTAAATTCAGGTTTTTATTTTCATGAAGCTACTATTTTCTCCACACCGTACCTAAATCATGATATCTTGATTTAAGCTTCACAAGTACATTTAAAAAAATTATTTTTATATTTTCTAGCTTGACCAGAGAAGTCCCTGGGTAGCACAAATGGTTAAGTGCTCGGCTACTTGCCAAAAGGCTGGTGCTTGAAACCCACCAGGAGGCATCTCAGAAAACAAGCCTGGTGATCTGGTTCTGAAAGGTCACAGCCTTGAAAGCCCTGTGGGGCACGGTTCTACTCTATACACATGGAGTTGCCACGGGTTGGAATCAACTCGACAGCAACAACAACAATAAGCTAGACCAGGCCTCTATCAACCTTTACCTAGAGATAAAGCCAAACCCCCAATGAGATGGACTGACAAAATCGCCTCAAGAATGGGTTCAAACTTATCAAAGATCATGGAGATGGCACAGGACTGGGCAAAGTTTCCTTCCATTATACATAAAGTTGCAGTGAGTCGGAGCCAACTCAATGATAGCTAACAACAACAACAGCTCTTTAACAGTGTATCTTGCCATGAGTTTTCACAACAGAATGAGAAACAAAAGTAAAACTGATTAATATGCTGGTTTCCTTTCTATAGGTGTTAATCTTTGTGCTGTTTATACTCATAATGCACACACTTACAAATTATTTGGATATCTCAAATAAGCTTCTAATCAATACAATTATTGAATACATATCAAGCTATATTAGGAACTGCTCTTTCCGTACATGAAACGACAATGTCCAAACACATAACAGAATATGTGCCATTACTCAGTGACTTCAAATTACAGAATTTTGTTGAGGTCACAAAAAAGGCAGAATATAATATAATTTAATTAACACTCTGGCTAGAGAAGAATGGCAGCTTATTTAACAAAAGCACTATTAGTTTCTGAGCTTGTATGAACCCAGCAGACTAGGACTCTGAGATACCGTGTATTCAGGAGAAATAAAGGATTACTTCCATCATGCCTGGAATATACAACACAGGGGAAAAGTACCTGGTCACGATTTTTATAAGTAGAAGTCTTTTATGGGTAATTGGAGTAGACTGCAGAAAATACTCCTTACCTTTGCCCAGAGGGAGATGGCTAAGCTTGCCTCTCTGGAGGCTTCACCTGTCATATAGATGTTTGCTTCAAAACTACCAAACCATCTGTCTTTTTTGGAGTGCTTCCTAATGTCTTCTGTCTCAGCCCTACACTTGTGCATAAGTGTCTACCAGATCTCCCCCTCCCTGATTCCCTCCCTCTTTTTCATTCCTTGGCTCAAAAGTGCCCCTTTCAGGAAATACTCCCTCACTCACCAATCAATTTATGTGACCCTTTGTGTGTTCCTGCTGGTGCACTGGCAGTGTAGTGGTTAAGCGTTCGGCTGCTAACCAAAAGGTCTGCAGTTCGAATCCACCAGGTGCTCCTTGGAAACTCTATGGGGCAGTTCTACTCTGTCCTATAGGATTGCTATGAGTCGGAAACAAATATGAGTTAAACTGAATAATCCTATAACCAAGCATAAAATTATGAAAAGTTGTACTTAAGGATGGCTGCTATAAAAGCAGTGAACGGGAATTTGACCTACTCAGGGAGGTCAAGATGGTTATGGTTTCAGACCCTTGAAAGATGTTTGAGCTGAGCTCTGAAAGGTTAGTAGGTGTTAGGAAGATGATGATAAGAGGCCCTGTGCAAAGGTCCTGGGATAGTAAGATCAGGGCCGATACAAGGGATCAAAAGACAACTCCTGGTACACCGTGGGTCAGAATCCTCTGTTTGTATACAGAGTTCTTTAAGGAAACCACTAATCTTGCAGTTACCCTTTGAATCACTAGAATGCAGAGATATACCACGAAGGCAAAAAGCTAGGTAAATTTAAATTGATAGAAAGAGGTGGAGAAGATGGGATATGTAGCAGGAAAGGATGGGAGATGAGAACTGGGGGTAGGGGGTAAGCAGGAGTTAGACCTTAGACTTGTAATCCCTGATAATGGAGGCCAACAGAAAGCAATGGAATCTTTTTTTCTCCCCTTCACCAAATATTTAGTGAGAACCTACTGAGAGAACCTACTGCTACTGCATACCCCCCCTGAAATAAGGCAGAGCTACATCCCATTTTTCTTGAGTTCTTAGCCTCTCTCTTCATTCCACACACATCCATTAAGCTCCTAATGTATACATGCTGTCTTCTGCACTGTGAGGCGTACAAAAGAAATGAAAAAGATGTTCCCTTTTCTCAAGACGCTTAAAACCTACACGCATAACAAGGTAAAAATGCTAAGATACTGAAGGCAATCAAGTAGGTATAGACAAAAAACAAAACAAAAATTGTTATTCTTCATTATATGAATACAACTGAACACAAGCTTTTTGATCATAGATGAAAACTTACGCAAACAACCATCAATAGTCATCATAATTAATGTCAAATTATAATATTCCTAATAATGAAATAGGTCCAGTCAGCAGGCTAATAATATCAACGATATAGAATTGTAATCACCTACTCTAATTAATGGTAAATTCTGGAAATAAGTAAGGAGGTATGGAAGTTTCTGAAGTGTAGAGACTGGCGTAGCTACATTAAAACCAAAACCGAACTCGCTGCCGTTGAATCGATTCCGACTCACAGCGACCCTATAGGACAGAGTAGAACTGCTCCATGGGGTTTCCAAGGCTGTAATCTTTATGGAAGCTGATTGCCACATCCTTCTCCCATGGAGCGGCTGGTGGGTTCCAACCTCGGGCCTTTCGGTTAACAGCTGAGCACTTTAACCACTGTGCCACCGGGGCTCCTTGCAGCTACATCAGCATTGGCAATTTCACAAGTTTCCAGTGTCTGTGCAAAATAATGCAAATAACTGTTAAGACTTACAACTCTCTTGGGAACCAGTACTACACAAAATAAGGGCAGTTTTTTATGCATGAAAAATAAAAAGCGAAACAAGCATAGTGCTATATCACTCAGATACAAACAATTAAAAATGAGACAGGGGACTGACTGATGGTCACACATTCTCAATCAGACTCCTACCCGGTTCTAAACACATAAAATTGTAAAATGAAACTCTGTTTCCATAGCAAATGACAAATGCAAAGTACACAGCTAGTATGTGCGCAAGTTCAGAGAGAGCACTCATAGAGCAAGGGATGCTTGTTTATAATAGGTAAAAACACTAAATTAAGAAAGGTTATCACTATGGAATGAAACTTATTAAAAAAAAAATCTGAACCTACAGCTAGATACTGAATGAAATAAAGTGAATGAACTGGTGGAGAAGGAAAAGCGAAAGGAAAACTACAAGCAAACAATAAAGTGACAGAAGAGCCTTCAAGTTACAAAACTACATGTTTGTAGAGACTTCAAGAAATAAGTTTGGTTTCGCTACAATAGAGAAGATAAATGCTTCCTTTCTTTTCACTACGATGGTTTTCCGAAGGTGTTATCGGACAGAAGGCTGGTGAAACTCATCGCCCTAGTTCACACGAAGCCTGCTAATCTTGCAGTCACCCTTTGATCACTAGATGGCAGGTGGACACTAATAAGGCAAAATGTTGGGTAAGTTTGAATTCATAAGGGATTTTTAAGGGGGAGGGGGTAAAATAGGGAACATAGGCAGATGAATGGGAAAATACCATTTTTTAGAAAGCATAAAATGAAGATGCTTTTAGTATATGAAGTTTTAAAAGTTGGTACAGTCTGCCTCTGTCCATTTTTAGAGTTGGAGCAACTGAAGTCCAGAAGTGTTATACATAGAGTTAAGCGACTTCCTCATGGTCAATTTACCTCAGGGCATTAGATGTTTTATATACTGTATCTTATTTCATTTAAACACTCACTTTACCACAAATTATGGTGAACATTTTCCCTAATTTACACATTAGGGAGCTGAAAGCTTAATGAAGCTGAAAGCAAGATTAGACAAATAGTAAGTGACAGAGCTAAGACAAAATAAGGGCACTTTTTTTGTGCCCAGGTGTTCTGACTCCATGAACAGAGCTCATTTCATTATAACTATGCTACAGAAGTAAATCCTTAGAGACCCAAGAGAAGTAAATATCCAGGAATTAGGCTGAGAAAGACATTTTAGAAACCTCATTTTTAAGGCAGGCGGTAGTTACGGAATGATGGAGACTGCCAATGCTGCTGGCAGGTGAAATGGCAGGGGGAAGAGACAAGAGACTGGCACACTTGGCCGAAGATACCGAAAAGAAATTTTCCTGTCAGGGCAAAATCGACACCTTAACAAGATAGGTATTTGGTGAAGCCTGATGAATTTAGGTGATGAAGAGCTGGTATTATGCTAAGGAAACAGATTTTATAAAAGCATCAAAATTATATTCTTGACCAGGTGAGTGCTACAGTGAGGCTAGGTCAATAGGGCAGACTTTGCAGTGGTCCAGATACATCCACCGTCCCTTTACTAATTCTCCATCCACAGTGATTTCATACTCTTTGTCAGCTTTATTCAGCTGTCACCTGATACTTGATTTCCTTGTAAATGTGCTGCTACATTTTAAGTACACTCCTGTCAAACCAAGACCTTGAGACCAAGAAATGTATCTTTTAATTTATTTTGCTCTAAGTCCTCTTCAACTTAGGATGTAGAAAGCTGGAAGAGAATATTGTTCCCATTCTAACAATGGGAAAAAGAATCCTATTTTTTTATTGAGCCTATCAGAAAGCTGGGTTGCAAGGCAACAAAGTAAACTGAATTCCCTGATGGGACATAGAATCTGTTTCACCCTTGGCAAAGCACAGGAAAAGAGGTAAGAAATCTGCTAAAATTTTAATACAGTGTTAAGGTCAAGTATAGCCTAATACGTGGTTTGGAATGCTAGGACTCTGAGATGCAAGGGGAGTTTGCACTCATGTGTGAGCTCTTTTCCATAGATAAAATCCTATATATTCATTTACTATACCTGGCAACCCTACCACCCTGCGCGCTCATGAGAAGGATTGGGGGCAGGACTGGAGGCTGAGAAGAGCTCCCCTTAGAGGTGCAGGCCTGCAGGGGGTGACAGGCTGCTGCAGGGGACAAACACAAAGCCCACCCACTTTTTACAACACTTATTCAAAGGACATGAAAGCCAGCAGAGGGTCAGCAAACTCTCTCTTCCGAGACTACTGGAGGAGAGGTAGAAGAAAAATTCATTTGCTTCTGAGCTAGTAGGAAACTTTCCTGTCCCCCAAAACATAGGCAAAGGTCCACTGCTGCTGGGAGAGAAGTGGAAACAAAAACTCCCTGCCCAAGGGGAGGGGCAGGAAACCCTCTTGGGCACAGGAGCTTAACTGCTGCCATGCCCAGGTCTATTGCCACTGGTGGAGGGGCAGAAGATGCTTGTTTGCCCAAGACCCACAGACAGAAGGAAGCTTGGCTACCATGGGGAGGAAGAAGAGGGATACTGAGAGCCCTACAGCTAAGACCCAGGGGTGCAGGGTCTGCCTAGGATCAAAGCTAAACCAGAACACAAAGCCCACGAGGCTAGTGCAAGGGCAAAAACATTGAGAGAGACCCTGTACTTGGTTGGCTCAGGCGTACAGGGGCTGCTGGGAGTTGAGGGTGAAGTAAGAACACTGAGAAAAGCCGTCCAGTACCCCCGGCTCCACTCGAAGCACAAGGTAATAGTAGCCCACTGCAGGAAGAATTTGAATCCTGTGGCACACTGAAGGTAATGGTAACAACAACAAATTCCAAACCCAACTGAAGTCCTGAATAGATTGACTCAATCTCTCACACTAACAGCATTACAGAAGAGCCTTTCCCTTTCCTGCATATACATGCTCTTTACCTCACACTCTAGTGCTCTTCTACACATGGTGTTCAACATGCAATGAAAAATTACAAGACATACGTGTTGTAGCATGGGTTATACATGTAAAAAAAAAGTAGAAATTGTTATATTGGGGTATGTTCTGCAGTATATATTCTCAACCACAACAATAAAAAAAAACTATAAAAAGTTTTTAAGAAGAATTACGAGACAGACAAAAAAAGGATGAACAACACACATGAATAGATGGAGATTTTCAGCAGAGACATGGAATCTATTAAAAAGAGTCAAATGGAAATGCTAGAAATAAAACTATGATAAAAGAGAGGAATAATTTTTTTGATGGGTTTATCAGCAGACTGAGGAAAGAATCAGTGAATTTCAAGACAAGTCAGTAAAAATTATCCAAGCTGAAACACATCTGCAAAAAAAGAGAGCAGAAAATAACAAAAAAATGGAACAGATCATCCAAGGGCTGTGGGAGACTATCAACCAGTCTAATTCATTCTGCTCCTTACACATAGCAGGTATTAAACGAATTTTTATGGTGGTGGTGGTTGTAGCTGATAGAATTAAACAGTATTATCTAATACTTATTAAACTTTAGTCAGTGTTGGAAGAACTCATCCCATCACTACACTAACCCTAATCTTCACAATAATGATATAGGGCTGGACATTATTATCACCATTGTATAGATATGACGGCGAAGAGGCTTAGAGGGGCTAAAAAGGTTGCTCATGTTCACATACCATGCAAGCGGCAGAGCTGCTGTTCCCATCCAGGTTTGTTATACTCCAAAGCCTAAGATCTTAATGCTCCCACATGAGGCCTTTCTATTAACTGATGAGGGTGATAGTTAAGAACTGAAAAGAGGGAAGGGATGGCTATAAAGGTCAATGAAAGAAGAGTCTTTCTGGATTTGTAATTGGTGGGCCTTAAGAGGTTAAGAGGAGGTAAGTGATCTTGAAAGCTACTGGCCAGCAGGTCTAACACACAGCAGGTGTTCCAAAGAGGTACATGACTGAGCACACAGTAGCTATTCAGGTCGTTTTTGCTGAACTGATTTAGAATCTCCATTGTGGGGTTGTCCATTTGGTCCACATTTTACCACTAGAAACATTAATGAAAGCTTATTTTAATTAATATTAAGTTGGGGTCGATTCTGGAATTTGACTAACGTATTAAATGTTGGAGAGAAAATATTAGAAAGGTTGAATAAATTTTATGAGGCCATTGAAAAGTAGTTGTCTGTTGCTGTGATGCTAGGTTACTAATCCAAGTATCAGCTTATGCAATCATGACAGTCATTAGGTATAGAAAAGCTACTTAAATGCCCAAATGAAAGGATGTTTGGTATCCCACATTCCCACGATGGATTTCCCAGTAGGTATTTACACCAGCCCCAGAAGATCACATTTCCTGGGAAACGTATGTTCAATTTGAAGTCTCTGACTCCTTCTGAACTTCACTGGACGCAAAGGTATTTCAAATGAGGAAAATCAGGTTTACTCTAAGTAATGCAAATCAAGGTAAAGGGACCTTAGAATTGACCCCTTACAGAGTCCTGTTACTGAACACAGATTATAAAGTTGATTTTGGCAAAATACCGTATCAAACTCATCCCAGAAACATAGTACTTTAAACTCCTTTGTTCAGTGATGATTGCAGACTATATAAAAACCAATCCGATAGTGACACTCTACTAGGCATTCTAAAAGACTGTCTCTCGCTGAAGTCTGCTAATAGGTGGAAAGAAAGCCACGTATTCACAGAAGGTCTCACTATTCACCCACATTTATACGCATTATGGCTGTGAACTGATTAATACCGCTAAGCCAATTTTTAAGAGCTGTTCATGTGCTAAGTAATTATATTAATTGTAAATATTTAAAATACATTGTTTCATTATTTTTTCTGGTCTTTAATATTCAAGAATGCAAACTTTACCAAAGCTTTGCAGTAACTTTTCCAGGCCAAGAGAATATTGATCACTGTAAAATCAAAGCTAAATAAATAAATAGCCCTGTGATAAATAGCAAGCTACTTGCAATTTTACTTTTGCTGACAGGGTTTCAATATTTCAACATTTAAAAAGGTTTCTTAAAACAAAAGGAATCCACTCTAAGTTTCAATAAAACACAGGATTTGGTTCCCCTTACTAACTGATGTGGAGATGACTTTTCTAGCTAGGATAAACAATTAAAAAGTCAGCATCAGTGAGCAGAACCAGCTTATTTCCAACCATCTTAATAAATTGTACCAAGTACACAACTAAAGTACATAAGTATCTGATTTGCAAAATAAATATAGCTAGGCTTTATTTCTCAGGTTTACCATATCAACATATGGCAAGCATAAATGTGTGTATGTGTGTATATGTGTATGTATATGCACACACATATAAGTAGAAAGTCTTAAAATGGTTTCTGTATTGGATGTAGCCAAAATCCTTAATACAAATAGCAATTATATTTTAGTTTCAGAATAAAAACAGTTTTCAAAAGTGTTTACATTATAAATGTAAAAAAATGTAAAAGATACTGATAAAAAGGCAAAGGGGAAATGAACTTCTGTGAAATGACCAGTATTACACTCAATGTTAGAAAAGTCATTAAAAACTTCTTGAGAAGGCTGCAAACATAGCAATCCAATTTTCTAATCGGTATGGAGGCACAGGCTAACTTTTTAAGACCTTTGGAAATTGTTATAGTAATTTTATGTCACAGGAAATACAACAGTATGTAGGATATATAAATCGAGATCAAATTATAAAAAGATTCTATTATACTCCAATAGTTACATATCTGTTGACATTTCTGGCAATTTCTCCCCTGAGGGACACTAACAGGCAGTGGTGTAACCCCTACAAAAAAAAAAAAAAAGGCTGGTTTTTCCTTTCAACACTAGCATTGATCTCTGACCAACTTTACAAGCAGTTCTATACTCAAAATAGGAAGAAAATAGTTATTTCTTTTTCCTATGTCGCTGGGAGAAAATAAGAATTTGTCTATAAAAACTGGGTACTTTTTTTTTTTTACTGGGTTTTTTTTTGGCATACAGAGCTATTGTAAATCTCAACAAAAGTGCTTACAATAGTCAATAAGGTAACAGGAAAAAAACCTCACAAAGTTAAACAGGACAGAAAATAGCGAGGAAAGATACTAGTGATGCGATTACTGATATAAAGTCTAGAATGGTAATATTCATTAAATTTACTAAACAGAAAAAATGAATAGCTGTGTTTTTGTTTCAAGACTTTGTAATAAATGGCATAGCCATTTGTGGCAATAAATCTGAAGAGTAAAATTCTAACATCGAATAGGTACTTGTCAACTTAAAAACATCTCAGACTATACACTAAAAGTGTTCGCCTAAGTAAGATTAGCTTCCATTATGTCTTTTCAATATACTAGGTATAGGGTCTCTATGAATTGGAATTGACTCAATGCTAAATGGCAATGATTTTTTTTTTCTTTTTGCTTGTTTGTTTTTGGGAGGTATTGTTCGGCAGAGCTAAATATTTTTAAAATAAAGTCCCAGTCACAGTTACTGAAAGGAGGACTTGGTTTTGAATCATTTCTCTGATAGAATAATGTTCTGGAACAATTTTATGACAATATAAATGCCTCAATGTGTATTCCATGTGCTGTAAATTTTGTTTTGTGTAACCTTCCTCTTTCATGGAAGGAAAGTATTATATAATTTCCACTAGAGGGCACTGTTGTAATCCATATTGTGATTTTTTTTTCCCACAGATTTAACTATTAATGAAATTCGACATCTTGGAAATTAGTATCATTTCAACAGAGAAACTGCAGAGAAAATAACTTGCTTTCAAAATAACAACACGGTATCCATATTTTTCAAAGTGGACTAAAAATACCAAGTTTATAATTATGACGTTAGTTTCAGTTAGATTAGATATAGCCTATGTAAAACAGTGGCCTTGGATTGAAGACTTCTCAAATATGTTTTCATATAGGTAGTATTTTTACATAAAAAAGGCATCTGTTAATAGGAACACATTAATTTATTTCAAAAAAATTTTACCATTAGAAGCTTTCCAACAGATTTCCTTATCCCTTAACACACTTTAAAAAAAAAAAAATAGCTAGATCATAATAATACTGCTCTCAATATTGAGCCAAATTAAACAAAGTGCACAAAATACAAAATACAAAATTTAAGGTTTTTTTAAAATCATGACTTGGTTAAACTTATTTTTATTATTTTATAAAATCTACATTCAGCATTATTTCCAATTACCTGGGCCTCCTCCTCCCATACACATTTTCCCCCTCAGGCCAAGATTTTCTTATCTTGCAATTTACAATCACTTTTTCTTGCTCAGGAGAAGTAAGTGGCTATGTCCCCCAAAACAAGGACTATGACATTTCTTTCCTGGCCAACAGAACAAAGCTGTTCAATGGACTGTATTTTTCCAAAGATCCTAACAAGTGTGCCATTTTCTGAGATTTATCACCTGAGCAAGAATCACTATCTTTAAATTCATTTTATTCCCAGAACCTACTGAGTTCCTACAAAGAAAAGTGTGTCATAAACACAATACTATAACCGAAACCCTACTAGAACATTCTGAGTATAGCATCATTTATTACGCTGGGGAAGAACGTAATTTAGACAATCTAAGTTTTTATCTCATAAATTTCATGAAAACTTAATTTTGTTTGCAAACATTTTAAAATATGAGATTTATTATCTTAACATAAGCCATCTGATTGCTCATATTTTTCTTAAAGACACTAACATATTGGCATTTCTCTTAAATCCCCATTCACCCAAAACCTGGTTTCAAAATACTTGACTGGCAAGTCTCTGTGTGCCAAAAGGTACATATAACTTGTGAGAATGTTCATTAAAGATGAAAGTACATTACTCACCAGTTATAAAATGAGCTGATAGCTGTTGTGCTATATTCCATAAATTCATTAGAATGATTTATAAGCCATTAAATATATAAGAAATGAAACAGATAGCAAAGTTGTATTTTAAGTGTGCATATCGCCTTGTATAATGGGTAAAAAAGAAAATCACATAGATCAATCAAGGGCGAAAACATCTTCTTTATTGTGCATTCAAAAGATAACTATTTATTCTCAAACTGCTAATCTACATGGTAATATATTTAAAGAAAGAGAATAAATAACCACAGTTTAATAGCGTTTGGTCTTATTAACAGCAATTATGACTATTAAACATCTTTCTATTTGCAAACAGTGTATTTGGGTTAAAGTCTTGACTACATTCCAAGAAGGGGCATTTATGAACAGGCACACTGTTTTATACCATATTATATTGGAAAAATAACCTTCAATTCATATTTTCTGATGCTGCTTTTACATAATTAATAGAACAGGTTGAAAATGTGAGTGGATTGCTATTTGTCCCAGACATGAAATAGTTAAGAGTGATATGTGCGCCAGGGTTTTAATAGGGTTTAACAATAGAAAGCTTCAATCCTCCACTTCCACCAGATTTTGTTGTGGTGGTTTTGCCTTGCTTAGGGCCATCCATCTGTTAATGTCGACCTGCAGTACAACTAAGCTCCCTGCTCGTTCACTAGTCCAGTTGATGTGTGTGTGAGTGTGTGAGTGTGTGTCATGCAGACACACAGATACATCCACACCCTCACTGCTTAGACTAAGCCAAGAATGGCTAACAGTATTAAAGATGGGACAGTATCTTAGATTTATATAAGTTTTACATATTATTTAAAGGAAATTTCTTATTCTTGGAACAGAAAATTCCAATACGAATTTTCAAAGGCAAAATATTTTAGAACGTAACTTCAATGACAGACTTAATGATCTAAACAGTAATCATTAAGTCTTCAGTATTCTATTTTAAAATAAAATTGATGGAAGAAGTAAGTACATAGGATTAAAACTGTTCTGTACTGTGACCAGTGGCAGTATTCTCACTGGACTTGCTAAGGCCTTGTTTTCAATAAAACCGGAGGAAGATCCTTTCCCTGGAGTCCTGTTAGGCCGGGGCTGCTGTTGGAACTGTCATCTTCACACAAAAGTGAAAAGGGTTGGGCTTTACAAATGTGAAGCCTAATTGGGAGATCTCCATGCCAGTACCCTTGACATTTATTTAAGCCTCATCAACAAAACGGGAAATAACCATACTAATTAACACACCAGCACACAAACTACTATTTGTTGAGGTGGATTGTAGATTCACAATCTATTCCAAAAATAAGTTAAGTTATGGAACACAGGTTTAAAATAAGACATATTTAGATTTTTGTTCTATTCTACAGTTTCCAGATTATAAAACTTTACATATTTTTCTAACTTTAAAATATACTCTTGAAATTCAAATTATCATAATCTCATTTTCATCTTTTGAGAGACATAAAATAAAGTCTTTCACTGATAAGCCTAGCAATGCAAAGGGAAGTTCTTTTCATAGCTGAGATCAGGCTTCTCAAATTGACAATCTACAGAGCTAGGCCTGGAATGAGTGCAGTCCACCTTCTTTATTTAGATAATTTTATTGACAATAAAATGACATAGCAGAGGTCTGATAAATCAAGGGATTTTTCGGTACAACAAGCTATATATGTTTTTTCTAAGCCACAGACTGGAATCTAAAGCCATGCCTACTTAGAATGAAGATGGGTAATTTTAGGGCCCCCACTACTTTAGTGACTAGGGGTTCATTAGTGACTCTGAGCAGTAACTACCAAGAGACAACATCAGATGGTGCCACTGCTATAAAAGATCTGAAGCTTAATATATGTGTATATGTATATATGAATATCTACCAATAATTGAGTGCCTATTACGTGGCAGATATTGTATATGCATTACCTATGATGTCTACAGCAGCCCAGGAAAACGTATTGCTCTTATCATTTTGCCGATGCACAAAGCAAGGTTTGGGGATGTTATATTTTGCTCGATGCAAAATACTAGTACCTTTTTCAAAATCAAGGTGTATCTGGCTCTAAATTCCATGCCCTTGTCTTTAACTGCTGTCTTCTATAAGCACCCCAGCCCCCAGAAATGTACCCTAAAATAGTAGTTAAGTATTTAAAGTTCTAGGGTCAATTTGTCTGATTTCGAATCCCTATTCAGCTACTAATTACCTATAGAACTTCGGGCACATTTTTTAATCTGTTTGTCCCTCTATTTCTAAATGTGAAAACTACCCACTCTAAATGGATTGTTGGGAGTTTACATACATGAATATATACAGACAGTCTCACTGTTATCAAGGAACTGTATCTTCCTTCTTCCCCATGTTTTCCAAGGCTACTCTGGTACACATTTATATGACTTCAGCTTTATCAAAATTGAGGTTTAGAAAATAACAGTAAGAACATCGAAATTATCTGCATCACCACATCCTATAGGCCCCTACCGAATATTGCTCTAGGTAATGCAATTCACCATATGGCAAATCTTTAAAAAAGTTTGGTTATTTTAATATAAGATGGAGCCCAGAGCAAGGCTCCTTTTGAGGCATTACTGAGAGGCTGGTAGAGTCACTATGAGTTGGAATCTACTGGACGGCAACCGGTTTGGTTTGGTTTGGTTTTGGTTTGAACATTAGAAAGAGACGTTACTCTGCTAGCTCAGTGAGCTTTACACAAGGAAGAAAACAGTGTATTCTAAGCTTACTTCCACTTGTAGCCCGTTTTCTGTTTTGTTTGCTTTTTGTAAAAGTGGCACAACTCTCTTATGAGTGCTAAGGCAGTGGGGCTAGGACACTAAGCTGTCTTTAGAGCGGTATTAACGAACCTGAACATTTCCAACAGTAGAACATGCACAGAAGAGACCAAATAAAGAAAATCAAACTTCTGTCTCATGAAACAAAGATCCTTGCCTCTATTAGGTCCTTCCAGTAAACTGTGAGCTCTTGTGACACTGACTTCAGCTGTGGATCTTCAATACCTAGCCCCATTCCTCTTTCTCAGAGTATCTGTGTACCTCCCGAGCAAGTTTTTGTTTTTTTAACCTTTGGCATCGTGAATCATGCAGCTGTGTTTTTCTATTTGGCTTGCTAGGCAAGAGAATGCACCTACCAGCTACCTGTGACACTTACTTTCTCTCTGTCTTAAATCTTAACTAATTGAAACAAATTTTATTCTTTATTCTAATACTTTTTGAAGTTGTCAAACTATTTTTGGAAATAGGTGGAATATAAATAAACAAATACTAGTTTCTCTGACATATTTATTGATATCTAGATCTTGCCTTTAACCACACATAACTATTTCTTGAAATACTTACATATTTAATTGAAAGTCATAATATGCACAGATCTTATTATTATTACACTTGGAGAGTTGGGGGTAAGAATACTCATTGATCTGGCAATTATCACAAATCAATATGCTCACTGCTCTACCATCAGCTTTCTGTATCTTCCATAACACACTGGGGTCATATTTTGATGAAAAGTAATGAGACTGGATTATTTCCAAAATGTGAACCAAGCAAGTTTCCAAGATACTGGTCCACAAAGAAAAGGCTGCTCCCTCTTGATTTCCTCACCCAAAATGCAAAGGTGAATTATCCCACAACACATATGGATAGGCTGACCTTAAACTTACGAAGCTTCAGGTTTGTGATACGAGGATCCAGCCTCCAAGTACTTAAAAATACAGATTTTTTGCAAAGATGACTTTTTGTCAAATAATATTATGAGGTAATTAGAATTGGTAGATATCACTTGAGACATTGTCACAGCCCATAAAACCCTTTCTCTGATAACTGCCCCCGACTTACCCCTACCACCCTCCTGGTGTCCTTAGTAATATGGTACTCTGCCTTCTTCTTTGGCTTGAGTTGATGGAACCAAGATTAATGCCTGATACAAGTGTGCTAATTACATTCTTCCAAAAGAAACATAGATTTATGATTCAGGAATGATAGTCCGTTTCTAGTGGTTGCCTCACTTGAAGAGCAGCAAGTTCTGAATTGGGGCAAGGGAAGCAGAAAATGGCAACACACAGGAAGCACAATGAGCAGGCACACAGATGGAAGAGCAGACTGCGTATAAATAAACATCTTGAATTGACATTCAGGTCCTTAAAAGTAAATAATCCCCCAGCACACGGCAGGTGGAGTAGAAACTACTTTTAGAGCTGGCTGGATAAGTGGGGAAAAGGACCAAGAAACTCAGCAACAAAGGAATACTGAAGTAAACGTTGACGATTTTCCACAATCAGGTATTAGTGGCCCAATAGGTGGCAGCCTTCCATTCGCTGGTAGTGAGTCTTTTCAACAAGTCTATTCAACAAAGAGGATTTAATGTTGAATGAGACGTTTTCTTTCTCCTAAGCTGGAGAAGGATGGTTATTTCTGATGGTGGAAATCCTTCCGCATAAAAGCAAATTTTGCAAAGCCAAGTTCAGTTATCAACTTGATTAACTGTGGTCACTTCGGCCTCTGCCAGTTTTCTTAGTTACCCTTATATACTATTTCTTCTTCTCCCTCTCCCCTCTGGATTTTGGACTCAGGAACTGTAGTCCATTTTTTGTGGCTACTTGAACTGAAAGCCTGCAGGGTCTTTGTCACAGACACAGGAGAGCAGAGAAAGCCAGCGTACAGAATGCACAATACACCGATACGCAGACAGAACAGGCCAGGTACCGCTGAGAGAGAGGAGAGAGAGAGAGAGAGAGAGAGAGAGAGGCAGACAAGCAGGCAGGCAGCTCATCTCCTTCCCTGACTGCTTCTTCCATTTCCTAGTTCCAATCCCACCAGAGGCCTAAGTACATTCCTGTACTTGGATGTCCTAAGAAGCCCCTATATCCTTATAATAAAGCCTCCATTTTGTTTTACTTCATTTGTATGTTTGTTAGCACTACGGAATTAAAAAAATAATTCGAATCGGGGATTGCATGACAATTTTTATTTGAATGTTTTTTATGCTTTTATAAATAAGCTGATACCAGCTGCTGTCGAGCCGATTCTGACTCAGGATGGCCCCAAGCATGTCAGAGTAGAACTGCTGTCTATAAAGTTTGCAATGGCTGATTTTTTAGAAGTAGACTGCCAGGCCTTTCTTCCATGGTGCTTCTGGGTAGACTTGAACCTCCAATCTTTTGGTTAGTAGGCAAACACATTAACCATTTGTACCACCCAGGGACTTATAAATAAGCTGCTAGCCACAAACTGACTATCATTTCAGAGCACTATAACTATCAGTTCAAAGAAATAAAATTAGTATTACAAGAAAACATGATTCTGGTATCCTGGGGGAAAAATATGGCTGGAAAGTAGCAAGGAAAAAATTGAAGAGCCAGAAGCTCAGCTCTTCAGTAAGTGTACACGTGACTCTAAAACCAAATGATCAAACTTCAGCTACAGAAAAAATACAAGCAAAATATTAAATTAAGATAAATATTATTAGTGATCAGAAGTAGCAATGCTTAAAAAATTCAGCCGTTAGAGACTAGAGAAACCCTGACAGTACGGCCCCCGGACACCCTTCCAGCTCAGTAATGAGGTCACTCCCGAGGCTCACCCTTGGGCCGAGGACTGAACGGGCCCACGGAACAAAACAGGACCAAAGGGGGCGCCAGCCCCGGGGGGGGACTGGAGGGCAGGAGGGAGCAGGAAGGCTGGTAACAGGGAGCCCAGGGTTGAGAAGGGAGAGTGGTGACACGTTGTGGCATTGTTAACCACTGTCATAAAGCAGTATGTGTACTGACTGTTTAAGGAGAAACTAGTTTGTTCTGTAAACTTCCACCTAAAGTACTACAAAAAAAAAAAAAACTTAGCTGTTAAAACGGATGCACACACAGATATATACATCTATTCATATAACGAAACACATGCATGTCAAGAAACATATATATTGGGTACACATGCCGTAACTCAGATATTTATTGCTTAAAGTAAAAATTAGTATGCAGACACTATCAGCAACTGCTTAATAATACTAAATATGTTGGTTTAACCAATTCCTATATAACAAACAAGAAAAGCATATTAGAGTACTTAATTGAATAAGCCCCACTTCTCTTAATTCTTGTTAATGTCAACATTTTGTTGTCCATCTGAAAATCATAAAATGCTAATTAATGAATGTAATGGAATTAATGATATTACAATAAATGATAGCCCTGAGGATTCAGTATAAGTATATAATGGACACAGCCTATTGTCTTGTAGGGTGTTCTGTTACCTAACACATTTTTTCTCTCGGAACTTGCATCTCTAAGAATTAACAGAAAACAATCAATTGGTAATAATTAGAATTAAATTATTATAAAAAGTTACAACATGTTAAATGAAAGGAAGATTTAGAAATTTAAGTATGAGGAGCAGATATAATATTTTTCTTAACTTAAAACAGACATTTAGGAAAGGTACTTTCCAATTTAAATATTCTATTTTTATCTTATAGAATCATATGGATAACAAAACTCCAATTTTTTTCCACATAAAAATCTATTCATCATGCTAAGCATAACCAAAACGCTCCGATATTAAGGCAGGACACAGTAGACAAAAAAATGTTTAAGATGCTGACACTTGAGAACAGATAGACAAGCAATTAAACATACTGTGATGGGACAAAAACCAGAGAAATCAATAGCAAATCCATTATTAGGTTATAAGTTAATAAAGGTTTTCTAGGTAAGGGTAGTGGCCAAAAAAGGTTTCTGCATTCACAGAATAATTATTTTATTGAAGAGCTTTTTAGGTCATACAATCAGCATTCACTATTAGTATGCTGTTACTAAGCAATTCTAACATATGAAAATATCAGCATCATAAAATGGATGCCTGAGAAGACACTTAATATGTGACAAAAATGCTTCCATGAGGGCAGAGACTTTTTGTTTTAGTTTTAGGTAGGGAGTTAGTACAGGCCTACTGGCCTTCTCATTTTTAAAGACATGCGGAAGCACTTTTTCTTTACAGCCATCTGACGCCTGCAGTGCCTGGGTACCAAGAAAGCTAAGGCAGCATTAGAGATGGGTTCCCAGCCCACTCTGCCACCACCCAGCTATGAGACTTAGGGGCAAATGATGTGAACACTCTGGTTATCATCTGTAAACTCTGGCAACTGCAATAATTAAAATGCTATATAGCCTCTTTCACTTTTGTAATTTTTTAACTATAATCCACTCCAGAATTCTTTTTAAAAGCTGTTTTCTAAGGCTACTTAAAACACAATTTGGTTTATAAAAATTTAGCTTACTTAAAATCTTTAGAAACCTACCTATGATGCAAAATCAGAGACACACCCAGCTGTCATTCTGATCATTTTCTCATTCTGGGACAACATTTTAAGATAAGCAGAAGCTTTAAATGTTTGTAGCAAATAAAATATTTAACCTTAGAAAAACACAGACACATACTACTTCCTACTCTAATTTTCACAGCTTATTTTAATGGTTAAATCCCCACCTATGAATTTCATTTTATTTTTGTAGTGAAGGAAATCTGTGATGTTCTGTTCATCACCATGCCCATTCATACTCTACAGCAATCACACATTTAATGGTCTCTCCCCCACAATGAACGGTAGCTCCCTGAGGATGTGCCTTAACGAACACGTGGAGTCTCAAATCTGGAGCACCTTATTCCTGATGCCCTCGTGGTCGGCCCTCATGCCATCTACTCCCCTCCTTGACTAAAACTACAGGATTTCTTACATAAGCTAAAAATGAATGGGTCCAAAATTGTCTCTAAAGAATTCCATGTCATTATTGTGTGCCATCGAGTTGATTTCAACTCGTAGTAACCTCATGTGACAGAGAATTACATAATTTTAGAATGTGGTGCCACTAGGGATAAATACTCTTACCTGGGCAAGTTTACGCTTTTCTAGATTTTCTCCCTTTTCATTGTGTAATGTGTAAACTGGAGTATATTGTACAGAACCAGAACAGGCTCCATAATCTTCCTCATTTTCCTACACATGAAGAAATACATAGGTAACTATTTTAAAATACTTTTTTATCATTACTGTTATTCGATTAATATGCAAAGCATAAGATACAGATGCAAATAAAATAACCAATTACAAGTTTGAAGACCGTATTTGGGAAGAAAATGTATTCTGTTATAATATAAACTGGTAATTTCCAAAATAAGTTCTGATTGTTTTGAATAATTTGAATAAGACTTACATGAAAATAATTTGCTTTCTATCAATACACTGAAGTATTAGGTCATCCTTTCTCTCCAAAGGTAGAAATTCAAAACATAACAGTTGATAATATCTGCAGAGCTATAATGTGTAATCAAATCAAACACAAACCACCCATGCATAAATATTCATATACATATAAAATTCATAGATTCAAATACAAATGCTTATATCCAGTCTTATAAACCAAAAACTTGCTTCAATTTAAAATAACTTCTATTGTAAAAATCCTATAAAACCAAGTGATGGCATTCCTGGTTCAATTCTACACTAAAGATTATCTTTTTGAAAAAAATTCTCAGCTTGAAGCAAGAACTTCAATTGTGATATCAACACAATCAACTTTATGAAAACATACATCCTGTTAAAGCGTCTTTGAAGATTTCTGTAGTTCTCTGATAAAATATGCAAACAATAAAGGGATTATTCAGTGGATGCATATAGAATAGCAGATAGGTGCTGGAGGGCTTGTTATGAAAAATACATCCTTGAACAAAGGGCTAAGCATATTTCGAAAGTCATTAAAAACACACATCTCATGTGATTCGTAAAGTATACGCTTCACACAATGCAAGAATTAAGACAGAATGAAAAGAAGGCTATGACCTACCTTGTGTTTCAGCTTACTCTTCACTTCCTTTATTCCCTGCTTTGCATGATTTTTTGCCTGGAAAACGATAATACAAGTGTCTGGCTCAGCATGGTACTAGTACTGTTTAAAGAATAATTACATGAGATCACATTTAATGAAAATTGGTAACTATCCATATTATTTAGAAAAGGAACAGATTATAATCTTTTCAGGGACAGAGTACCGCTTACTATTATACCTAAATTAGTTGATGAAAAAGCGATTAGTCTCTACTTGTTTATTAACCTCAGACAAAGGGAACATTTAGCCTATTTTGCCTCCTAAACCATAAAGAACACAAAGCGAGGCAACCAGATGACCACAGCCCAGTCTTCATTTGAAACCATGACAAACTGGGAGAGAAGAATGGAAAGTGCTTCACAGCAGCAGGTTATCAGAGAAAAGTTTGGACTTTAAGAAACTCAGGCAAATTTGCAAAGTCTTACTTACCAAAGTGCTTTCACAGGCAGACAGATTTGTGAAAGCAAAACCATCCTAATGGTAAGATTTATCATACCTAGTTATTCCGGTAAAGATTGAAAGTCATTTAACAATTTAAGGGTTACCCTAATGTTCGTAGGGCATCTGACTCCAGCATTGGAGTCTCTCAGATCCTGTTGTGAATCCTGTGGGGTATAACTTAACTACAGACAACTGGGGGTGGGAGAGCTTTCATAAAACCCTTCGCCTTTGTTCACTGGAAATTCTCACTCACAGTGGTCATAGTAAAAACAAGAAAAGAAACTTACGTTATTTTGTGTTTCCTAAGCATATGATTGTGTGCAGTCAGTACAACAACCTTATAAAGTTAGTAGTATTATTATTATTATTCCATTTGACAAAGAAAACTGAGGAAAGAAACTCAGAGAGGCTAAGTTCATATATCCAAGATTCAAACCCAGGTCTACGTGATTCCAAAGTAAAACTCCTTCCCATCTCGAATGAGATGGAGACACTAAAGAGGGACTAAGGTTTTTAAAATACATTGACTGAATTTGAGCCTCAATCTATTGTTGTCAGGTGCCATCAAGTCGGTTCCTACTCATAGCGCCCCTATATACAACAGAACGAAACAGTGCAGGGTCCTGTACCATCCTCACAATTGTTGCTATGTTTGAGCCCATTGTTGCAGCCACTGTGTCAATTCATCTCATTGAGAGTCTTCCTCTTTTTCACTGACTCTCTACCAAACATGATGTCCTTCTCCAGGGACTGATCCCTCCTGATTAACGTGTCCAAAGCATGTGAGAGGAAGTTTCGACATCCTTACTTCTAACGAGCGTTCTGGCTGTATTTCTTCTAAGACAGATTTGTTTATAATTCAAATGTATCAATTCTTCTTTTGTCTTCCTTATTCATTGTCCAGCTTTCCCATGCATATGAGATGACTGAAAATGATGATTGAGTTGGGTCAGGCACACCTTCATCCTCAAAGTGACATCTTCGCTTTTTAACACTTGAAAGAGGTCTTTTGCAGTAGATCTGCCCAAAGAAATATGTTATTTGATTTCTTGGTGGATCCAAGTAAAATGAAATCCTCGACAACTTTGATATTTTTTCCATTTATCATGATGTTGCTTATTGGTCCAGTTGTATTTTTTTTTCTTTTTTATGTTGAGGTGTAATCCATACTGAAGTCTTTGATCTCCATCAGAAAGTGCCTCAAGTCCCCTCCATTTTCAGCAAGCAAGGTTGTGTCATCTGCTTATCGGAGTTTGTTAGTGAGTCTTGATGCCATGTTCTTCTCCATATAGTCCAGCTTCTCAGGTTATTTGCTCTGCATACAGGCTGAATAAGTACAGTGAAAGGATACAACCCTGACGCACACCTTTCCTGATTTTAAACCACGCAGTATCCACTTGTTCTGTTCAAATGACTGTCACTTGGTCTATGTGCAGGTTCCATATAAGCACAATTAAGTGTTCTGGAAATCCCAGTCCTCACAATGCTATATATAATTTGTTATGATCCATAAAGTCAAATGCCTTTGCATAGTCAATAAAACACAGGTAAACATCTTCCTGGTATTCTCTGCTTTCAGCCACGATCTATCTGATATTGGCAATGCTATCCCTCATTCCACATCCTCTTCTGAATCTGGCTTGAATTTCTGTCAATGTACAGCTGCAACCTCTTTTCAATTATCTTCAGCAAAATTTTACTTACATGTGATATTAATGATGTTTGATAATTTCTGCATTCTGCTAGATCAACTTTGTTTGCATTCTGCTAGATCAACTTTGTTTGCAGTGGGCACTTATATGGATCTCTTCCAGTTGGTTGGCCAGGTAGTTGTCTTCCAAATTTCTTGGCATAGACGAGTGAGCACCTCCAGCCTTGCATCTGTTTGTTGAAAGATCTCAATTGGTATTCCATCAATTACTTAAGCCTCATTTTTTGCCAGTGCCTTCAGTGTAGCTTGGACTTCTTCTTTCAATACCATTGGTTCTTGCGCGTATGCTAGTTTCTGAGATAGCTAAACATCAACGAATTCTTTTTGATAAGTTACTTTGTGTATTCCTTCCATCTTCTTTTAATGCTTCCTGCATCATTCAATATTTTCCCCGTAGAATCCTTCAATATTGCAACTTGAGGCTTGAGTTTTTCATCAGTTCTTTCAGGTGAGAAATGTCGAGTATTCTTCCCTTTTGGCTTTCTAACTCCAGGCCTTTGTACATTTCATTATAATACTTTACTTTGTCTTCTCCAATCGCCCTTTGAAATTTTCTGTTCAGCTCTTTTACTTCATCATTTCTTCCATTCACTTCAGCTATCCTATGTTAAAGAGCAAGTTATAGTCTCTTCTGACATTCATTTTGTCTTTTCTTTCTTTACTGTCTTTTTAATGACCTTTTGATTCTTCAAGTATGATGTCCATGATGTCATACCACAAATTGTCTCATCTTTGGTCAGTAGAGTTCAATGTACCCAATCTATTCTTGAGATAGTCTCTAAATTCAGGTAGGGTATACTCTCTAGGTCATACTTTGGCTCTCATGGACTTGTTTTAATTTCTTCAGCTTCAACTTGAACTTGCATATGAGCAATTGATGGGCATATGTGCCTCATTCTACAGACATGGAAACTGAGGGAATGCAGACTCAGGATTTTCTAACCCCAAAGTCCCTGCTCCTTCTATTAAGCCATCCTACTTTCCTTAAGCTGCTTCTAGAAAAAGTTAATAAATATCTTTCCTTCCTAAGCTCCTTGAGTGGAAGGATCTTATTTTTTTCCAGTTAATATCTGTACTACCCACCATAGTAACTGGCATAAAGTAGCTGCTCAAGAAATGTCTCAAGTTATACTAAACAACAATTTTTTTTGTTAATGAGACAAAACCAAAACATATTACATATAGTAAGAGATAATGTGAAAACCAGATAACACTAAATTACCTTTCTATTGTTCTTTGTAGTCAGTAAAGCATTTTCATATTCATCATTTTATTTATAAAGCCACTGCATCTACTTAATGGGTCCTGTATTAATCCCTACATTTCAACCAGGTAAAACTAAAAAATTATCAAACCTGGATGAATGGACATGGGGAATCCACAGTGTAGAGGGAAAGGCGGAGAATGCTGATACATTATGGTGATTGCAACCAATGTCACAAAACAACTTGTGTATAAATTGTTGAATGAGAAACTAATTTGTGCTGTAAACTTTCACCTAAAACACAATAAAATAATAATAAAAAAACTATCAAGAGAAAATGCTTCTGTTCCTGTCTCTTAGAATTTGTACCCACCTCTGCTCACACTTGGGACTATTTTTCAGTTTACCTAACAATCCTCTACTCTTTCAAAACCCTCCTGATTCACACTAATCTTTTCAGATGCCCCTTAGTGTATACAGTTGAATCTGGTCAATCTATTCCACGGTTCTATAATTTGTGTACTGATTCATTTAGATACATATTCCTTTATTTCCCCTTCATCCTCTTCAAGGCTACCTGCAAGATGGAATGCAGGTTTTCTCTATCCTTATCAACTTACCAAGTTGAAACTTAACAAATACAAGTTGAAACTTAGCAAAGCTCAAATATTCTCTACAGAAAGGCATTAAGAAAATGGCTTTGGCTAAGGATTTAAAATGCAAAGACCTGAGTTTATGGCTCCCTGACACCCTTTTAGCTCAGTAATGAAGTCACTCCTGAGGTTCACCCTTCAGTCAAAGATCAGACAGGCCCATAAAACAAAACGAGATTAAAGGGGCATACCAGCCCAGGGACAAGGACTAGAAGGCAGAAGGGAACAAGAAAGCTGGTAATATGGAATCCAAGGTTGAGAAAGGGGAGTGTTGACATGTCGTGGGGTTGTTAACCAATGTCATAAAACAATGTGTGTACTGTTCAATGAGAAGCTAGTTTGTTCCGTAAACCTTCACCTAAAGTACAATAAAAATAAATAAATAAAATGCAAAGACCTAACAAGAAAGTTGGTTTAGAAAACCTTTGAGTCAAATCAAATATGCATTTCACTTTGTTGTTACTCTTAGATTTATAAGAAAGTATGTGTGCCAATCCTAGTTTCCTTTATGGCCCCTGTAAACAGAAAAACAAAACTGACTTTGGGATAACATCCTTATTTACTTCAGCAAATATTTATCAGTACTTCTGTCGTATGCTCAAAGCGCAGAACAAAGTGATAGGGATACAGGTATAAAAGCAAGGATGGTATCTCTTTCACTCACAGTAGTTGTCTTACTCACTGCTATATCCCCAATGACAAGTACAATGCCTAGTTCATGGAAGGAAACTCAAGTAATTTGTTTAATGAATGAAATCGAGGTAAAAACAGTGTTCTCGCTTTGAAAAAATTTACTAACTACAGAAAAGCAGGGTAAATGCTCCGTTATAATCATACAATAGAAATCAGGAATCTTGTTTGCAGCAATTTGTGGTGAAAGGAAGAATTTCAGAGTACAGATTTCAGAATATGAGCAGTTCTGGAAAGATAAGTTTTATGTACAACTATGAAGGTCACTGGTAGTTCAGCAGTTAAGAGCTCAGCTGTGGTTTGAATTCACCAGCTACTCCTTCGAAACCCTACAGGGCAGTTCTACTTTGTCTTATAGGGCTGTTAGATGTCGGAATCAGCTCAATGGCAATCAGTTTGGTTTTGTTTGGGTTATGAAGGACATAAATTGACTTATATATCTGCCACACACCTCTTGATTCATGTAGGACATGATTTCAAGATAAATGATAACAGTGATTAAGCATCTCCTGGAGAACTTAATTTGTCTGAAATTATTTGAAAAGATAGTTTTCCAAAGAGAAAAATTCTGAATTTGAAAACATTTTACTGCTTTGCATAAAAGGGTCTGAAACAACATATTTGACTGATTAGAAAAAGTTTTAAATAGCAAGTGAGGTTTTAAACATGTTTGCTTTATCTTTGTGCTTTTATGGAAGAATATGAGGGCATTAAGGATAAAAAACCTGTTTGGCCAAAACGATACACTATAACTTCTTTAAGCCTGGAGAAAAACTTCATGTGAAACTTCAGGGAAAAATAAAAAAAACAGATAGGGGTACTTGATTGTGAAACCTTTTTTAAGAATCTTAATTGAATGCTAGAAACATGGCTCCACCATTGTTTGATTTTTTCACATAGCAGCTGTGTGCTATTTCACTGTGAAAAATTAAAACCTCTTCAAAAACTGTACTTAAATCAACCCACCAGTATTAATGGGAGGGAGCAATCCACTCAGGCAGGTTTCCTAGCAAAGTCAAGAAACAAGAGGCAGAGGCTGATGTTTCCAAGGCAAAATGATAACCTCCTTTTAATGTTGCTTTATAATAAGGCTTCGAATACTTCAAATGGTATTGTAAAGTTAACTCTCTAGATTAGCATCCCTATTGTAAAATGGAATCTTTCAAAGAGATTGGTTAGACGGAAATGGGGGCTACATATGTATCAAAATTGTAAGCCAAGGAAAGAATGTAAGTTCTAAACTTATGAAAAACATATTATTCTATTACGTACTCAATCGGGTCAACCCATTTACTGAGGAAATATTTGAAGATGAGTTCTTACAAAATCAAAACTACTGTCCTAATTTTTTTTAGAAATATAGGCTATATATGATTCATTGAATTAAAAAAAAAAAAAACTACTAGCCTATTATATTACAGACCCATTATATTATAGAAGGTACAGCTCCTCCCTCAAGAAGCTACTGGTCTAGTATTAGAGATAAACACATACACAGAAAAAACAAGTGCCAAAACAGAAGTGCATTTACGGGCCCTGTGGGAACACAGGGTGATATATAAGTCTTTTCTACTGGGGTTGGGAAAATGTTTTCCGGGGAACTAATGCCTGAACCGGAAACCCTGGAGGCGTACTGGTTAAGTGCTATGGCTGCTAACCAAAAGGTCGGCAGTTCAAATCCACCAGGTGCTCCTTGGAAACTCTATGGGGCAGTTCTACTCTGACCTACAGGGTGGTTATGAGTTGAAACTGACTTGATGGCAATGGGTTTAGTTTGGTTTGGGAATGCCTGAGCCAGAGCCCTGGTGACACAGTGGTTAATGTGTCCGGCTGTGAACCAAAAGGTTGGCAGTTCGAACCCATTAGCTGCTCCATGGGACAAAGATGTGGCAGTCTGCTCCCTTAAAGATTACACTCTGGAAACCCTACGGGCAGTTCTGCTCTGTCCTATAGGGTCACTATGAGTCAGAATCGACTTGACAGCAGCGAGTTTGGGTTTTTTGGTTTAATGCCTGAACTAAGTCTTATAGAATGAACTGGAATTTACAGGTAAATAAAGGTCAACAAATGGACATTGCAAATAGGAGGAATGGCTAGTGCAAGAACAGAGAGGAAGAAGAGAACATCTTGAAGTCATGAAATGAGGAGTAGCTCAGAATCTTAAGAGATATGGAAAACTCAGGAGGGGCATGAAACTGGACAGGAGGGGCCAAGTCTTGAAGGGTCTTGGGTACCTGATTAAAGAGATTTTTCTCTTATTGTATTTATTGTTGTTATTATTTTACTATTAAAAAAAAAAAACCAAAAATCATTGAAGAATTTTAATTACAGAAAGTCAAGGATCTGTGACTTGAGGGAAGAGATCTTGCATATTCTTTTTCTATTTCAGCCTCAAATATACAATGAGAATTTGAAATACGTTGTTGAATGAGAGAATTAAATCTTATAAAATGGCACTTCAATTTGCATGTAGATGTTTTGCTGATAGCTTTGAAAAAAAATTTTTTTAGATTACATAAAGAAGTATCATATCTATTTTGTTGTTGTTAGGTGCCATCGAGTCAGTTTCAACTCACAGTGACCCTATGCACAACAGAACAAAACACTGCCCGGTCCTGAGCCATCCTTACAATTGTTGTTATGCTTGAGCTCACTGCTGCAACCACTGTGTCAATCCACCTCATTGAGGGTCTTCCTCTTTTCCGCTGACCCTGTACTCTGCCAAGCATGATGTCCTTCTCCAGGGACTGATCCCTCCTGACAACATGTCCAAAGTATGTAAGATGCAATCTCGCCATCCTTGCCTCTAAGGAGCATTCTGGCCGCACTTCTTCCAAGACAGATTTGTTTGTTCTTTTGGCAGTCCATGGTATATTCAATATTCTTCGCCAATACCACAATTCAAAGGCGCCAACCCTTCTCCAGTCTTCCTTATCCATTGTCCAGCTTTCACATGCATATGATGCGATTGAAAATACCATGGCTTGGATCAGGCGCACCTTAGTCTTCAGGCTGACATCTTTGCTCTTCAACGCTTTGAAGAGGTCTTTTGCAGCAGATTTACCCAATGCAATAAAAAAAAAAAAAAAAAAAATGCATCTCCTGATTTCTTGACTGCTGCTTCCATGGCTGTTGATTGTGGATCCAAGTAAAATGAAATCCTTGGCAACTTTAATCTTTTCTCCATTTATTATGACGTTGCTCACTGGTCCAGTTGTGAGGACTTTTGTTTTCTTTATGTTGAGGTGCAATCCATACCGAAGGCTATGGTCTTTGATCTTCATTAGTAAGTGCTTCAAGTCCTCTTCGCTTTCAGCAAGTAAGGTTGTGTCATCTGCATAACACAGATTGTTAATGAGTCTTCCTCCAATCCTGATGCCTTGTTCTTCTTCATATAGTCCAGCTTCTCGGATTATTTGCTCAGCATACAGATTGAATAGGTATGGTGAAAGAATACAACCCTGACGCACACTTTTCCTGACTTTAAATCAATCAGTATCCCCTTGTTTTGTCTGAACAATCGCCTCTTGATCTATGTAAAGGTTCCTCACGAGCACAATTAAGTGTTCTGGAATTCCCATTCTATACAATGATATAATTTTAATAATTTAATCCCCTGGGGTCAATATTAACCCTGAACTAAAAAATAAGCTTATTTGAAAGAAAATTTAAAAAATATTCTGAATTCATATGTCTATCAGCTAGAAAAATGTATAATTTTATCAGCAGAATTTTTAAACACCAAAAGAAACGAACTTACAAATTTATATGCCGTCCGTACAGCAGGAGTTGCTTTGGTCATCGCTGTGTTGAACAGGGCACCTCCTTTCTGCAAAGGAAAAGCAGAAACACAGTTCCAAAACGTTATGATCAAAACAAAGCATTACTAAGGGTATACAAAAAGAGCTCTATTTGCAAGTTAAACAGAGGTCCCACAAAATCACTTCCTGTTTAACATCTTTGTGTGTGTGTGTGTGTGTGAGACACAGAGATATATATATGGAGTAATTTCAAACAAAATGAAAACATTACCCTCTGTTCTTTTAGTTGGTAGACTACATCATTTAAAAAACCATTTCATCTTTGTAGTTTAGCAGGTCTGAACAATATGGCCAGGTATAGGTATATACTTAAAAGCTTATTAATAAAAGAGAGATACAATTTTTACCGTTTTAATATTAATCAATAATGTCTCTCAATCTGTGGAAGAGAGTTATTACATTAAAAAAAAATCATATTAACAAAATCACTTTACCAGAAATGACAAAATTTCCATTAGATCCTACTATGCTACCTAATTTCTTGTTCCGGAATAAAATATAAGATGATGGTGACATCTTGCTTTTCAAAATAAGCCATTTAACTTTGGGAGAAAACAAACTTTCTATTTGAAAATTATCTCTGAATATCAAACTATCAGCATAAAATCAAAATGTTTAAATGTGAAGACGCAAACATTTCAAGTATTGCAAAAAACAGCGTAAGTATAAAGAGCATACTGTTAATGAACATTTTTCATTTACATTAGAGTGAAAGAACAAACTTTGAATGCTTATTATTACCTTGACCGTATGCACCCATTGTTGATATGACCTTGGGTTCCCTGCAACACATAAAAATAAGATGCCAGGAATATTTTATCAAAAATAAATCCATAAATCAAAATTCATTGAGAACTAGTATTTCCAGCACTTTAATAGACACATTTTATTTATTTGCAATGTTGTGAAAGAAGCAATGGCATTGTAAGAACTAACAGTTCTAATTCTCAGGAGCACAGTAATTAGCACTTTTAAGAAGAGACAATCACTTTTTCTTTACTCATTTGTGAAGCTATTATATTTAAGTATTCTATTTTCTTTCATTTTAATATCAGTTTCAAAGGAAGATAAATAACCTCTCAAAATAAAAAAATTTCTATGCCTTTTAAATTGATTTTTTCAATGCTTTATATCTATGTTGTTTTATAAAAGTCTGTCTCATGTAAAATTAGGTGCTTTTTAATGCAATATTTTATTAAAAATAGAGAATCCTGAAGAAAGCATTGTTGATAACAGGGATCATGCATGAAACTTGTTGGCTTTCTTAACAAACTGCTGAGATTTACATCATTTATATATCGCAATGTAAAAATATACCGAATACTTAATGTCATATATCTTCGTTAAAAAAAAGTCATGTAAGTAATAAGTAGATGAAATTTGTGCTAATATAGAAATATGTATGCGTGTGATGAGTTAGCACTGTTTGATTCAAGGACACAGGGAAATTTTAAAAATAGAATATTCAGAAATGCAAAATACCTTGGGCAAGACACTAAAAGGGACCTACATAAGTGGAAAAACATACCTTGCTCATGGATAGGAAGACTTAACATAGTAAAAATGTCTATTCTACCAAAAGCCATCTATACATACAATGCACTTCCGATCCAAATTCCAATGACATTTTTTAAAGTGATAGAGAAACAAATCACCAACTTCATATGGAAGGGAAAGAAGCCCCGGATAAGTAAAGCATTACTGAAAAAGAAGAAGAAAGTGGGAAGCCTCACTCTACTTGATTTTAGAACACATTATACAGCCACAGTAGTCAAAACAGCCTGGTACTGGTACAACAACAGGCACATAGACCAATGGAACAGAACTGAGAACCCAGATATAAATCCATCCACATATGAGCAGCTGATATTTGACAAAGGCCCAGTGTCAGTTAATTGGGGAAAAGATAGTCTTTTTAACAAATGGTGCTGGCATTATTGGATGACCATTTGCAAAAAAATGAAACAGGACCCATACCTCACACCATGCACAAAAACTAACTCCAAGTGGATCAGAGACCTGAACATAAAGACTAAAACGATAAAGATCACGGAAGAAAAAATAGGGACAACCCTAGGAGCCCTAATACAAGGCATAAACAGAATACAAAACATTACCAAAAAGGACGAAGAGAAACCAGATTAACTAGGAGCTCCTAAACATCAAACACCTATGCTCATCTAAAGACTTCACCAAAAGAGTAAAAAGACCACCTACAGATTGGGAAAAAAACTTTCAGCTATGACATCTCTGACCAGCGCCTGATCTCTAAAATCTACATGGTTCTGTTAAAACTCAACCACAAAAAGACAAACAACCCAATCAAAAAGTGGGCAAAGGATATGAACACTCACTTCACTAAAGAAGATATTCAGGTAGCCAACAGATACATGAGAAAATGCTCTTGATCATTAGCCATTAAAGAGAAATGCAAATTAAAACTATGATGAGAGTCCATCTCACTCCAACAAGGCTGGCATTAATCCAAAAAACACAAAATGATAAATGTTGGAGGGGCTGCGGAGAGATTGGAACTCTTATACGCTGCTGGTGGGAATGTAAAATAGTACAACCACTTTGGAAATCTATCTGGCGTTTTCTTAAAAAGTTAAAAATAGAACTACCATACAACCCAGAAATCCCACTCCTCAGAATATACCCTAGAGAAATAAGAGCCTTTACACGCACAGATATATGTACACCCCTGTTTACTGCAGCACTGTTTACAATAGCAAAAAGCTGGAAGCAACCAAGGTGTCCATCAACAGATGAATGGTTGAATAAATTATGGTATATTCACACAATGGAATACCACGCATCGATAAAGAACAGTGAAGAATCTGTGACACATTCCATAACATGGAGGAACCTGGAAGGCATTATGCTGAGTGAAATTAGTCAGATGCAAAAAGACAAATACTGTATAAGACCACTATTATAAGTTCTTGAGAAATAGTATAAACTGAGAAGAACACATTCTTTTGTGGTTAAGAGAGGGGGGAGGGAGGGAGGGTGGGAGAGGGGTATTTACTGATTAGTTAGTAGATAAGAACTACTTTAGGTGAAGGAAAGGACAATACTCAATACAGGGAAGGTCAGCTCAACTGGACTGGACCAAAAGCAAAGAAGTTTCCGGGATAAACTGAATGCTTCGAAGGTCAGCAGAGCAAGGGCGGGGGATTGGGGACTATGGCTTAAGAGGACTTCTAAGTCAATTGGCATAATAAACTCTATTATGAAAACATTCTGCATCCCACTTTGAACTGTGGCGTCTGCGGTCTTAAATGCTAACAAGCAGCCGTCTAAGACGCATCGATTGGTCTCAACCCACATGGATCAAAGGAGAATGAAGAGCACCAGGGTCACACGATAACTATGAGCCCAAGAGACAGAAAGGGCCACATGAACTAGAGACTTACATCATCCTGAGACCAGAAGAACTAAATGGTGCCCAGCCACAACCAATGACTGCCCTGACAGGGAGCACAACAGAGAACCCCTGAGGGAGCAGAGGAACAGTGGGATGCAGACCCCAAATTCTCATAAAAAGACCAGACTTAATGGTCTGACTGAGACTAGAGGAATCCCGGCGGTCACGGTCCCCAAACCTTCTGTTGGCCCAGGACAGGAACCATTCCCGAAGACAACTCATCAGACATGGAAGGGACCGGACAATGGGTTGGAGAGAGATGCTGATGAAGTGTGAGCTACTTGTATCAGGTCGACACTTGAGACTGTATTGGCATCTCCTGTCTAGAGGGGAGATGGGAGGGTAGACAGGGTTAGAAACTGGCAAAACAGTCATGAAAGGAGAAACTGGAAGGGCTGACTCATTAGGGGGAGAGTAAGTGGGAGTATGTAGTAAGGTGTATATTAGCTTATATGTGACAGACTGACTTGATTTGTAAACTTTCACTTAAAGCACAATAAAAATTATTAAAAAAAAAATACCTTGGGGACGAAAAAAGTTATTCGTCTTCGTTAAATTACAACAAATTAATAGCTAATTTAATTTTAATGCCTTTAAACTTCAGTTAGAGTAATGAAACTATTCTCTAGTTAAAAATCTATAAGCTTGAAAGATATCATCCAGGGAAATATGAAAAGAACACAGTTCTTAGCATACAAAGCATCACAGTTATTACACAGCTCATATGCTGACAAAACCAGGTCTAATAAAATTGGCAGTCAACATATTCAGTTCCAAATATGATAAATAATCTAGTCACTAAGGTGGTATTAGAGGACAAAAAAGTCTAAAGTAATGTTTTATATCAACTGATTCAGTTAGATTTCAACTAACTTCTTGCTTGCTTAAATACACTTCAAATCACAAGTCCAAAAATCACAATAAGAAACAGAGGCCCAGAGGGTACTCAGAGACTATCCAGTAAGCACAAACAGATTGTGTTCTCCAAACTGTGGTTGTTGCTTTTATAAAATGCATCACCTTGCTGTTGTTACAAAACAGAGGCAGAATGTTTGAAGCCCCCAAGTTTCTTTCCAGCTATTATCTCTGCACCCCAATACTCAACATCACTACAGGTACTCCCCAACTTTCAACAGGGTTCCGTTGTGACGACTACGCCCTCATAAGTTGGTTCTGATGTAAGTCAAATAACTCATTTTTGTTTTTAGTTTTCATTATTATTGCCTTTTATTATCAGTAATAATAATCTGATTTTTATTTGTCCTTGGGGTTTGGAAGCATTACATCTGAGAATGTTATCATAAGCAAATTACATGCTGCAACATTGTATATAATGTTAAAATGTACAAAAGAAAAAAGATGGTAATAAATGTGGTTCATTGTAACTCGAATACATCGTAAGTCGGGGAGTACCTTTACTGTGCTTAAAATCTTTCCCTAATTTAAAAAAAAAAAATCCAGAAGCAATCCATTCTGAAAAGTGTCTCTTACTACTTAGCATCTTTTCTAGGGAAGGAAATAATGGAGAAAAAAATAATGCTTTTTCTAATCTTGTGAAATAACTGTAGCAAAATATACTAATTAAAATAACTTTCGTTAAAAATAAGTTGCACAACTTAAAATACCTGAGTCTTAGACGGTATTTGGACTGATCCAATTTTTTTAAAATTTTATTCCCTTTGTAAAACGATGAAAAATTCCAAGTTATTCTATCATCTTATTTCTCTACGCAACTTTATTAACAAAAATAATAAACTACATGTCTTCACCCAGACTGTTCACATATTTTCACTTTCTTATTTAAAATTCTCATTGGTTCATATATTTTTACTTTCCTATTAACAAATGGTTGAATGTAAATCACATGTTTAAGATTTGATTATTTTTCAAAGCATTTTAGAAAGTGATTTATTTTAATTATTTTCCCAAGAATTTAAGAAAGCAGAAAGAGAGATACCAACTTGTATATGTTAACAATTTAGCATTCTAGAACACTCGTCAATCCAGAAAACAACGTTTTAAACTTCTGAACCCCAAAGAAAATAGCAGTCATAAGACTTTAGAGCAGTTGTAGAAAGGTCAGAGTCTCTTATTTAGAACTATGATGAATAAAAATAGCTCACAGGGATTCACAGGAAGAAAACAGTTCTTGAAAATTTGCATGCATTCACAGAGTCTTTTCACCATAGTTCTAGGTTCATCTGTGAATTGAACTTTTCTATGTCTGGTTGGCCGTAATTGCATATTTTTAATCAGAGGCACAAAAATTATGAAGTTCCACTATACTCATATTCATTTAATCCTAACTATGTGTTTTTTTTTTTTTATGGTTATTGGCAACCAAAATAGTGTACAAGTTGCCACTGCAATGATATATAAAGGGGACATATCTCCTAATTATTTTTGTTTAAAGAAACATATATATATATATTTTTCTCAGCCTTTGAGAATGTTGATTTTCTCCTACAGTGATCTTTCTAAAGACTGTATGTGTAAAAAATCTTTAACAGATATTCAAAAGAGACAGAAATTTTGCTTTTATCCAATCAGAGTAGTAGAGAAGGCTATTCTTGTTTATTACCTAAATGCCTTCTTATTAAGAAGATCTCTTATCATAAAAAAATAATATATTATAGTTATTAAGAGCAAGCAGTTTGGAGCCAGGCAGACACATGTTGAGTACACACTCTGGCCACTACTAGCATGCTTGATTTTTGCAATTCACTGAGATGAATGCTCTCATAAAAACGAGAATATCAGAACCTACAGACTGGGGGAAAAAAATTTGGCTATGACATATCCAAAAAAGGTCTAATCTCTAAAATCTATAGAATTCTCCAACACCTCAATAACAAAAAGACAACTAATCCAATTAAAAAAAATATGAATATGAACAAACACTTCACCAAAAAGGACATTCGGGCAGCTTACAGACACATGAGGAAATACTCACAATCATCAGCCCTTAGAGAAATGTAGATAGATCAAAATGGCAATGAGATACCATCTCCCTCTGACATTACTGACACAAACCAAAAAAAAAAAAAAACAGAAAATAACAAATGTTGGAGAGTCTGTGGGTAGACTAGAACTCTTATGCACTGCTGGAAGGAATGTAAAATGGTACAACCACTATGGAAAAAAATATGGTACCTCCTTAAAAAGCTTGAAATAGAAATAACATACGATCCAGCAATCCCACTACTAGAAATATATCCTAGAGAAATAAGAGCTGTCACACAAATAGACATATATACACCCATGTTCGTTACAGCATTATTTACAACAGCAAAAATATGCAAACAACCTAAGTCCCCATCAACAGATGAATGGATAAATAAATTATCACACATACACACGATGGAACACTACACAATGATAAAGACCAGTGATGAATTCACAAAACATCGCACAATATGGATGAATCTACAGGGCATTACGCTGAGTAAAATAAGACAATCACGAAATGACAAATATTATATGAGGCCACATTATAAAAACTCAAGAAAAGGTTTACACACAGAAAAAAAACAATCTTTGATGGTTATAAGGGAGGGGAGGAGTGGGAAAGGAAAATCACTAACTAGATAGTAGACAAGTGTTAACTTTGATGAAAGGAAAGACAACACACGATATAGGAAAGTCAGTATAATCTGACCAAGGCAAAGCAATAGAAGCTTCCTAGACACATCCAAACACCTTGAGGGACCGAGTTACTGGGGCTGAGGGCTGGACATCATGGTCTCGGGGGACAGCTAGGTCAATTGGCATAACACAGTTCATAAAGAAAATGTTCCACACCCTACTTTGGTGAGTAGCATCTGGGGTCTTAAAAGCTTGTGAGCCGCCACCTGAGATACATCTGTTGGTTCCATCAAGTTCAGAACAAATGAGAATAAGAAAACCAAAGATGCAAGAAAAATATTAGTTCCAAAAGACTAATGGATCACATGAACCACCAGCCTGAACCCACAAGAAATAGACGGTGCCCAGCTAACACCACCAACTACTCTGACAGGGATCACAAGAGAGGGTTCTGAGCAGAGTGGGAGAAAAATGTAGAACAAAACTCAAATTCACACACACACAAAAAAGACCAAGCTTACTGGTCTGACACAGGCTAGAAAAAAAAAGAAACGACCCCAAAAATATGGCCCTCAGACACTCTGCTAACTCAGAACTGAAGCTACTCCCGAAGTCCACCTTTCAGCCAAAGATTAGACAGGCCTCTAAAACAAATAATTACACAGGTGAGAAACATACTTCTTGGCTCAATCAAGTAAAGGAGATGTAATGGGCAACATCTGCCCAAAAGCAAAGACAAGAAAACAGGGAGGGACAGAAAACCTGGACGAATGGACACGGGGAACCCAGGGTGGAAAGGGAAAGCAGGGACAGTGCTGACACACTGCAGGGACTGCAACCAATAGCATAAAACAATTTGTGTATAAATTTTTGAAAGAGAAACTAATTTGCACTGTAAACTTTCACCTAAAACACAATTTAAAAAAGGGGGTGGATGCTCTGAGGATTGTAGTTTTTGTTGTTGGTTGCTACAGAGTCCATTCCAACTTACGGCAACCCCATATGTGCAGAACAGAACTGCTCCATAGGGTTTTTAAGGCTGTGATCTTTCGGAAGCAGACTGCCAAGCCTGTCTTCCAAGGTACTTCTGGGTGGGTTCAAACCACTAATCTTTCAGCTGCTAGTCAAGCGCTTAACCATTTGTGCACCCAGGGACTCCTTTTGTTGTACGGATTAAATGAGATAATATTGGTAAAGCTCTTATGAGAATTTCTTCCCCATACTGGTATTCAATAAATATGACAAATATTACAGTTATTATTAATATGAGAGAAGTGACAAAGAACAGTTTACTTCTTTGAAGAACAGTTTCAACACCAAGACCTAGATGTATTCTTCTTTGTCACAAATGGAGCCTAGATGGGAAATGTTTGGAACTGACTTCTAGGAGCTATTTTTTAAATACATATCCCCACAGTTAGAAGGGCATTACTAATTTTTATTATATTATTAGCCTCTTTACTTCAAATCCTCAAGGATTTTGCTTTACTTTTTCTAAGAAATAATTTCTATATCCCTCCAATATAATAATCTAAAACACAATAATTAAAAAATAACACTGGATGGTCAGGCAAATTTTTTAATGTACTTTCTCGTTTTACCCACTGAAATTAATACATGTTGAACTCAGCTTTCCTTTTGGATAAGTATTGCCTCCTCAAATTAGGACGAGTTCAAAACCCTTTTCATTTGAAGAAAGTTGGCATTAAGTTTCACAGAAAGTGCAGAAGTCTCTAAGTCGGATGCTAACTGGCAATCAATATTCCCCTATTCTTTTTTAAACAAGAGGACCTTTACTGAAACATTTCAGTGACCCACCCTACCAGGAGAGCCACCTGCTTCTATTACAGAGGCATCTGGGCCAATGGTTAAGACTAAAGAATTTAACTATACAAAAGGATCATAGTTCTACCCCATTACTGTCACAGAATGTCATCTTCAATTCCATATAAGCTACTAGACCCACGGGTCATAAAGATAATGAGACAGCAGTTATGTAAATACTGAATAGATGCCTCAAGCAATTTGTCCATGAGCTGACAATATTTTGCTTGTCTGAGTTGAAATGTAAAAAAGCCTTATTTTAACACAAAAGTTCCACTGAAGCTGAATTTTTACCCATGAGCTGGGGAAAGCAAGAAGGAGCTGAATAATTCCACATTCAGTTGACTTGCTGAGTCAAGTAAACTAACTTTTTTCCCCAAGCTAAGAGCTTTAAAAAAAAAAAAAATGCTGTACTTAAACATCAGATGAAGATCCGCAACTGCTAAGTTCATCTGCACATTTTTTAATGCACAAATTATTCAACTGTTTATTTTTTTGGTTCAAATATAAATCTAATTATTTAAGAATAAAATTAAATTTTGTGAAATTTGTAAACGATGTATTACTCTGATGTACTACTCTTTGTCTTTTCACGTTTTACTTCTCAGTTCTGGCAACTATTTATTCATACACAGACTAAAGTCTTTTCTTCTCAGAACAAACCTACAGAGAGGTAGATAAATTACTTTTACACTAATTCAAAGATGAACACACCAAGATACAGAGGGCAGGGACTTCTGTTTGCTTAGTCCACCCAGTTTATCGGAAGAACACTGCCCAGTATATAGTAAGCACTCAGCACATACTGGCATAACGAATGAAAAGGATATTTCCATGACTCAAGCAAAATTCTCTGCCAGTCAGGATATAACAATATACTAGAACGATCACGTACAAGGGGGTTCAGTTCTTAGTTATTAATTGCCTAGATAATTACAGCATTAACCTTTATGACATTTATAACATTGTCTGAATATTTACATTTTAAATGAGTTAGTTACATTAAATAAAATTGAGATATCAACTAACTGATGTTTCACACATTCAAAATATGACTCCACCCATTGCTGTAAGTGAGCTCTTTTCCTGGTGGCGAGTGTAAGCACGTGGGTTGGTAAACTGAAAAGTCTTTCCTAATGCTGCAGTGGTCTGCAAAGCAAAACGGGTAAAGACTAACAATATAGCTATTTCAAATGAAAATGCAGTCGTGGTAGCTGAATCTTTCTTTTTGGATTATACTACAATCTACCCTTTCAAACATATCCTCAGTTCTCAAGTTCATACTAGTAATGGCCATCAGGAGTACTTTTCTAGCAGAAAACAATTCTCAAGAGGAAAAACAGGAAAATACAAACTAATTGGAGTTCTGTGTTATCAGTATGAAGAGATTATCAGAGACAATGGCTGCCAATCCATCTTAAACACCTAGAATAACAGATCAGACAAAATAAATTAATATCATAGCTCCTGAGATAGAAATGCATCTAGAGACATTACATATTTAGGAGAAAATAATTTGCTATTTATTCAGTACATTAAATCAGACAATAGTACAAAGCCAAGACATGTTATTCAAAAAACAGATAATCATATGGTAACTAGTTTCTACCTCCGCAAAAGCCACCTGAAGTGATCTCTTCTTCAAATGCGTCAGAGAAACCCCTTCCTGCATTTAGCTTTGCCAGTCGACCATCGATGAACTGAAATTGAAGTGTCAAATATGTGAATTTTTCATTTACTTCATAAAATCACATTTCTACTTATATAAAAAATATCAACACCAAACTCTCATCTAAACACTAATTATGCACACATGTGTATATACACAAAAAACATATATAAAAATATAAAATATTAAAAATAAATAAAAACAAATATATGACCAGAAAATTCTCAATAGAAACAACATGTGAACAGCAGTAAACCAGTTAAACTACAAATACAGCACAGACTCTAAACAAGAAATAGCAAAGTGCATAGTAAAAACCACAGGGTTTGGACAGATTGCTCAACATGCAACCTCTGCTGAGAGCTCTGCACAAACGTCCTGCCTCTTTGCCAAGACATTTGCCCACGGGGCTGTGTCCTCCCTGACCAGGTTCTCTCAGCCCTTGCACCTCATAGCATTGCTGCAAAGATTGAATTAGATTAACCTAGGTAATGTGCTTATAAGCACAGTCTTTGACGCAGTAAACACTTAAGAAATGTTAGACATTATTATTGTTGAATCATTTTCCAGACTATCGCTGAACTCCTCCAGGTAAAATGAAACAGTCTACATTTAAACTATTACATCCTAAAGCATAAAAGAGTGCCAGATAATTCTAGCCATTTAACAATAAAATAAAAGCAACTTTCATAATTCCTGGCATATGTGTTAACTAAATGATCAGAACTATAATTACAAATTTAAATATAGTTGAGGTAAAGCATAAATTGACTTGACACGTTTAAGGTTATTATAAACAACAGTTTTCAGTGTTCTTAAAGAAAGACTGGGATGGGAAGCAGGAGCTATCAAAAGCACCTGGAGATCTTTTTCAAAACGCAGATACTTTGTAGAGTACCTTCTATTAGCTGTTCTGACCCATCCTTACCCGACTCCAGCACACACAGTTTATCAGGACCTTCAGGTATGGACACTGTATTTTGAAAAAGATTGCTAGGTGATTCGTATTATGCTTATTATATACTTGTATTACTAGCACTTGGTTACTTTTGATTTTATTGACCTCTGGTTTCTGTTGATCTATGGGTTTATAGCATATGATCTAATACATGGATTGTGAGAAACCTTACAAATGTGTCCAAGTTTTCTATTCATAATGAAGATGAAGGACCTTTAAGGCTTCCTTGCATAAAAGGCAGAAGATTGCATTATATACACCAAATTAGGAAAATTTTAAATGGTTTTTTCAGGGTAGACTTGAATATTTGAGAATTAACACAAAATGTTCATTTTTATCTTAGAATCAACCCCACCACAATCTGGATTTTTAAATTCACTTAAATTACAATAAAGTAACTTAACTTTTAAAAAAATCTCACACTGTTCCCTAGTTTTTTATTTGAATGGTTAAGGACAGAACAAACTCAGAGGAGTTCCTCAGGCAGCAATTTAAGATCACTAATAGCTATTAAAAAAAAATTTTTTTTAATAGCAGTATACTACATCAGTTATAAAACTTTGAGACTGAAACCTCCTACAGACCAAAATCAAGTATGAAAAGCGACAACAGATTCTAGTTCAAAATGTGGTTTAGCCACAACATGCCTTTTCTTTCAAATCTTTTTATTACCATAAAATGGTTCTGACCAAAAATATGTGGTAAGATGAGTTTAGATAGACATAGCCTAAAAGGATACAGTATTGGCTTTTTATGGAACACGAATTGCTCTCACAAACCTTAGAAACCTTTACTGGAAGCCACAGACTACTCATTTTTAAATCCTCATCATGGTGGGCATGCAAAAGGTTATTTACTGTAGTATAAATTAAAGTGGAGTTGGGAGTGTGAAAGGCCTTCTTCACAACTCTGCCATTTATTATTAGCTTTATGATCTTGGGCAACTTGTCATCTCTGAGAGTCTATTTCCCCTTCTGTAAAATGGAAATAATAACAAATACTTCACAGGGTTTTGTAAGAACTCGGTTAAAAAAAAAAAAAAATTGAATGCCTATATTGTAGACACAAAAGAACACACACTGAAGCTCACTTTTCTCCCCACCACCACCTTTTCTCTATCATTTTCTGAGCTTCCTGAGTCCAGGATCACTGTCTGCCTCATTTTTGTATCTTCTGTACCTAGCAAAAGCCCTGACATATAGTTTGAACCAAATAAATGTCTGCTGACAGACTAAAGCATACTGAAATCATGCTAAAGGTCATATGCTTTACCTGGCTTTAAAATTAAATAATTATAATTTACATAATTATTCATCCCATTATATCTTGTGATCAAAGCTAGTAACATAATGTTAACGTCTTTGCTACATAAAATAAATGGTTCATTTGAAAATAAAATGCATGTAAAAATCTGACTTGTACACGTTTCCAGTACAGCATTATAAATCAAGCTAAAGTTATCTAATTTGAGGGACTAAGTATCATTTTGGAAAAAAAAAAAAAATAAGGTGAAACCAAAATGATAAATCTTAAGTAATACATTACTGACAAGTAGAACAAACTAAGACATTCTTTCAAAGGACTTAATTTGCTTTAAAAGATTATGACTATAAGGTTTTTAAAAAGGTTTTCAACTTTGTGTTTACTGGAAATAATCCATTCATTTCAGTTTGAGTGCAACAGTTCAAGTCTAAGGAGAGATAAATTCAAAAACTATTTACTGATCATGCATTTTTGAGTATGAGTAACCACTTTGTGTTACTAAACTAGTGATTTGAGCCAACAGAAATTAATCACTTGGTAAAGTGCCTCCTGTTATCACAGGCTTTGCAAACAATCCTGTCAATGACAATCACACACTTGTCAACTTAAGCACTGAATAAAAGCGTTTGTTCTTAAAATAAAAGATTGATTATTGCATATGCACACATACATTATAATACATACATACACAGACACATGGGTATAAACTGAAAAGTGGTATTAATGGAGAAGAATGTTGCAGGGAACAGTTCCCTAAACTCCTTTTTCTATTTCTGATTAAATAACAGCTTTTTATCCCAAGTGGAGTTGGTTCATGGTCAGGCCACTCTTTGGAGCATTTCAGAGTAAGTAAAAGAGATAAGAACATTTTTAGCTACTGCTACGTAGAAATAATTTTGAACTAAAAGACATCATCTCTGTTGTAAAAGAAACGGCTCTATTATGTTCTATAACCTGTCCCTGATTAATGGTCACCTATATCATTTTTTTTTTTATATCATTTTAGCAAACATACCTTTAGGTAATTGAAACACTTAGGTTTTTGTTTTTAATATCAGCATCAGAATTAGTTTGGTATTGCGAGTAATGACAAGTAACACTGTTCATAATAATGAAAGCTATAATACAAAGTTAGGTTTCAAGTAGATTTTTAAGGGAATTAAAGACTTTTAAGATGCTGCTTTTCACGTAAACCTTCATATTTTGCTTTTTATTCCTAAAGTAAAAATTAAGAATCTGGAATTAACATGCTAATGATCATACCAAAACATAAACAGCATACTTGGAAGTCCTACAAATATTCATAAACATAAATCTCTAGTATGGATTCCCTAATTTTAAAATATAAATAGATAAAATTGATTTAAATTGAGAATATATTTAATTCTACACAAATATTATTCCACCTAACTCATCATTAACTGCAAGAGAAATTTGATTTTGTTAAATCTTATGACATGATATTAAAGTAGCATGACAGTATATAAGATAAACGTTTTTAAGTGGCAAAATTGCTTCCTGCTACCGCTACCCTTTTTGATATTGATATCACTCAGGTTTTTCAAAGTGTTTTTATCATCAGGTAACCATCTTAACTGGACATTGAGTCAAATAAAAGAAATGACCTGTTCTTTTAAATGCACTTAAGTAATCAATATTGTTAAGTGAAAATGAACATTCACAATTTCCATTAGATTTCTGAAATAAAATGAAATATAAAATGAGTGTTTTAAAACTACAATATAACATAAAGAATAGGCTTAATGGTAAGTTTCTTTAGAAAAATGTAAAGAATATATTTCTGATCAGATTCACAGGTTAAACTTGAATATTTTGGCCAGCAGACCAGTAGGAATGTACCTTTTCCCTAAAAGATAAACTGTTATGCTTTTCATAATTGTTTAATTCTTCATTAGTTGGTGTATTTTTGGCATTCTATCTAAAAAATCCATAACGAGTTATGCTACTATAACATCAGTGTTCTTCTTCTTGTTGTTGTTACATATTGTTACATAAATATTTAATTCCAACACATCAAAACTCTGAGGATGACAATAATTGAATTTCAGAATGCTGATATCATATTTTAAAAAATCTTTGATTTAAAAAAAAAAAAACAACTCATGAAAAGTTTATGGTTGACGGAGGGGTCAGTGGCGTAACTCTTTGCCATGCTGGGGAAGAGGCAGGATGGGGCACCGTCCTTCTGTGCTGCTAACATGCCAGTCTTATTACTGAAGCAAAGCAGCAGTAGCACTGGAGAAACACAGTCAATAAATCTACACACTCAAATTGCTTCTTCAGCCTGGAGGAAAAATTACCATAACTCAAAAACTTATCTCTGTAAGAAACCCTTCTTGGACACAAAGATAAGCTGACCAATCTAATAAAATTGAAGTCTTAAGAGAGAAAAATACAGGGTTTTGGTTTTTTTTTTTTAAATAAATCTTTAGCAGTTTAGAGAAATTTCTTTTAAAATTTTTCTTTACAAGTATATTAATTTCTTGTTCTACATTCTACTTTGGTGAGTAGCATCTGGGGTCTTAAAAGCCTGTGAGTGGCCATCTCCACTGGTCTCGCCCCTCAAGGAGCAAGGAAGAATTAAGAAAACTTAGGATACAAGGAAAAGATTAGTCCAAAGGACTAATGGACCACATCTACCACAGCCTCCACATCTACCACGGCCTCCACCAGACTGAGTCCAGTATAACTAGATGATGCCCAGCTACCACTGACTGCTCTGACAGGGATCACAATAGAGCTGGAGAAAAATGTAGAACAAAATTCTAACTCAAAAAGGAAGACCAGACTTGCTGGCCTGACAGAGACTGGAGAAACGAGAGTATGGCCCCCGGACACCCTTTTAGCTCAGTAATGAACTCACCCCTGAGGTTCACCCTTCAGCCAAAGATTGAACAGGCCCATAAAACAAAACTAGACGAAAGGGGTACACCAGCCCAGGGGCAAGGACTAGAAGGCAGGAGGGGACAGGAAAGCTGGTAATAGGAAACCCAAGGTTGAGAAGGGAGAGTGTTGACACATCATGGAGTTGTTAACCAATGTCGTAAAACAATATGTGTACTAGCTGCTTAATGAGAAACTAGTTTGTTCTGTAAACCTTCATCTAAAATACAATAATAAAAAAAGTATATTAATTTCTGATGGATCTTTAAAATTATCACTTTTATCAAAGTATATCAACGGTTACCAGGGCAAAGAGGGAGGAGGGCAGGCAGAGTCACTGTTCAGGCGGCCCCGGGTAACTGTTAGTGGTAATGGAAAATGTGGCAGTGGATGTGGGTGATAGCTGCACAACATGATCAATGTAATCAGTGTCAGTGAACTGTACAGGTAAAAAATGCTGAATTGCCCCTCTCTCCCAAAAGTCTTTCTACACAATGCTCTGGGCTAAAAAAAAAGTAGCCAAAATTTAAATATTTCTTCTTAAAAATGCTCAGTAAACTCTGACAGGTTAGTGAAAAACATGCTGAAGTGTTACAATAAATTAACTCAACAGCTATTTACAGACACCTGCCTAATATAAGGCATTCAGTTAGTATAGTAGCTATATATAAATACGACTGCTGCTGAGCACAAGTGAGAATGAGGTAGGTAGTTTAGAGCTCAAACCAGGAGGATTAAGTATGTGAAGGAATAGAAATAAATTGTTGCTTTTATGCCATTTCAAAAATTAGGTAACCAGATGACTGTAAGGTTCCAGTATAGTAAATTAGATCACCATGATATAATGAACAGGAAAACACTCTGAAGACTATAAAGAGCCCATTCAGTGCAAATTATTAGAATTAGTAACAGTAGTGGAACAACAATACCACCCTCAAAGGCATATCAACTGACAGATATAAATAATTTGCTAAAGAATTTAGCTGAACTTTATTATCACCAGACCAAAGAATTAATTAATTCACCAGTCAATAAATATTCAAATTGAAAGCTCACTTTTCTAGATGCTTGAAATAAAGGAATGAATGAAATGGACAAAAATCCAAACCTCATGATGCTAAAGCATCTAGTCAGCATGGCAAGGGTAATAACACCCAACAAGAAACATAAGAAAAGATGTACTGTGTTAGAAAGTGCTTCATGCGAGAGGACAAACTAGAACTGTGTTAGGGAGTGTTGGGCAAGAAACTTTCGGTTTAAAATAGCGTGGCCAGGGTAGGCCTCATGAAGAAGATAACATCTGAGCCAAGACTTGAAAGTGGTAAGGAAGTAAGTGAGGTGGTTTAAGGGGAGAAGAGGACTCCAGGCAGAAGAAAGAGCTGTGTCAATAAAGGCACTAAAGCAGGAGGAGACATGTACTCAGCAAGCTTGTATGTTCCAAGTAGCTGGAGAAAAACCAACCCACCATGATGGCTACTCTCACTTTAAATTCATAATCTTGGCGCCCTGGTGGTGCAGTGGGAAAGAGCTTGGCTGCTAACCAAAAGGTTAGCAGTTCGAGTCCGCCAGCTGCTCCATGGAAACCCTGTGGGGTAGTAAATTTTTTTTTTTTGTCCTATAGGGTCGCTATAATTCGGAACATAGTAACAACCTCAAAAGGGCTCTAAATTATGCCAAGCAATCCTACTGTTTTTTTCCCTAGTCCACTCACTTACCCCATTTAGATCATAATTTCCTATCTTCTCTCTCCTCAAATAGCCAACCATCTTTCCCCCATTCTCTCTCAACTGGTGAACTGGCTTCCTAATTTCACTGAAAAAATGGAAGCAATCAAAAGAGAAATGCTGTGAGCTCTCAGCACCACCCTTACCCACCTCTCCATCCATGCCCACAGACTCTGCCTTCTCTTTTATAGATGAACTCTCTGTGCTCCTCACAAAGGTGGACTCTCCAGCAATTGTTCCTTCTCTCTCCTGCATCTAATTTTTTATCTACTAGATTTTCCCAGCAGCCTACATATATGTATTATTTCTTCTCTTGACCCCATATGCTTCTCTATCTATAGACATTTCTCTGCTCTTTTTTACAGTAAAACTCCTCAAAAGAGCTGTCAATACTTTTTGTCTACATGCCCTCTCCTCCTATGCTTCAATCATGATTACTTTTTCACTACTTAGCAAATTTACTCTTGCTGAGGTCATCATGTGTCCAAAATTTTTACTAAACCCGGTGGCCAAATTATCACTTTAATGACCCAGTTCCGAGCATTTGACACAGTTGATTCCTCCCTCTTTGGTACTCTTTCTTCACTTGGCTGCTAAGGTAGAGTATGCTCCTGATTTCTCTTCTACTTCACTGGTCACACTCTTTCTTGGCCTCCCCTGCTATTGTCTCCTTTACATTCCCCTTTCAATATTAAGTCCCTGGGCCTCTTGTCATTTCTATTTATAATCACTCCTTTGGTAATTTCACCTGGTCTCCTATTTAAGGCTTTAAATACTACCGGTATGCTGATGATTCTCAAATTTGTATTTCCAGTCTAATTTTCTCCTCTGCCTCCTTAATCAGTCTGCCTATTCCATATTTCCATTCAGATGTCAGGTATTTCAAATTTACCACGTCCAAAACTGAACTCTTATCTCCTCAACAAAATCTCTTCTACCTGCAATCTTCCCCATCTCAAATTAAATGACAACCATATCCTTCCAGGAGCCCTGGTGGTGCAATGGTTACGGGTTTGGCTGCTAACCAAAAGGTCAGTAGTTTGAATCCACCAGCCACTCCTTGGAAACCCTGTTGGGCAGTTCTACTCCCTCCTGTTGGGTCACTATGAGTTGGAATTGACTTGACAGCAACAGGTTTGGTTTGGTTTTTTAGCCTTCCAGTGCCTCAGAGGAGAAACTGCAGAATCATCCTTGACTCCCTCCTTATTCTCTCACTTCATGTTCATTCAATCCTTCAAAGCATCCACTGGCTTTACCTTCAAAACAGATCCATACACCTGATTGCTTCTCAGCACCCCTCCCACCAACCAGTTCCAAACTGCCATCGTTTCTCACCTGTGTTGCAGGACTAGCCTTTCAAATCTTCCTTCTCCCTGCTTTTATCTATGACCACCCCAAGGGATATTGCTGAAATACTGCATTCTCCATGAAATCTACACTAACTATACTCTTAAACTGCAATCCCATCTTCACCTCTAAAGTCCCCGTTTTCTTACCTGTTCTATTTACTCTTCCATAGCACTTAACACCTTTGAACATAATGAATTATTTATTTATTAAATTTATTGCCTGTCTTCCTCCTGCTTTGTAAAAGCTTCGGAAGTCAGGGATTCTTTCCTGCTTTGTTCTCTGATGTATCCCATCACCGAGAACACTGCCTGGTACAGAGAAGACTCAAACCATACTTATTGAATGAGGGAATGAGTAAAGAATATGCATGTGTAACAGGTTCTCCAGGTAACTCTAATGCAGGTGAGTTGAGGCTATACTTTGAGACATGCTGTTTAGAATGCTGCTAGAAATTAGTTAACAAATGATCCTGAGAAAAACGAATTCTTTATCCTGATAAACTACCTCCCCTTCTGCATTCCTTACTTTTGCCAATAAGCCTCCACATCTTCCCTGTCACATTTCATTTTGATTCTTTTCTCATGTTCTGAAATATGTGCCTGATGCAATTACCATCTCCACCCATTCATATGTCAAGTATTTCCTAATACTCCAAAATGTTGACTCTTTAGTACTAGTAACGCATGTGTTGATCTTAGCTACAGATTAAAAAAAAAAAACAACAACAGATTACATACCATGAAATAAGTAACCATCACACTCATGCCTCTTTTAAAAAAGGTTACTAGGGAAATGTAGAAGTTTATAACAATTTATTATTTACGTTAAAAGCTTTCTAAAATCTTCCAAAACCCCTAGATAACATAAAAGAAAAACATTGGCTTTTGATCCACTCTTTTTATCCAATGTTCTAGTTAAGTCAGGGCATGTGGATCATGGCAGCAAAGAGAGTGTACTTGGGATCTCATAGAATTTCCACTCCTATACACACCATTATGGGACTCCAAATTTAAAATCACACACACGCCATTCAATGTAAAAAACAGTAACACCTGATTCCTACGATTTTTGTATTATCCCTAAATGATTTCCATTATATTCAATTTAATAGGTCCTTTATCCACTAAAATTGTGAAAACATTTCCTTCCATATTCCTTACAATAGGGAATCATACAGGAGTTTTTTGTTCTTGTTGTTGTTGTTTTTCCTTTACTTATTTCAAAATATTAACTGCCTACTATGTTAGATGGAGCCCTGGTTGCACAATGGTTAAGAGCTCGGCTGCTAACCAGAAGGCTGGCAGTTCGAATCCACCAGGTGTCCTTGGAAGCCCTATGGGGCAGTTCTACTCTGTCCTGTAGGGTCGGTCACTATGAGTCGGAATTCGACTCAATGGCAATGGGTTTGGTTATTTTGGTTTGTGTGTTAGATATTAGGACACAAAGGCACTTAAAGCAGGATCCTTGACTTTACAGAGTCTACAATTCAAGACAACAAATATTATATACTGCAAATCCAAAATTCTAAAAGAATAAGAATTTATAAAAAAAGGATTGGGAGGCCAAGAAACCAGAAGAGAGACAACCAAGCTGAGTCTTAAAGAACTAGATTAGATAAAGCATTCAAACAGCACCGAGAATGCAGCTAGTATTCAATAAGTGTAATTTTAATTATTTAAATTTACTTTTCTTTATTAACTCACTGTTTATTAAGCACCTAGGTTCAGAAGCTGAAAGACATGAAACCATTTTCAGGAAACTAATAGCAAATGGTTCAGAATGGCTGGAACAAGGGTATTTGGAGAGGCATTAGAGAAAAGAGTAAAGAGGTAGAGACTGCAAGATGGACTTCGTCTACCAGACGAAGGATTCAAAGCTATCCTACATATAATGGGAAAATATAAGATTTGCTTTTTTAAAAAGAAGGCTCTCAAAACACTTAGAATGGATCATGGCTTAAAAGAGGAATTAAATAAAAGAACGTGAAACTAGTCATCGGTTACTTACAGTGAGGTTGATATATATTTAAAATTTATATATATATATATATAAAATGGATATATTTGAGTAATAATTAAAAGCAGAATCAGCACAAAACATAGTGAACAACTGGAAACTGGATTCAAGAAAGGTGGGCAGTGACTGCATGAGGAAAGATGACTCCTAATTTTCTGGTTCGGGCAACAGAGTAGCACTAGTTACCAAAAGAAAGGATGCAGAAGAAGCAAAATGTGTGTATACCGACAGACGCATGTACATATATGGGTGTGTGTATGTGTGTATATAAACACATACATATACACATATACATGAAAACACATAAAAACATACATACCCAAATAATATACACAATGGCACAATGGTTAAGCCTTCAGCTGCTAACTAAAAGGTTGGTGGTTCAAACCCCAAACGGCTCCATGGGAGAAATGACCTGGTAGTCTGTTCCTGTAAAGATTTCAACTCAGCAAATGCTATGGGACAATTCTACTCTGTCCTATAGGGTCACTATGAGTCATGATTGACTCCACGGCACACACCAACAGCAACAATACTATACACACACATACACATACAGGTCTGAGCTGAAGATACATTTGAGACTCATTAATGTAGGTAATCAATGCAGTTACGGTCTTACATAACAGAACCCCAAAAGAGGGTATAAATTAAAGAAGTAGAAATCTGAGGATGACGTTGAGAAGTCTGCAACATTTAGTAAACAGGTAGAAGGCAAGTTTAACTTTAAGGGAAACTGAAGGAAGAGCCAGAGAAAAAGAAAAAAGCTAAAAATTTATATTCCAGATAAAAAGAAAATGAGCATTATAAAAAGTAGTCAATATGCCAATAAATAAGCATATAAGGGAGAGATACATTTAAGAAGAATAGAGCAAAGATTATTTTCCTATTTATTAAATCCATGGAAACAAAAGCTATTCTCTCAGGAGGAACCATGGCCACAAATGAAAACAACGGTGGCATGAAACAGAATCTACTTAGAAGACATTAACATACCTTAATATGAAAGGCTTATTGGTCATTCTTTGGCAAATTTTTAAACTTTTTATTTTGAAGTAATTTTAGATTTACAGAAAAGTTGCAAAAATAGAACAGCATTCCCATATGCCCTTCACCCAGGTGACCATAATGCTAACATCTTACATTTATCAAACATGGTACAGTCATCAAAACCAAGAAATTAACATACGTACAATAGTATTCAATAACCTACCAGATTTTATTTGAAATATAACAATTTATCCCTTAATGTCTTTTTCTATCCCAGCATCTAAATCAATTTCCTTCATTTTGTAGTTCATGGGTCTTTCCTGGCCTTTCATGATCTTGACACTTTTGGAGAGTACTGATTGCAGAATGCCCCTCAATTTGGGTTTGTCCAATGTTTCCTTGTGATTAGGCTGAGGTTATACATTTTTGGCAAGAACACCATACGGGTGATGTGCCTTTCTCTGTTCATCTCATCAGGGAGTACATGATGTTGATTTACCTTATGACTACTGGTGAGATTGACTTTGATCCCTTGGTTAAGGTGGTGTCTGCTGGGTTTCTCGACTATAAAGTTATAATTTTCTACTTTATTGTAAAAATTACCAAAGATGCTTAATAAACAGTGAAAAAAAAGTTATTAATAAATATTTCAAGAAGACATTAATTTTTTAAATCTATGATAAATATGAAAACATAATCATCTCACACAGCAAATAGGCTTTCAAACAGATGCTGTTGTTGTTGTGTGCTGTCAAGTCAACTCTGACTCATAGCGGCCCTATATGACAGGGTACAATTGCTTCAGAGGGTTTCCTAGGCTGTAGTCTTTATAGGAGCAGGCTGCCAGGTCTTTCTTCCCATGGAGCTACTGGGTAGGTTCGAACCACCATCCTTCTGCTTAGCAGCCAAGCACTTAGCCTTTGTGCCACCAGGGCTCCTTTATCAAATAATAATACTAAATAAATTTTTGTTGAATAAATAAACAGGTAATCAAATTACCATCAACAGTGTTTTACTATTATTTGACAGATAAATAAATTCCCAATTTAGGTTTCCAGGGTTATCACCCAATGCATGTTTATACATATATTTTGAATTAGGATCTGAAATCAAGTTCTGAGTGTATCAGAAAGTTATTTTTATGGAAAAATAAGTACTCTAGACATCATCCTATCTCATCTCATATTACAAGACTTTTACCTAGTCATTAATCTTTGATGTGGCGCCTTGTCAAATTCTTTTGGAAAACTTCAAGCTATACCATAAAAAAAAATAGCCACTGAATTTTCTTCATGTATCATGGTGGTATATCTTCAAAGAATTACAACAAATTAGTTGGGCATGACCTTCCCTGTTCCAAACTACACTGGGTACCTTTTATGAAATTATGAATTTTCAGGTGTTCGCCTTACAACGGTAATATAATTGTCTGAGATCCACCAGAGACTTTTAAAATAACTTTTAATTCAATTTCCTCATAGAAGTCTTTTTTTTTTTTCCTTAATAGATTTTATTATGCCAATTGACTTAGATGTCCCCTGAAACCATGGTCCCCAAACCCCCACCCCTGCTACGCTGGCCTTCAAAGTGTTCAGTTTATTCAGGAAACTTCTTTGCCTTTGGTTTAGTCCAGCTGTCCTGACCTCTCCTGTATTGTGTGTTGTCTTTCCCTTCACCTAAAATAGTACTTATCTACTATCCGGTTAGTGAAAGCCCCTCTCCCTCCCTCCCTCCCCACTCTCATAACCATCAAAGAATATTTTCTTCCCTATTTAAACTATTTTTCAAGTTTTTTAAATGTGCTTTAAGTGGAAGTTTACAAATCAAGTCAGTCTCTCACACAAAAACCTATATACACCTTGCTACACACACCCAATTACTCTCCCCCTAATGAGACAGCCCGCTCCCTCCTTTCACCCTCTCTTTTCGTGTCCTTTTCGCCAGCTTCCAACCCCCTCCACCCTCTCATCTCCCCTCCAGGCAGAAGATGCCAACATAGTCTCAAGTGTCCACCTGATCCAAGAAGCTCACTCCTCACCAGCATCCTTCTCCAGCCCATTGTCCAGTCCAATCCATGTCTGAAGAGTTGGCTTCGGGAATGGTTCCTGTCCTGGGCCAACAGAAGGTCTGGGGGTCATGACCACCGAGGTCCTTCCAGTCTCAGTCAGACCATTAAGTCTGGTCTTATGAGAATTTGGGGTCTGCATCCCACTGCTCTCCTGCTCCCTCAGGGGTTCTCTGTTGTGTTTCCTGTCAGGGCAGTGATCGGTTGTAGCTGGGCACCATCTAGTTCTTCTGGTCTCAGGATGATGTAGTCTCTGGTTCATGTAGCCCTTTCTGTCTCTTGGGCTCATGTCTCTTGGCCTTGTGTCCTTGGTGTTCTTCATTCTTTGATCCAGGTGGGTTGAGACCAATTGATGCATCTTAGATGGCTGCTTGCTAGCGTTTAAGACTCCAGATGCCACTCTTCAAAGTCGGATGCAGAATGTTTTCTTAAGAGATTTTATTATGCCAATTGACTTAGATGTCCCCTGAAACCATGATCCCCAGACCCCTGCCCCTGCTACGATGGCCTTCGAAGCATTCAGTTTATTCAGGAAACTTCATTGCTTTTGGTTTAGTCCAGTTTTGCTGACCTCCCCTGTATTGTGTGCTGTCTTTCCCTTCACCTAAAGTAGCTCCTATCTACTATCTAATTAGTGAATACCCCTCTCCCACCCTCCCTCCCTCCCCGCCTCGTAAAGAAGTCTTCTTAAGAAACAGGCATAAGACATGCTACTTATAAAAGTATCCTCCTTACGTAATGAAAATTTGATAGAATTGATGACATGCTTACAAAATGGAAGAGTGATTTCATTACGGGTGGACGGTCTGGAGGGATTTTATCCTAATATTTTTTATTTATATATTATTTAGTGGATACACTCTATTACCTTAATGTTCTCCTTTGGTCCTAGTGAAAAGTTTACATCAATGAAACAGAAAGTCATCTCCCCAATCTCAGAGTCCTTATTTATCATTTCTAGTTGTGACCACTGTAGTAAGTATTCTGGTATACGAAATCAGTGTTCATATTGCTATGGGCTGTACTGTGGCTCTGCACCCTCTCACACACACATGGAAGATATGCTTAAGTCCTAAATCCTGATACCTGTGAACATGACCTTGTTTGAAAACAGGGTCTTTAAAGATGATACCAGTTAAGATAACATGAGGTTATATTAGTGTGGATGTTAACCCAATCTGAGTTCTGTCCTTAAAAGAGGAGAAGAGACACAGAGAGACATGATTAGAAAAAACTGCCAAGTAAAGATGCAACTATAAGCCAAGGAATTCCTGGGGCTGCCAGAAGCTGGGGGGTAGGGGGGCAAGAAAGGGTCTCCTCTTAGAGACTTTGGAGGGAGCATGATCCAGTCAACCCACTGATTTGGACTTTTAGATTCTAGAACTGTGAGACAATAAATTTCTGTTCTTATAAGCCACCCAGTTTGTAGTATTTTGTTATGGCAACCCTAGGAAGCTAATACATACATATATAAATATACTATTAGAAAATAAGTTACAGATAAATTTTACTAAAATTTATTTAGTACCCACCACTCAAGATCAAATGCAAGAAACTGGGCTGAATCATATATGGTCCCAGCCCTGGAAGAGCTTATAATCTATTGAGATAATTGATAACTAAATTAATAAGAGAATTATTACAACTGACAATAAAGAAATACAGTTGTGGGCATCATCCTTGATTCCACCATTTCTCTCTACTTTGCCTAACCCACCTACAAAAGTTGGCAATTCTACCTCCCAAACGTAACCAAATTCTGTCTGTTTCGCTTTATCTCTTCAACTCCCTAGTCCAAGCCACCATCATCTTTCTCCTGGACAACTGCAACAGCCTCATAACTGGGTAATCTTTATAAAATGTAAATAAGATCCAGTCACTCCCTAGTCTAAAACTTTCCAATAACATACTTTTTCATTTAAAATAAAGCCTTAACTCTTTATGGCTTTCAAAGCCCTATATGGGCCTGTCCCCTTTCTGCTGTTCTAACCTCATCTACTACAACTCTCCCTTTTGCTTACACTGGATTTACTTCTAATCCTAAGAAATGCCAAGCTCTCCTTCTGTTTAAGGTCTCTGCAACAGCAATTCCTTCTATCTGAAATGATGTTACCCCTTTGATGTCTCAAAATTGATTCCTTCTTGAGACTCAGCTTAAATATCACCTTTTCAGTGATGACTTTTCTGATCATCCAATCTAAATTAGTCACGCAATCAATATCTCATACTCTCTGAATTTATCACCTACTGGTATTTTTCTCATTTTCTTGTTGTATCTTTATTATTCCAGTCCTTTCACTAGAAAATTCAACTTCATGAAGACAGGTATACAATTCTGAATCTCAAGTGCTTCAAGCAGTAATTGACACAAATGTTCAATAAACAATTGTTAGAGAAGAACAAATAAAACATGTGCAAAGTAATATAGGCAGAGGGAAAGGATGCAGACTTAGTAGGGGGAGGGATAATATGGGAAGGCTTTAGAGAGGCAAAGGTGGATATGAAAAACACATAAAAGTATAATAACACTGGATAAATGCTTGAACTCGGGTATGAACCAAGCACTAACAGAATGACTGGAAAAGGCTTGGCGCAAGGGCTGACGTGTAAGCTGGCTTCGGAAGAATGACAGGGGCATATTAAGACCAGTGGTAAGGTACAACAGGTGCAAAGCCTCGCTTTGTAAAAGATATGTTTGAAGCAATGTTCGATGCAATTGGAGTACAGTTAGGATAGGAGAGTACGCTGAGATGAGGCTGGAAAATGGGCGAGGGTTTGAAGCCAGAGAGAGACCAAGCATCTTACACAGCATGATATTCTAAGAAAGCAGCAGAACCAGGACACAAACTCAGATCTGCTGGATTCTGAGTCAATGTTCTGAACAACGGGATAGGCAATGAAAAGGGATATGAGGGCCTGCAACTCAACAAATAGTTTAAAATATTAATTTCACTTTAAAATTGGCACAGTTGTATTATGGCATGGAATGCACAATGTGTATGAACATTTCAGAAAAACATAGACGGCTTCTGGAAACACTGTCCAAGTTTGTGTTCTCTGCTGCCTTGTATGCATATACGCACTTATATATATAACATATATATATATAAAAAAAAATATATATAACCTATATCTATTATAACATTGGGAAAAAGACCTGACAATCTACTCCTGTAAAGATTACAGCCTGGGAAACCCTATAGGGCAGAACTGCTCTGTCCTGTAGAGTCGCTATATGTCAGAATTAACTCGAAGCACCCAACAGCAACAACATTGTAACAAATCTGAACTACTTCACTACTATACACATTTCTCAACAGTAATACAGATTTCCTACATTCATGGAGATCCTATAAGTTTATAGTTCTAGACTAGGCTCTTGGATTGACACACTAAATTCAATCACAGTTCTTAGCCACAAAAAGTGCATAGTAAAACAAGCAGGAAAAAAATGAGTTCCAGGTGCCTTGGTAACAAACAGTATACACAAGAAAAAAAATTATTTTATTGTGTTAGCATAATACAAGATAAAGGCAAGAGATCTAAAAACTAATGGCTTAAATCTTCGTAAAGCTGCTAGCTAAAGAAAGATGGTGATGTCAAAGAGTTGTGGATTTAAGGAGCTGTTTCTGGGATTCCTTCCAAATTCATTATCTAAAGAGGAATTCATCCAAATGGAACCTACTATCATCCGTTTAAGCTATGTTTATTTCGTGGTATCATGGAATGTTAGAGCCAAAAGGTTTCTCAAACTTAGTGATCTTTTAGTCTAATTGATGTTACAGATGCAGAAACTGAGGCACAAAGAGGTTAAGTCAACTGTCAAAGAAGATACAGCCTATTAGTGACTAATACAGAAATATATTTTCTATATATATATGTATTTTATGTACTATATAATGTATATATGTATTCTTACACAATACTTTACATATTAATAGTTTGAATAATTAATCATTTAAATAGTACGGATAAAGCAAACTACCAGAACACTGCCCTTCCCTAGCCGGTCCCTCCCTGTGGGCCTTTCTCTCCTTCACAGAGAAGATTACACCCCTTTCAGATTATACTTCTCTTGCATTTCTTTACTGTTTTATCACATAAATGATTCCGTACTACATCGTTTAGCTTTTCCTGTTTTTGAACACGACACTAAAAAAAAAAAACTCCTATCATACATATTCTTCAGTGACTTGCTCCTTTTGTTTAATTCATTCATTTTCACTTTTGCTGCAGTTCAGTCATTTCTCTGCCGTATGTTGCTCCATTGTATCAATATAACAATTTATCCATTTAATACTGAGGTATATTTAAGATTATTTTCAGTATTTTCCTAGTATGAGTAATCTGAGTATATGACTTTTAGTGCACATTTTAGAATGAAATTGCTAGGTCACAGGAAATTTGCATGTGGTAGTGCTAAAGTTGCAGCAGTACATTGACAGAGAGCTGCCAGAAATTCAAGCCAGACTCAGAAGAGGACATGGAATGAGGGATATTATTGCTGATGTCAGATGGATCCCGGCTGAAAGCAAAGAATATCAGAAAGATGTTTACCTGTGTTTTATTGACTATGCAAAGGCATTTGACTGTGCGGATCATAACAAATTATGAATAACATTATGAAGAATGGGAATTCCAGAACATTTCATTGTGCTCATACAGAACCTATAGATAGGCCAAGAGGCAGTTGTTCGAACAGAACAAGGAGATATTGCATGGTTTAAAATCAGGAAAGGTGTGCATCAGGGCTGTACCCTTTCAACATACTTATTCCGTCTGTATGCTGAGCAAATAATCCATGAAGCTGGAATATATGAAGAAGAACACAGCATCAGGATTGCAGGAAGGTTCATTAACAACCCTCGATTTGCAGATGACACTACTTTGCTTGCTGAAAGTGAAGAGGACTTAAAGTGCTTACTGATGAAGATCAAAGATCACAGCCCTTAGTATGCACTACGCCTCAACATAAAGGAAACAAAAATCCTCACAGCTGGACCATCATAATAAACGGAGAAAAGATCGAAGTTGTCAAGGATTTCATTTTACTTGGACCTACGATCAATGCCCATGGTAGCAGCAGTCAAGAAATCAAATGACATATTGCATTGGGCAAATTTGCTGCCAGAGACCTCTTTAAAGTGTTAAAAAGCAAAGACGTCACTTTTAGGACTAAGATGTACCTGACCCAAGCCATAGTGTTCTCAATCATCTCATATGCATGTGAAAGCTGGAAAAGAAATAAGACTGAAGAAGAACTGATACCTTTGAATTACGGTGTTGACGAAGAATATTGAATATACCACGGACTGCTAGAACAAACAAGTCTGTCTTGGAAGAAGTACAGTTAGAGTGCTTCTTGGAAATGACAATGGCGAGACTTCATGTCATGTGCTTTGGGCATGTTATCAGTAGGGCTAGTCCCTGGAGAAGGATATCATGCTTGGTAAGGTAGAGGATTAGCAAAAAAAAAAAAAAGAGGAAGACCATCGACAAGATGGATTGACTCAGTGGCTTCAACAATGGGCTCAAACATAGCAACTATCGTGAGGATAGCACAGGACCAGGCAGTGTTTCATTCTGTTGTACACAGGGTTGCTACGAGTTGAAACCAACACGACAGCACCTAACAACAAAAGCAGTGCCAAAGTATCTTTCAAATAGGCTGTACAATTTACACTACCATGAACAGTTAAAATAATTTCCTTTGTTCCATGCCCTGGCCAAAATTTGCAATTTTTAGGTTTTTAAATAATTTGATCAATCTAGTGGGTATGAGCTGATATTTCATTGTTTTTTTTTTTTTTTCCTCTAATTATTAATGTCTGAGTATCTTGCATTATCTTTTTAAGGAGCCCTTGTGGCACAGTGGCTAAACATTCAGCTGCTAACTTAAAGGCTGGTAGTTTGGACACATCAGTGGCTCCTTGGGACAAAAGAGCTGGCAATCAGCTCCTATAAAGTTTACAGGAAACCCTATGGGGCAGTTCTACTCCATCCTACAGGGTTGCTATGAGTCAGAATTGACTCAATGGCACACAACAAAACAACAATTCAAGTCTCTTGCACAGTCTATATTGGGTCATATGTTTTTACAGATTACATGTGATCATTTGTTTTTGATTTTTTTTCATATTATACATTCCACATCCTTGAGAGATTTATATATATTGCAAATATGGTGTCTTCTGAAGATGAAAAGTTCTTAATTTCAATGAAATCAAATTTATTAAGTTTTTCCTTTATGCCTTAAGAAACTTTTGTCTATATCCAAATCAATAAAAGTCAATTTAGTGTCTTCCTTTGTAAATCTTTATATTTATTTTTTTTTAGAGGGGGGGCTCACTGTGTAGGCTAATACCTCTAATGGTAATAGCTGGCACCCTCTGAGAGGAAAACCTTTTACTGTTTCAATATTTAGCCTGATGTTTACTGATGATATCTTTTATCATGCTTTTTATTTCTAGTTGTTGCAAGTTTTCATCATGAACATCTGTTAAATTTTAAGAATTTTTTGCATCTGTTAAGATGATCTAATGATTTTTCTTCTGTCATCCATTAATATACAGAATGACATTAATTATTTCCCTAATGTGCAAATAGGAAACCCCGGTAGCACAGTGGTTAAGAGCTACGGCTGCTAACCAAAAGGTTAGCGGTTCGAATCTACCAGGTGCTCCTTGGAAACCATATGGGGCAGTTCTACTCTGTCCTATAGGGTCGCTATGAGTCGGAATCGACTCAACAGCAACAGGTTTTGTTTTTTTTTTAATGTGCAAATGCTATTACATTTCTGGAATAAATGCAACCTGGTCATAAAGTAGTATCTGTTTTATATATTGTTAGAATTGATTCCAAGTATTTTGTTTAAATTTTTGCAACTGTGTTCATGAATAAGACTGGCCTATAACGTTCTATTATACTGTATTTGGTCTTGAACTCAAGATTATCTGAGCCTTAAAAAATATTTTGCCATACTCAAAACAGGAATTGGAAACATTTGATTCTTGAACGTGTGAAACAATCTGCCTGTTTTATACAGTGAATAATGTTTAGGTTTACCCATCCATTTAGTACATCCTTTCTTCTTACAACTCACACTTTCTAATCTTGGATCCTTCATCTGAGATAACTTTCTCCCTGAAGTACTTCTTTTAGGATTTTTTTCTGCTTTTGGTGTACCAGTCAGAGGTCAACCAGAGAGACAGAACCAGTAGGATATTAAAAATATATTTATTATTTACATATAAATAAATAATAAACATACATAAATCACTTTCTCTTTGGTTCTTGAAAAACAGCCCTTGGAATTTCCCCAAGCAATCAAGGTGTTTGTCTTCTAAAACAGCCAGGCAATACTTAAATGTGTGCAAATGAGCAACACATGCCACACCTAGTCAGCTAACTTCGTAAAGGGAGGGAGGCATGTTTTAGTCAATCATGCATATTTAGTGATTCAATCAATCATAACTATGAAATGAGGTCCCAATCATGACTATGCAATAAAGCCAGTAAAAGGCCCAGAACACAGAAGTAGCTTGGGCTTCCTAACCGGCAAGAGGATCTGCTCTTGAGAGGGTGGTGCGTTCCTGGGGACAGGGGAAGCTTCGTGCCAGCACCCCTGCCAGACTTGTCCTGTGTGTCATTTTATTTGTACCCCTTCTGGTTATAATAAATGGATGACTGTAAGTATAGATACTCTACATGAGTTATGGGAGCCATTCCAAGAAATTAAGGAGCTCACAGGGGCGACGTGAGACAACAGGTGCTGGAGTTCGCCTATTTGGGAGTCTAAAGGGCTGAGTCCTTCTAGGTTGTAAACTCCGACCCAGTTCTGGGCAGCTGCGGATTGGAAAACGGCTGTGTGTGCAGTCAACATGAGGGACAGAGTCCTAGTTTGTGAACTCTGACCCAGCTCTGGGTGGCTGGAGGTCAGATAGAGATTGCTGCTTGGTGAGCTGGTTAACACAGATAGAGATAGGAAGGTGAGGAACAGATGCATTTCCAGGTGGGAACTGGATTTATGCTGATCCTTACCATGCAGTTGGAACCCTGATGGCAAAGTGGTTAAGAGCTTGGCTGCTAACCAAAAGGTTGGGAGTTCAAATCCACCAACCACTTCTTGGAAACCCTACGGGGGCAGTTCTACTCTGTCTCACAGAGTCACTAGGAGTCAGAACCGACTCGATGGTGGTAAAGGTAGGATTTGCCTACTGTGCCCCTTGCTTAGGGCAACATACCTACTAGGAGATGTATTAAAAGGTCAGGAAGGGACAGTTATGGGTGGGCCCAAACCCAGGGGTATGGGCTGAAGCTGTCATCCAGTTTCTTCTCTCTCCCAGGGAAACTTCAGCCCTGTTTTTAAGGCCTTCCAACAGATTCAGTCAGGCCCACCAAGATTATCTAGGATGTTGCTATCTAGGATGTTAGCTGCTGTTGAGTAAACGCCAACTAAAAACTGAGTGCTGTGTGATCCTGTATCATTCTCACAATCACCAGCATGTTTGAGTCCACTGTTGTGGGCACTGTGCCAATCCATCTCATCAAGGATCTCCCTCCCCCTCGCTGGCCCTCTACATCACCAAACATGATGTCATCCTCCAATGATTGATTCCTTCTGATGATATGTACAAAGCAAGCCAGTCAGACAATGTTCCATTGTGATCCATAAGGTTTTCATTGGCTAACTTTTGGAAGCACATCACCAGGCCTTTCTTCCTAGTCTTTGCTTGGAAGCTCCACTGATACCTGTCCATCATGGATGACCCTGCTTGTATTTGAAACACTGGTGGCATAGATTCCAGCATCACAGCAACAGCCAAACCACCACAGTATGACAAACTAACAGTTAGGTGATAGTTACTAGGATTATTTTTCTTTTTTAAAATCAAATGGTTTTATAGAGCTTTAATCACATCTGTAAAATCCCTTCACAACAACACCTAGGTGAGAGTCTGATTGAATAGCTGAGGACTGTAGCCTAGACACATCAATAAAGCCAACATAAATATCAAACTCAGTTTTTGTTGGGAAATGTTTTCATGTCTCTCTTATAATTAAAAGGTGTCTAGCTAGCAAGAGATTCTAAGTATATTTTTCTCAACACAGGGAGCACAGTTCTACTCTGACATACATGGGGCCACCATGAGTCAGAATTGACTCAATGGCCATTGGAAACCACAGGGCTAACTCAATAAATAATGATGTGAAGTTAAGATGCTCAGTATAGTTAGGCTACAGCAACCAAGGAAGTGGAGAAGTTTTAGAAATGATTCCTCTGATCCTTTCACTCATTTAAACTCAGAGCCCTTTTTAAATGTATTTGAATCAATTCTCTCTAGGACACAATGAAACCTATCAGTTACCCTTTTGCTTTGGGAAATAGATAGAGATATATATTTATTGCTATTTTTTAAATCTTCCCCCCTTTCTTTTGCATTTTACAGATAAATATACTATGTGTGAGTGTACACTTCTTCTTATTTATTCAGTTTGGATATGTTGAACTTCATAAATTTAACTTCATTGGTTCTGGCACTACTACCCTTTCAAATATTGCCTCTGTTCCATCTAGTCTCTCATTTTATGCTTATACACATTTTAAACATTCTCAATTTACCTTGTATGCCTAATAGTCTCTTAAATGTTCTATGTCTTTTCCTGCTCTGTACTATATTCTAATTTCTTTTTCAGATATATCATCCAGTTCAGCAAATCTCTCTTCAATTAGATCTGATATGCTTTAAGCCTATCAATTTCCTTTAATTTCAATTATTATATGCTTCCTAAATGGACGTATATTTTATATATTCTTCAAATTGGCTTCACATTCTTTAAAGTGTTTGTGCCCTGAATATTTCTAAAGATTTTCTTTTGTTTGAAATCATAAACATAACTACTTTATATTGCGTTTCTGATAATTCAAATATTTCAAGTCTTTGCAAGTCAGTGTCTGCTAGTTTTCATGTATGATTTGTTTCCTTGTATGTTTAATGATTTTTAACACTGACAATTCCCTTTGGAATTTTCACTGGGAGAATTTTTTGATGCTTAGACGAAGGGGTATTCAAGAGAACCTCTGTTTGCTTCTTCCAGAGACTTGGGGGAGCTAACAGTTTAGAATCACTATAAACTTGGTTTGAGTTTTGTCAGACCAAATTAGAAATTCTTAATTCAGGCTTCAAATTCCTGTGCAGACTCAGCACCAATGCTTTGAATGTGTATGTTTCCTTGCAGATTCCCAAGAAATGGGTTGAATGAAGGAGCACCTTTATTCCTTCTTTACTTCTACACTAAGTTGCCCTAGATACATGGGAATAGAGTTTCCTATTACATTTCTCATCTCGGAAAATGAGCACCAGCTTTGTCTCCTACGCCCGCTCATGACAAAAAAAAAAAAGTTCTTTTTTTTTAATTCTGTGTTTAAATTGTTTCAGTACACAGGTTAGCTCTGGATACTATCCTGCCATATTACCAGAGATGAAAGCCTCTTTTAATCCTTTTCTTAAAATTATATGCAATCCCAAGCCCATGTCCTCTCAAGGTGAAACAAAAGTATTGCTAAGAGAGAACCTGAGAAGTTCTTAACCCATAACAGAGCACAAATTCATAGTCATGATAGTAATTATCTGTACCTAATAAATATTTTTATATTCTTTGAGCCAGGTTAGGAGTATCTTTGCGAATTCATCTATATCGATAATTTTTAAATAACTGACTTTTCTTTTACAAGTTTGTAAAACTGTCAACGAGAATCAAATTCTGTCAACGCTAACTTCGACACAAAATGATGACAAGTTCTAGATCATGGTCAATTTGTAAATGTAAAACTATTCAAGTTGTCCATATAATGGGTTCTATTCTGAGTAACCATTTTCATATTTTGTATTTAGTTTTTTTTTAACCAGGTTGCATTTTTTTTTAATCCTGTATAAATTTGTATTTTTTTTTTGTTAATGTAACTACTCTATAAATAGAGCAGACAATAAAATTTACTGAACATCTACAAAGCACCATGCACTGTGCTGAGAATGTTCATGTATTGATTCACATAAACTTCACTGCAACCATGTGAGGTAAGTGATGATATTTCCATTTTAAAGGAAATGAAACAGATGCATAGGAATGAACAGCTATTAAGTAATAAAACAAGGATTTAACTCAACTCTATCTGATTCCAAAAAAAATATGTTTTTTCTAAGTATGCACAAAAATATTTGTTTTATTAACTTTATAAGGAGCCCCAGTGGCGCAGTGGTTAGTGATCAACTGCTAACCAAAAGGTCAGGGGCTTGAAACCACCAGCAGCTCAGCAGGAGCAAGACACGGCAGTCTGCTTCTGTAGAGATTTTACAGCCTCAGAAACCCTACAGGGCGCTATGAGTCAGAGTCAACTCGACAGCAGTGGGGTTGGTTTTGGTTTTGGGTTATTAACTTTATGTTTTATTAATTTTATCAAATGCTAAGAATCCAGTTACAGAATCTCACGGTCAAAGGGAAGTAACAGATCATATGTCCTACCCATCCATTCAGTCCATGAGCCCCATATAACTTGGTCTTCATGACAATATAATTTTGACAATGGGCAGTAGCATTAGTTCTTGACAAAAATACAAAAAGGATTACTAATATTTGATTTAATTCAACAAGCAGGGATTGGATGACTCATTTGGGACTGTACTGTTCTATGCTTCAGCAATTATAAAGCACTATCACTTGATCCTCATAACAATCCTGGGAAATAATCCAGTCTACACAGGCGCCTTTGTGGTTCAATGGTTAAGCATGCACCTGCAAACTGAAGAGTTGCTGGTTCAAACCCACCTAGCAGCTCCACAAGACAGAGATCTGGTAATCTGCTCCTGTAAAGATTACAGTCCAGGAAAATTTAAGGGGCCGTTCCACTCTGTCGCGTGGAGTTGCTATGAGTCAAAATCAACTCCAGGGCACCCAGCAACAACAACAACATGGTTGGAGCCCAATAGCAACAGAGAACTTCAAAAGTAGCCCACTCCATCTTGGAAGCTCCAAAGGTATTTCTATCCTGAAACCCATCAAACCTCGTACTGCTCCTTAGGGCTATGTATAAAAAATGAGATAAACATAATCCTTTTTACTTAAGATGCACCTTCACATATTAAAAGTCAGTTATATTCCCACGGAGTATTTCCTAACCTCAGACTATCTTCCAAAAATTCCTCAGAATATACATGGTAGTATGGAATTCATCATCACGTTGATTGCTTTACTGACCCAATTTGAAAGATATTTAGAGGTATACGATCTCTTTTCTCCTAACAGTCTGGAAAAACAAAATTCTATTAATTCTCAGTTTTTCAAGGGCATTGCTGAGTTTTTAATTCATGTTTGTATCCTGGCTCTGAGCACAATTTATGACACACTGTAGGCCTTCACTCAAAGTTGAATTCACACAGCCAACTCACACTTTATAAATAAAGTCATTTGGAATAAGAAGAGCAAGTGTTAAGAACTGAAGTTATGAATACAGAAATTGAGACAAGCTTAATTTAAGAGACTTCTTCATGGTAACGTAGTGGGATGGAAGAATCAGTACACCTAAAATTTCTGAGTTCTGACATCAAGCTTCTCATCTTCTGAAATTGCAAATGTATTTTCTGAACCAAAAATCAGGGCACACAGTGTGATTATGAATTTTTTTTGAATTTATAATTTTACAAAGCTTAAAAATTAGTTACATATTCATTTTATGAATTGTTTTTATAAACTGGATTACATCGCAACTACTCTAAAAAAAAATAGTTTATTTTTTTACCACATCAATCTACCATGCCAAAATAACTCCTTATAAAATGCCTTACATAAAACTATCGCTTTTTCTTCTCTGAATGTATACCCTCCTTCTTCACTGAAACTATAAGCATAGAAACTCGATGAGGAATTTTTTTAATACCAAAGTCATCACATAATATTTCCAGAGTGCTATACCATATGTAGATATAGAGTTAAAAAAGAAGGAAAAATTTCCTGAAATTCTAGAAAAGATATTACTCAAGACTTGGACAGAGCTTAACAATGATAAAAATACGTAACAATGGCAATCTTTTCTTACAGAAGAAAAACATGAAGGTCCACTCTTACCTGCTTAAAAAGCTGAAGGTTAACTGCTGTTTCCAGGAAGTGTTTCATGAGACTTGAGCGGTGCTTCACAAAACTCTCCTCACAGAAAGTGATGGGCTCACCCTAAACAGAAATAAATGTTTTCAACGCATCAGTACAAAGTCAGTCAGAGAGCACCAACCATGTTAATAGAATATTACTGTCTAAGGAGGCATGTGGAGAGAAAGCAGAAGTATAAGCACAGCCTCGACTTCAAGGTGCTTACAGTCTAAAGGGAGTCAGAGTCAGCTATTATTACTAGTCGAACAGAGTATAATATTTGGATTGAATAGTTGGATTTCAGGCTAGTAAAAATATTCCTCTACTGACAAGCTTCCTAAACAAACAAAAAAAACAAACCTTGGGCTCTTAAATTTATCCCATTTCATGCACTCAGAGTAAGAGTAAATGTCAAAAAAGAATGATGCTCAAGCCTCAAATTTGAAAAAAAGGAAAAAAAAAACCCACAAAGATTTAACATCATTAATTTCAATTAAGAGTATTAAAAATAGCATGTATACCTGAAAAGTCCAATCATTATATTTTCATCCTGTTTCATAAAACATATTCTTACTATAACAATTACAGCATGATATTCTTTTTATTTATATTAGTATTTATGATCATCAATTTGTTCTCAAATTAATGAAAAGCTCTTAGAATTACATTCTCGTCATGACTGTAAACGCAATTCAGATTGGATACTTTCTAGGCTAAGTCCCACTGGCACGTGCTTTAGTTCAGCCTATTTGTTACACAATCAAGCAAGCGTCTTGTGGTAGCTTGCCCTCCACCAGATACCCCTCCTCCAAATCACCAGGGACTTAAAGGCCAAGTACAGATTCCACCTGTTCCACTTATGCCCATTCATGACCTCAGAAAATTGTCACTCACTGGCTGATCCCTGCCACCTGCTGTCCCCCTCGCTGGCCTCAATGCCTGAAGGGTCCCCTTTGCCCGTTCAACACATATAAAGGTAAGTGACTGAACTTTATGATCAAATAGAAAACAGAAATTAATGACAATTATTCATTCAGTACCATGAACCTTGCAGCAATCCTTATGTTGCAGTAAAAAGGAAAACATGAGCCTGCTCATCGTCTAACAGAACTTAAAAAATATATTAGTTATAACTTAATTTTAAGGAAGACTCAATGTCTTGATTACAGTTATCTATATGTAAAATTCTGAAAACAGGTTACTGCATGAATGAAAGAATAAGACTAACAACTTGTGCAGTTCAAACATACTTGTACAAATGAGACTGCAGCCACCTACTGATGGAAATTAATGACACTATAAAACTGTACTGCCCAACACAGTAGCCACCAGCCACACGTAGCTATTTAAATTTAAATGCATTATAATTAAACAGGAGCCCTGGTGGCGCAGTGGTTAAGCACTCTCGTGAGCTATGGCTGCTAACCAAAAGGCTGGCAGTTCGAATCCACTAGTAGCTCCTTGGAAACTCTATGGGGCAGTTCTACTCTGTCCTGTAGAGTCGCTATGAAATAATTCATAGCAGAATTGACTCAACGGCAATGGGATTTATAGTTAAACAAAAATTCAGCTCCTCAGGACACTAGCCATACATGAATTGCTCAGCAGCCATGGATGGCTAGTAGGTACTGTATTGTACAGCACAGATACGGAACATTCCCTTTGGCACAAAAAGTCTTTTTGGACAGCACTACTACAGGGAGAAGAGAATAAAAGTCAAACAAATTATCGATAATCTGTTAAATGTTGTCACCTTCCCCCACCCAATGATAAAACTGCTTTGTGTACTTCTATACTGATTGCTGCCATTCTTAAGAGCTATAGAATTATTTTTAAATTATGTATTTAAAAAACTGGATTAACTTACACAAATATATTTTGGGTAATGATAAGTACAATATACTTGTCACTCTTAACAGAATTAACAATCTGACAGAGGGGTGAAAAAACCCAAGCAATCCCTTTTTTGTATATCTAGTACCAGCATCACATCTAGTTACATGAGGTATTCAATAAATGTGTTATGAATGAATAAATAAAACAGCATTTGCACTAAGCCTTGGTCCATACAACACATTCTCTTTTCAAATATAAACACAAATTTTTTTTAATAAATAAAATCATTGCTTTTAATGGCAGTTCGAACTATATCACTGCTATTACAAAGTGATCAGGATCTCTGATAATTTTAGTTTTGAATTTGACAGATTTTTTTTTTTTTCCAATCGGGTAAGAATGTACTATATTACTGTCAATTATCCATCTAGTTGTTACTAACACTGCAAGAAAATATTCTTCAATTCAAATACAAAGCTCTATCTTTTTTCTGTACAAAGTATAGAAAAGTTTATATTTCATATGTTATAATTAAGCTTCTCTTTTTTTTTTTTGAGGGAGTGGAGGGCAAGGGGATGGCAAATCTCAAAGGAGAAATGGATAAAGAGTAAAGACTACCTATGCTTCTCGAGAGTTGGGCATAATTTAGTTATTACTCAATATGAATTAAGCTGAAAGAACCCTGTCCTCATTAATCTTTTAGCAACTGCTTTCATCCTTTCACGAGATGGAATAAAGAGAGAGTCCAGATTTGCTGCCCTTCTATTTATAATAGCACAAATCTTGGTAAAAAGCTTTGAACAGAACGTTACACTATTAACACAGTTTATTTACTAAGAATCTCTGATTATAACAAAGAAGATAGTATCCTGACACATATTAGAATTTGCTGTAGGGGAAAGAAAAATAAGTCTTGATGAGCAATGCTCTGAAGTTTTATATATAAATACATAAATGAAGGGTCAATTATTGTCATCCCTGACCCTTCAACATGGGTTCTTTTAAATCCAAACCAAATTCAATGCATGAGAAGGAGGAACTCTGCTTTGGATCTTCTGAACATTTACAGTCTAAGATCAGGGTTGAGCAGTCTTTCAAAAACCTTCTGAAGTTCCAGGTAGGGTGATCATGTGTTCAAGGCTGCCCAGTAAATTCCCAATTTATGCCTGCAGTATGAAATCATAAATGGGTTTACGGAGGAAATTTGAATGGGATTTTGAAAACTAATGGAAGCTTTATAACAAAGGTAGAAAAGATAGTCTTGAGAGAGGACAACATGGACAAAAAGTAGGTGATGTGTTTGGAATGGGTATGAATTACAGAAAGTATCAAAGGAAGATAAGAAAAGGTTTGGTAGAGGCCTAGTGGCTACTGGGTATAAACTACAGAAAGTATCAGAGGCAGATTACAGGAAGGTTGGACCAGATTAAAAAAGGGTCCTGTGTGATATTCTAAAATGTGTACTACTTTCTTTAAAACATTGAAAAGTTCACTCAAGTATCTACTCAATAAAGTAACAAAATTATATCTGTGTTTTAAGATAGAGTTGAATGGGAAAAGGAAATAATGGAAATAGGAAGATCACTTAATAGGCAATGCAATATAAATTAGGCAGCAAACAATGAACTAAGGCAGTAGAAACGAAGAAATATTAACAACTATCGCCAACTGATTATCATTATGAGAATAGCAAAAGCTTACATAATACTTATTATTATAAGTGCTTTAAAAATATTAACTCATATAATCCTCAAGGTATTTATTATCTCACTTTACAGATGAATAAACTAAAGCATGGAGAATGGGTTAAGTAACTTGCTCAAGACTACACAGCATGTAAGTGGAAGAGGCCACGTTCAGGCACAGTCCACACTTTAACCACAAAAGTATTCTGCCTCTGAGCATCTAGGATTCTGTAAAACGCTTTATTCCCATATTACTTTATCTGTAAAAGTACTGTACAACAGACTGTGATTACTACCCCCATTTTACAGATGAGGAAGCTGTGACTAGGAGAGTTTAAGTAGCTTAGCCCAGGTTGTGAGAGTTTGAAGGTTCATACGGTTAACTATTTTGATAAACATTTCATGGCAAAATCAACAGGACTTATTGATTAACTGATATACAGCAGTGTTCTCAAAGTCTGGTCCTGAGATTGAAACCTTTTCACAGGGCTTGCAGCATCAAAACTATTTTCATAATAATGCCTTTTCACTTTCATTTTTCTCATGAGATCCCGTGGAGTTTTCCAGAGGCTACATGATTTGTGATACCACAACAGACTAAATATAAAATCAAACATAAGAATTCAGGAGACTTCTATGAAGCCAGAAATTAAACAGATTTGAAAAAAATGTAAGACAATGTCATTCTTCTGACTAGACTTTTTTGTATAGAATTATAGTTATTTTTCATAAAAATATGTTTCCCCCCCAGGTGTCACAAACAGTTTGTGCTTGACTCCTGGCCAAAAGGCTTGAATCCATCCAAGCACCGCTACAGAAGGAGGCCACGGAAAACCCTATAGAGCACTGTTCTACGGAAGCATGTGGGGTTGCAATGAGCTGGAATCAACTCAAAAGCAACGGGTTTAGTAGTAGGTTTATGTCTTGGTTATTGACTGTTGCTATAACAGAAATACTATAAATGGTATATTGTTGAATTTTATTGGCCAGAATTTGGTTGAGGATTTTTGCATCTATGTTTATGACAGATATTGATCTGTAACTGTCTTTTTTTGTGGTGTCTTAACCTAGTTTTGGTATCAGGATTATGCTGGCTTCACAGAATGAATTCAGGAGTACTCCATCCTTTTCTATCCTCCAAAATACCTTTAGTAGTAGTGGTGTTAACTCTATTCTGAACGTTTGGTACAATTCTCCAGCTCAGCCATCAGGGCCAGGGGCTTTTTTTTGTTGGAAGTTTTTCAATGACCTTTTCTATCTCTTCTTTTGTTAAAGGTTTATTTAGTTGTTCTACCTGTTTGTGTTAGTTTAGGTAGGTAGTGTGTTTCCAGAAATTTGTCCATTTCCTCTAGGTTTTCAAATTTGTTGGAGTACAATTTTTCATAGTATTGTTATGACTCTTTTAATTTTAGTTAGTCTGTTGTGATATCGCCTATCTCATTTCTTAATTGGTTTATTTGCTTCCTCTCCTGTTTTTCTTTTGTCAGTTTGGCCAATGGTTTATCAATTTTGTTGATCTTTTCAAAGAACCAGCTTTTGGTCTTGTTAGCTCTTTCAATTGTTTTTCTATTCTCTATTTCATTTATTTCGGCTCTAAATTTTATTATTTCCTTTCTTCTGGTGTCCAAGTCTCTTTTGCTACTGTCTATTTGTTACAGTTGTAGGGTTAATGTTTTGATTTTGGCCCTTTCTTCTTTCTGGATGTGTGCTATTTATTGCTATAAACTGACCTCTGAGCACTGCTTTTGCTGTGTTCCAAACATTCTGGTAGGATGTGTTTTCATTCTCAGCTGATTCTGTGAATTTCTTTATTCCATCCTTGATTTCTTTTATAACCCAGTAGTTTTTCAGCAAGGTGTTGTGCAGCTTCCATGTATTTGAATTTTTTTTTCCTTGCTTTTACCGTTATTGATTTTTACTTTTATGGCTTTATGGTCAGAAAAGATGCTTTGTAATATTTCAACATTTTGGATTCTGTTAAGGCTTGCTTTGTGGTCTAATATGTGGTCTATTCTGGAGAACGTTCCATGTGCGTTGGAAAAGAAAGTATACTTTGCTGCTCTTGGGTGGAGTGTCTGCATATGTCTAGGAGATCAAGTTGGTTGGTTGTGGCATTTAGATCTTGTGTCTTCATGGAGCTTCTTTCTAAATTTCCTGTCCTTCACCGAAAGTGGTGTGTTAAAGTCTCTTACTATTATTGTGAAGCTGTCTACTTCTCTTTTCAATGCTGTCAGAATGTTTTATGTATTTTGGAGCCCTGTTGAGTGCATATTTATTATGGTTATATCCTCCTTGTGTACTTATTTTTTAATCATTAGTGTCCTTCCTTATCCTTTGTGGTGAATTTTGCTTTAAAGTCTATTTTGTCAGAGATTAATATTTCCACTCCTGCTCTTTTTTTATTGTTGTTTCCTTGATACATTTTTTTTTTTCCCATCCTTTGAGTTTCAGTTTGTGTCTTTGAGTCTAAGGTGTATCTCCTGTACAGCATATAGACGGATTATGTTTTTTTTATCCATTCTGCCACTCTGTCTCTTTATTGGTGCATTTAGTCCATTTACACATTCAGTGTAATTATCGATACGTATGAGTTTAGTGCTGTCATTTTGATGTATTTTTGTGTGTTGTTGACAGTTTCTTTGTTCCACTCAATTTTCTGTGCTGAGTTCTTTATTTTTATGTATTTTCTTTTCATCTTTTTCATTATCGTTGATTTTGTACTTGCTGAGTCTTTGTTTTTCTTTTTATTTTGATGTGTAGGATTGTTAGTTTCCTTTATGATTACCTTAATATTTACCCCTATTTTTCTGTTTAAATCAATCTTTTATTTCTTGATATCACCTTGACTTCCTCTCCATATGAAAGTTCTATGACTATATTACTTAGTCCCTCTTTTTTGTTTTAATGTTGTCATCTTTTACATATTGACGTCTCTGTTTCCCTATTTTCAGCATTTTAGCTCTGATTTATTTTTGTGACTTCCCTATCTGGGTTTATATCTTGTTGCTCTGTCCTGTATTCTAATCTCGTTATCTGATGTTATTGATTTTCTAACTGGAGAACACCCTTTAGTATTTCTTGTAATTTTGGTTTGGTTTTTACAAATTCCCTTAACTTCTGTTTATCTGGAAATGCCCCAATTTCACCATCATATTCAAGAGACAGTTTTGCTGGATGTATAATTCTTGGCTGGCAATTTTTTTCCCTTCAAGGCTTTATATATGTCATCCCCTAACCTTCTTGCCTGCACAAAGGTTTCTGCACGGTTTCTGCTGAGTAGCCCGAGCTTAGTCTTATTGACTCTCCTTTGTAGATGAATCTTCATTTATCCCCAGCCACTTTTAACATTCTCTCTTTATCTTTGGTTTTGTCAAGTTTGATTATAATATGTCTTGGTAACTTTCTTTTCGGATATGCTTTGTATGGGGTTTGATGAGCTTCTTGGATAGATATTTCCTCGTGTTTCACAATATCAGGGAAGTTTTCTGCCAAAAAATCTTCAACAATTCTGTATTTTCTGTTATCCGCACCCCCCCCCCCCCCGCCCTTCTGGTACTCCATTCACTCGTAGGTTATTCCTCTTGATAGAGTTCCACATAATTCTTAGGGTTTCTTCAATTTTTTTTTTTTTTTAATTCTTTCATCTGATTTCTCCACAAATAAATTGGTGTCAAGTGCTTTGCCTTCATTCTCACTAATTCCGACTTCCACTGCCTAGATTCTGCTCCCATGAGTTTCTATGGAGTTGTCTAATTCTGAAATTTTATTGTTAATCTTTTGGATTTCTGTTTGCTGTCTATGTATTCTTGCTGCCTGTTAAATTTGTCATTATCTTCTTGTATAACCTTCAGTTCCTCTGTTGCTTTGTCTGTGTGCTCCTCAGCTTGGCCTGAGTTTTGCCTTATATCCTTCTTGATCTCTTGAAGAGCTCTGAATATTAATCTTTTGAATTCTACCTCTGGTAACTCCAAGACCTTCTCTTCCTCAGGAGGTTTCTTGGGTCTTTGTTTTGGTCACTTGCTGAAGCCAACATGGTCTGCCTCTTTATGTGATTTGATATTGTCTTTGAGCCATCAGTAAGTTATTATACTTAGTTATTTTATGTTTGCTTACTGTGTCCTAGCTTCTTGTTTTGATATGCTCAAATAGGCTGGTTGTATGAGCTACTTTGATTACTGGTGTCTTTGGAGCTCTCACGTCCTGTTACCAGGTGGTTAGAGCTGTTACTAGGTATGCAAGCCCATTTACTTTTCTTGCGTGGATTCAGTTCAGATGTCCAGGTCACTGGTCATCAAGTATATGGTACAGGTTCTCACCTAAGGTCCTAGATGGGCAGGGCTATGTAGGAGTGACTGGGCTAGGCACAGATATCTGGCTGCAGTAAGGGGTTATGTGCTGAGCAAGGCAGGGAGTTGATGGCTGACCCCGAGAGCCTGGGTAGAAGGTGTGTCCCTGTTCCCTAGAGTGCATAGCTGGATGGGTTTTGTAGCTGGACTTTGGGCACCCAGTGCAGTAACATAGCTGTTAAGGACTAGGAAGCACCACTTATTCTCAGACCCCTGTGGCAGGTGACTAGGTGGAGTGGATAAAACCACCAGTCCTCAGGCCCCTGATGTGGGTAGGTGAGGACCCTGCTTAACGGGCAGGGTGGTGTCAAATGTCACAAATCTGTCACTTCCCCTTAGCTACTGCAGTTGAAAACAGCCTTCAAATATACGCCCTGTTGTACTGTGCTAATGAAGGCCTATGCTGCTGACATGGGTCCACACAGGTCTAGGCTGGGATGGAACGCATTCAAAGTCCATGGACCCCTTATGCTTGTGCCTAAACAAAGGAGCTGTGCCTGCCCTGAGTTCCTAGTTTAGGGGAGCTGGCTGATTATTTTTCCCTGTTTGTTAATTTGTTGCCTGTCGGAAGCTGGGAGAATGGCTCAGAGCTAGCAACAGGTTCCACTCCTGGCCCAGGGGGCACAGCAACCTCTGAAGCCAGACCTGGACCAGAGCAGAGCAGGGATGGGGCAGGTAAATGGGACAGAGGTACTTCCCAGGCTATATAAGAAACTCTTACAACTCAACAATGGAAAGACGAATGACCCAATTTAAAAAATGGGCAAAGGACTGGAATAGATATTTCTCTAAAAAAGATTTAAAATTCCAATAAACACATGAAAAGATGCTCAACATTATTAGTCATTAGGGAAATGTAAATCAAAACCGCAATAAGATACTACTTTACACCCACTAGAATGGCTATTACCAGAAAATAACAAGCGCTGACCATGATGCACAGAAATTGGAAGCCTCATGTATTGCTGGTGGGAATGTAAAACAGTGTAGGTGCAGCCACTGTGGAAAATAGTTTAGTGTTTCCTCAAAAGGTTAAAAACAGAATCACCATATGACTCAGCAATTCCACCCCTTGGTTTATATGTGAAAGACTTGAAAGTAAGGATTCAAACAGATACTTGTAAACCAATGTTCACTGAGCATTATTCACAATAGGCAAAACATAAAAACAATCCAAGTGTGCATCAACAGATGAATGGATAAACAAAATATGGTATATACATACAGTAGGATATTATTCAGCCATAAAGAGAAATGACATCCGGATACATGCAATGACATGGATAAACCTTGAAAATGTTATGCTGAGTGAAATGAGTCAGGCACAAAAAGACAAATATTGTATGATACCACTTAAATGAAACATCTAGAACAGTCAAATACATTGAAAAAAAGTTATTGGTGGTTATCAGGGACTCTGTGGTAAACACCAACAAACTTCTTGTTTTACTGGAAGGGAGGGAAGAATGGGGAGTTATTACTTAAGGAGTACTGATCTTCTGCTTGAGGTGATGAAGAGCTTTGGGAAACAGATAATGGTGATGGTTACAAAATACGGGAAATGTAATTAATGTCACTGAACTGTGCACTTAAAATGGTCAAAATGGTAAATTTTTTTGTTATATATATTTACCACAATAAAAAAAATGGATATCTTTCAAGCTCTATTATTATCTTCTGAACTAGAAAAATACTTAAAACATAGACTAGATCTTATCCTATAATGATATACATGACTTAGCAAGAGTTCATACTGAAAGAAAAGGAGTGAGGAAGAAGAATACTGTATAAAAACATGAAATATAATTCAAAACATCAATATTATGCTTACTCAGTTCTTTAATACACTCAGACTTAATATGTAATGTCACTATTACATAAGGAGTATAAACTAAGCAAAACCATCTGCATCCTGACGGCTTATTTAAATTTTAAAATCTCTGATAGATTGCTGTCACTTTTCTCACAAGAATATTCAAATATCTACAGGTTCTCAAAGGAATAAAAGATTTTTCAGGTTAGATAGCATTTTTCTTCCAAGTGTCCCAATGCTATTATTATATAAGGTACAGTGAGTCTACTTTCAGAGTTTATAAACTATGAAAACAGTAATATTCTTCTATTGCTGACACTTCAGTATGAAACTGATAAAAGAGCCTCATGGTCATTAGTTGAAGTAAAATATTTTCTTTGTGCATGTTATTATACTAATTTATCCTAAAGGTATTAGATACATCTTCAAAAAATATAGCTATTTACCAATGTGCCATTTGTCTATGATTCAGCAACTGCAGATGAAAAATGAAATTGATTTTTTCTAAATTAGACATAGCTGTTTCTAAGGTTTTGATTAAATTTGAACACTTAAAAAAAATTACAGATTTCTGTATTAGTTTTATACATGCTATGAAAAAAAAATTTTTCTCTTACTAAAATTTAAGAAAATTCTCATGGAATGTATTATGGGTGATATAAAAATGGAACCGTGACTTTGGAAGTCTCTAGTTCTACCTATCCCATAGTAGGTGTGCAAATTTTTATGTTATTGCCAACACAATTAAGCAAAAATCCCTCCGTTAGTGAAAAAACGAGCAGAAGGATGGTACCATACAAGCAGCCATATTCCACCAGAAAACCAAATACATACCAACAATTTCCTTAGTAGTAACCATATCTCAAGTGAAAAGGTTCATATTCAAATATGATGAATAGATGTCTAAAATGTCTTAATGACTGTAAAACTGTGAAAGGTGAGTAAAATGGCACTTTCAACCAGGATTTTTAAGTCTCTAACAAGATGACAGTTACAAATCTCTTAAATGAAAGAGTTAAGGCAGGGCTTAATGAATGGTCACTAAAATTACGTATGCCAATCCTGTGCTTGAAGTGCTTCAGCTTAATAACTAAATACCACATTACGTACTGATAATGTTCTAAAGGGATATAATCTAAAAAACGCCTGAAAGACAACTCTTCCAACTTGACAAACTGAGGCCCAGATTACTAACCAATCTTTATTTTAAAAGGAATTTACTTTTTATCCATTAGCAAGACTCAAGGCAGCAAAGACAAGCTTGAGTAATTGAAACAAATGTTGACACCCTAAGTATTCAAAGGAACAGACTTGAGTGTTACTTCCGTGCTATTAGACAGAATAATCAAGTATATGCCTTTGAATACAAAGCAATATTTTAGATGAGGCAAACATTTCTCTAGCATTTGCTGTTAGTCAAAAATATGACTTTTATTTTTAATAGTCTGTGACACAAAAGATAGAAGCACTACTGAAGTCCTTTTATTAGTTATTCAGTGCAATCATTTAAAAGTATTTTTACATCTCTGACACTTTTGTTTGTTTTTGATCAGAGGAGGGTGCCTTTTTTTTTGCTTATGCTAAAGGGACTTCCCTTACCAAATTTACTACTTCTTGAAATTTCATTTTAAATAATAATAGCTAACATATAGAACGTTTACTATATGCCAGGCACTGTTCTAAGTACCTTACGTATATTAACTCATTTTATTCTCTATAGAACCCAAGAGGGATGTAATATTATTTTAACAAATGAGGATACCAAGGCATTAAGAGGTTCATTCGATCAAAGTCATACAGCTAGTCAGTCACAGAGTAAGGATTTGAACCCAGCCAATCTGGTTCCTGAGTCTGTGCTCTTCTTACCACTTTTCTTAAATTTAGTTTGATCTCACAGTTTTGAATTCCTAAAAAGTAGCTAACTTGCTGCTAGCTATAATTGGGGGGGGGGCGGGGGAAGCACAAAATACCCATTTCTTCATTAGGAAATCACTTTCCAACAACCATAAGGAGTTTTATAAGTTTCTCTGTAATTTACTTTGTCAGTGATGCCAGTGTGTCATTTAGAGTGTATAAATTAGGCAAATGTAAGAAAAATAACAACATATCTAGAATTGCCATTCCATTTTAAATGCTCCATTTGTAAAATAAGTTATTCTTTGCCAGTATTTAGTTGTATACGAATCATCCAGGAGGGCTTTCCCTCACAGTCCCCGTCCAACTGTTTCCCCAGATATGGGCTTCCTGGCCAATGAGGTTACACGATGAGGCCCTTCCTCCCTCTTCCTTCACCAAGACTCCAATAGTCATACCTGCCACCCTGCCCCTGGCTTGCTCTCCTCTGACCTAACACAAACACCGCCATCAAAGTCATCTTTCTAATACACAGTTCTGAGCAGTTCATTTCCATTGTGCATTAACTAAAGTCAAAACTCTCCAGATCGATACAGAAAGGCCCTTCATGATCTGGTTCTGCATAAGGAATGAATCTTCACTTGTACTGAGTTCTTTTCTTCTTTGAGAACATGGTAAAAGCTAAGGATACTCTCCTCAGAAAAATGCACTTATTCAATCGCTGCCTTCTAGGTTTCTTCTCTGCTTCTCACAGGTTAATAGCCATAACTCTCTTTTATCATTTTCTAACATCATTTTCTTCAATACCAGTATGCAAGAAAGGACCACATGAGTCCCTACCACGATAAGCCCCCAGAGAACATGAGCTTAATACTATCTATTTTTCTGTCCATAAGCCTTAGAAAGTCTGGCATAGTGGTGCTCAATGATAATTTGTTAAATGAAGAAATTATATCCATAAACATATATTAATAAACATAATAAGAAATATATTCCCGTACATTAAAGTGTTTTACCACTGACTTCTATTTTAGATGATTTGCTATGAAGAAACAAACGTATGTACTTAGACAAACCAAAGCTTCCTTTCAACTCAATATATTCACTCGTGCTGCTTGAGGCATTGAGACAAAAAAGGAAAGAGAAGAATTAGAAGGCTGGAGGAAAGAGGATGAAGTCAGTTTGGGCAGTGGTAGTTATCCTGAGTAAACAAAAACATAAGTGGAAATACACAGCATGAAGATCAAGTTATGCCCTCAATTTGTATCACACCCTATGAGATATCTACACTACCAGTTTCCCTTTGAGAAAATTCCTAAGACATTGCATTATTCATTCAGTCTTTCCATAACTGTATACTGAATGACTTCTATGTATCTCCATTTAGAAGAAATGTAAGTTCAGGAAATTAACCTTAAGGAGGGTATGATGTAATAATGAAGGAAAGACAGCACAGAAATATACCACACTGGAGCAAGAGTGGGAGTGTGGAAAGAACAGATTCAAAGCCAGCCTTCCACCTCCGTTCACTACCTGGGGGAACCTTAGTGAGGTGATTTAAACTCTGTGAATATCATTTTCCTCAACTTTAAAACGTGTAATATTTTGAAGGCTTATAAAGATTAAATGAGAGTTCATCCAAAGAGCTTGTCAATGCCTGACACCCAGTGTCAATGATTAGTTATTGTCTTAATAGTGATTTACAATTATGAATATCAACAAAAATAACAACATAAGAAATAAAATAAATAGAATGTAAATAAGGGAGAAAACGTGTTTAAAAATAAGTAAAACTAATTTATAGAAAGAACGGGTCAGTATGAGCTACAACATTCAAGAAAGGCTTCAGGGATCAAGAAGGAATTAAGGAAGGCCATTAAAGGAGAGAAAAACAAAGGGGCTTCTGAGAAGAAAGAACATTATCAATAAAGGTTTGAAAATCTGAGAAGCTGAGGACATTTGGAGCCTCAGGCAGAATTCTCTGAATTCAGACCAAGGTTTAGGAAAGAAGTAAAAGAGAAAACAGACTACTGACTATTGTGAAGAGCCTTGAATGCCAGGTGAAAGGACTGACCCCTAAGATTCTGGTCTACAGGTTTGATCTTGTCAAATACAAGAGGAAATAATGATTCTTTTTCATGTGTATAAACCATTATAAAATTTTACAAAGTAATATCTATCCTTTCCAATTATACTATAATAAAAAAATAGCTATCAATAATTTATGAAGAGAAAAAAATATGAAAGAATTGTAACTACTATACTCAATCAGAAAATACCGTAAAAATGTCTATTATATAAATGACCAAAATGTCTTTGAAAATAAACACAATTTTGATAAATTATGACACAGGGTAATTTATAAGGATAATAGCTAAAGTAAACAAAAAAAAAACTATTTTACACACAACATAGAAATATCATTTTTTCTTAAAACCATTGTTTTGAAAACAAGGAAATAGAAAAAATATCTAAATACATTCAGTATATTTTAAAATTAACTTTCATTCAAAAATAAAGACAAAAGAAATATAAAGGCATTCAAAAAGAAAATACTTTTCCCAATCTTCCAAAAAACCTGCAAGAGAAAAAGGAACGTGGAAGTATCATACATAAAAAGGGAAAATGCAGATAGGTTAACAATTTTATAATAAGATGTAATCTAACAAAAGAAAAGATATTCTATGATAAAATTACATATTTCCCCACAGACACCAGGAATCTGGCTTTCAAGATATAAGGCAGGAGGGGACAGGAAAGCTGGTGATTGGGAACCCAAGGTCAAGAAGAGAGAGTGTTGACATGCTGTGGGGTTGGTAACCAATGTCACAAAACAGTGTGTGTACTAGTTGTTTAATAAGAAGCTAGTTTGTTCTGTAAACTTTCATCTATTAAAAAAAAAAAGTAAGATAATAATGAAATCTATTTCAAATGCCTAGCAGGGCTATTGTATGAATGAAATAAGACTACGAGTGAGAGAACACTTAATAAACTAGACACAACTAAGAAAAAACAAAGTTAACAGAACCTTATACCCCTATCTACTTATATAAGCTCCAGAGAGAAAGAACATTAAACTATAAAAGCTGTAGTAACTAATGGAAAAATGGAATATCTTAAAATTTCAACCTGCACATAACACATCAGTAATTTAAATAATTTAAGAAATTTTTTATTTCCATTATCTCATTTACCCAAACCTAAAGTCTTTCACAAATTTCAAAAGTTAAATGAGAAGAAAAATTAGTTTATGAAGATGAGTGTTTAATGTTTAAATGTGGCAAAATTCAAGCAAAGTGATATTTTTAACTTTCCTTACTGTGTTGTAAACTTAAAATCAAACTCTGTTTTTAAAAAAACCTGAGCTAAAATCAACCATTCATTCTTATTATGTTTTAATTTATGTTTAATAATTTGAATATGAATATGTTCTACTGTACTATGGATGACTGGTTTCCAGTCTTTTAAAGATGAAACCCTTATAACTGTCAACAATTTTTGAAGACTATCCCATGTGAGGAAACCCCGGTGGCTTAGTGGTAAAGCGCTATGGCTGTTTACCAAGAGGCTGGCAGTTCGAATCAGCCAGGTGCTCCTTGGAAACTCTATGGAGCAGTTCTACTCTGTCCTATAGGCTCGCTATGAGTCGGAATCGACTCGACGGCAGTCGGTTGGGTATCCCATGTGAAATATACACATTACGTAAAGCACTGAGTTCCATATATCTTTAAAAATATACATATATTTCAAAAGATTAGCATATACACTAGACATAGAGACTGAAGTTGATCTACCCAATGGATTTAAGGACTCCTTGCAATAGCTCAGGAGCCCTAGTGGCACAGTGCTTAAGCACTCGGCTGGTATCCAAAAGGTCAGGAGTTGGAACCCACCAGTGCTCCACTGGAAGAAGATGTGGCAGTCTGCTTCTGTCAAGATCACAGTCTTAGAAACCCTATAGGGCAGTTCTAGTCTGTCCTATTGGTTAACTGTAAGTCAGAATTCACTGGATGGCAAGGGGTCTCATTTTGGTTTGGTGCAATAGCTCTAAAATCCCTCAGAGGCACTGGAAGGAAACCACTAATTCAGAAGCCAATTTAGAAAGGATATACTCCATTTCACATTTGTTCAGTGCTCCACAGTTAACTATACGGTTTATACACCAACCCTGTAAGGTAGAAGGGGAAGGTATAAGAAATCTCATTCTATAGATAAGACAACCAAAGTCTAGATAAGCTAAGAAAATGGGCCATGGTTACACAGCTTAATAATGGTGGAACTCCTATTTGATAGCAGATCTCCTTATTACTTATTACTAATGTTTTTACTGATTATAACTTATTCATCTGGTCATGGAAGAATAGTATGAAACATGGCTACAATTCTGCATAATAATCATTTCGGGGGTATTAAAAAAGAAATGGCAAAATGCACTATAATAAGCTAAATAGATAACCCACTTTTGACAAGTGTTATGAATTAGGAAGACAACAAATTTCCAAATACTGCAAAATTTTCATTCTAATTTTTTAAACTTTCATTTTGTACTCCTCATTTCGAAACTAGATTGTCATTAATAATAAGTCTAATTGTCTAGTTTATTTCTTAATGATCTCAGAGTTGGGTAAATACTTTAAAATACATTAGCACAATTTATTAATCAGTTAAGGATAGGTATTCTATTTTAGAACAATGAATAAGGAGAAATGCAAAAGTGCCGGAAATATTAACTAAAGGTTACTAGAAGAACTAAAAGCAGAAAGTCAAGAAATATTGGAGATGGAACAACTTTTTAAAGCATATTATTTTGGATTTTAAAAGACCTTCATGGTATTCTTTTAAGGTGTGATATTAAAATGTTTCCTTTTTCTGCCTTATTTCAAAGAACCGTAAAAAGCAAAATTAAAATAGTGATGAAATAAAATGCTTACAGGTTTGTATCTCAGTGCATCTCTGTAAGATCCAAACAAAGCAGCCTGTGCCCTAAGAAAGGCCCTAGCTACTCCATCACCCGTAGCTGTAGACTGCTTCTTCAGTTTATTTTTCAAGGCCGAGACCTGCATGACAGAGAGGAACAGTTAAATTAACACCTCAGAAATTGGTACAGCGAGGTACGAACCCAATCAGCAGGCAAACCACAGCGTCTGCAGGTCAGCCAAAACCTCATCCTCCTCCCGATAGCTTATCTTTGTTAACTGCAGAGAGCACCTGCTGGTCTGGTAATTGAAACGAAAGCAGGAGATGATAGCAACGTGCTAATGCAAATTGGTTTATGCTCTCTTTTTTTTCCCGAGGCCTCTTGACATAAATAAGCTTTAATTATTTTACAGTAAACTGCTTGTGAGCCACTTTTCTGCAGATTTTTAGCAATTACAACATGTGTCTACTTGTTTTGAGATGAAACCGGTTGGATATCTTTCATTTCTGCTATGTAAGGTTATTTGTTACAGGTCTTCCAGGATCACTTACCATTTAATTTTATTTTGGGAAGCCTAATTTGCATATATAATTTTCCAGTCATCTGTTGAACAATTTCCATTATGTGAGATTAAAAAAAGCTAAAAGTTATGGAAAACCTAAGATGCATCATGGATATGTTATGCAAATTTTATACACTGTCTTACTTAACCTTCATAACAGTCTTCTAAAACAGGCATTCGCATTCCAATTTATGAAGAAAAAGAGGCTCAAGGATGTGAATTAATTTGCCTTCACAATTTCGTTAGTAAGTGGTAGAGCTATGATTTAAACCCAGCTCTGTCCAGTTTTTCCCACTACCACTTGCTAGGTCTAAGTTCAATGTCATTGCCTTATGAACCAGTAATCATGCTAAAATATTCATATTTTGAAACCTAGGAAAAACTTATCTATAAATTTACAAAATTAAAGAGGCATTTTAATTTGTTATAATTTTTCATACTTTTTCCATAGCTTAGTGTCATGTTTTGCATATTTTACAGGATGCGTATAATTTACCCACAGCTCCTACTTAGAGGAGTATTTGTGAGATCACACTCCTGATGATGATCATACTCTTATTTTTTTAAAGCAGAGGAGATGTGACATGTTCCTACACATACAACTCACTCGACCAATTAACTTAAAAATACTGATCCTCATATACACTCCATCAATGCTCAACATGGAAATGTGAAGTCGTGTAAAAATTGTTTTCTTAAGGGAAAAAAAAAAATGCTGATGGAACCAATTCTGGTTGGATAGCTTCTTCAACAGCATGTTCATATCCTTATGAAACTACCATATAACAGAATAATGTCGTTTCTCCTTTACGTATATATGCAAGAAGGAATATTTTTATTTCTTTATGCAAGTAGTCCTGACTTCTCTTGTAGATGATGATTGTAACTGAAGTGTCAACCTAATGAACAACTAAACTTTGAATAATGCTAATGAGAAATGAACACAGCATCAGAGGAAAGACCAGCTCTACAGGTGATAAACCTTCACAGTAGTGACATTTTTCAGTGTAAAGTCACAGTTACGGTGATCTGTTCAAAGAAAGAGGCCCCCATTGGGTCCAATTAGATGAGATGAGTCAGAATTATAACCATAGTTTTGAAAAAATTATTGAGTTATGATGTTAATAATCTATGCAGATAGGCCTTTGCAGTATAGGTCTTCTCCCCATAGCAGTGATCTTTTCAGTTTATATGCAAGCTCTATAGATTCAGATAAAAGTTCAGAGCCTAATTCATTTAGTCCACAAAGTGCATAAACCAGGATTCATTTAAGAGGGAGTTTTTTAAATTAAAATCTAACCTCAATAAATGCACATTTTTAGGAAACCCAAGACTCAGAACAGTAAATACAGTTGAAGGATGCAAAAAATAAATCTTCTGACTTAACGTCATTTATTCTGAAGTTTGTAATAATGCTATTTTTTTTAAATGGTTTGATATGCCTTTAAGGAAAAACCAGTGGAAATGAATATAAGTACGTGTATTTATTGCAAATTGCTGCAAACAGAAAAGGCTTATGATGAAAGGACTATGATTCCAGTCTTTCAAAGTATTATAGAAGTAAAGGGTTGGGTGTTTTTAAATTTTTACTTTAAAAAATAAAAAATAATAATAAAGTCACACTTTATATTTTTGTAAAAGAAAATTCCTCAAAATGTATTTTTACATAAAGCATGGAATTGACAATCCAGTTCTCCACAAATCAAGAATACAATAATCTTAAAACAATCATAACACATATGGGCACAGATGGAAACCCTGGTAGTATAGTGGTTAAGTGCTATGGCTGCTAACCAAAAGGTCAGCAGTTCAAATCTGCCAGGCACTCCTTGGAAACTCTATGCGGCAGTTCTACTCTGTCTTATAGGGTCGCTATGAGTCAGAATTGACTCGACGGTAGTGGGTTTGGTTTTTGGTATGGGCACAGAAATGGAGGCAAGTCAAAACGTTCCTTAGCCTTTTTTACCCAAGACCTTGACTACTTAATTGCTGCTTGAGTTATGCACAAGCCCTTCCTAAACAAATCAGAAATGTGTGGCCTTCATTTCTAAAACTAGTCAGTCAGTGACAGTGCCTGAGCTCCATTTGGATGTGTAGGAAAAAGATAAGACTTGTTCTCAAACCGCACCGTACAATATGGTAGCCACTAGCCACACGCGCACTTGCAATGTGACTAGCCCAAACTCAGATTTGCTGTACGTGTAAAACATACACTGCATTTTAAAGACAGCTAAAATATATATATATTTATGTAAATATACATATAAATATCAATAATTTTTTGTTATGTACATCTTTTTTCAATAATTTTTATATTGATTACATGTTGAATATTTTTAATGTATCAGTTTAAATAAAGTATATTACTAAAAAACAATCTCACCTATTTCTTACGTTTTTAACACAACTACTAGAAAATTTTAAAACATATTTGTGGCACACATTATATTTTATCGGTCAGTGGTATTATAAATGAGCATACTATCTTATTTCATATAGAAATGTAAGATTAAAAAGTTGCTTAGGAAGAAATATGGTTGTATTTTTCATGTGCCTATTTCTACATTATTTCAATTTCCTAAACTACATAAAACAAGTTTTTCCTTCATGTACTCTAGTGGGCTTCGACTGTCAGTAGATCTGAGATCGCTTCTGTTTTTCAGAGACCAGATAGGCAACTTAGTTGAGTATTTATGTATGTTGAAATGAATGCTCAAAAAATAGCCTGTAGAAATAAAATAGCTTTTTTTAAAAATCAGATTCAGATAAAATGATATTAATCTACTATAAAATGACCGTGTCAACCTTGCTGTTTTCCTGGCCTTTCGATCACTGGAGTAAATTACCACCAGTTGCCACTGCCCTTTGCACTGCTAATTAGCTTTTAGCAGTTTTTATCTATAAAAATGGTACTGTCTCTTCTGTACTTTTTCAATACTCATTCTGGGAAATAGCATTTTCTGCTTTAATATTCAAACTTCTAACTTTAGTTATAAATAAATGGACATCTTCCCAAGAAACCCTAAAGATTATTCTCACTTATAACTCTGAATTCAGAAACCACTTGGAACCTTGTCACATGGCTATTACTGCAAAATCTTACTGAGACTGAAAAAAGTATCAACTGTTCTCTCCTTTTCTTCAAGTCTGCTAGCCTCAATATCCTCTAATGGCTAAAGTTTACTTCAGAACTGACATTTTATTTGTTGTTTTTAGATAGTTTTCAGTCTACAAATAATTTTTTTTTTTTTGTCTAGTTAGGTACAGCACTACTTCCAAAAAAAAAAAAAAGAAACAAAAGTTAAACAGTGAAAAGGAACTTCAGAAATAAACATCGTTTCACTTTGCTTATCAAATGTTTAGATGCCTTTCACACAATGAGAATGCAACGCCTCTAAGCAGCCATCCAGGGGAGGAATTATGACCTGGGGTTTTAGCACAGTGAGAGTTCACCGCAACATGAATAATACCACCACCAAGTCTCCACTTCTACTCTCTTAGCACTAAAATGACTATGAATAAAAAGAGGGAATTACACAAGTAAACACAGCAAACAGGTATAAATTAAAAGGGTATAAGTCACGTGCATGTAGTCTGAGGAATGAAATAATTATCCCAACTCAGAGTTAGTCAGGAAGAGCGAGCATATAAGGAAAGTGAGTTTTGCAAAGAAGTAACAGATTTTTTCTTACTTGACTTTTAGATGAGTCTTCGAAAGAAAAATAAATGAACTGCTATGTCACAAATTTTAATTTTACTTTTCTAGGATAACAAAGAGAAACATCAGGATAAAGAACAGAAGATAAAAATTGTTTTTCTTCATGTTAGGTGCCAACCACAGAACGAAACACTGCCCAGTCCTGTACCATGCTCACGGTCGTTGTTATGCTTGAGCCCATTGTTGCAGCCACCGTGTCAATCCATCTCATTGAGGGTCTTCCTCTTTTTTGCTGACCCTCTACTTTACCAATCATGATGTCCTTCTCCAGGGGCTGATCCTTCCCGACATGTCCGAAGTATGTACGACTCAGTCTCACCATCCTTGCTTCTAAGAAGCATTCTGGTTGTACTTCTTCCAAGACAGATTTCTTTGTCCTTTTGGCAGTCCATGGTATATTCAATATGCTTTACCAACACCACAATTCAAAGGTGTCAATTCTTCTTTGGTCTTCCTTACTCATCGTCCAGCTTTGCATGCATATGATGTGACTAAAAATACCATGGTTTGGATCAGGAACACCTTAGTCTCCAAGATTGACATCTTTGCTTTTCAATACTTTAAAGAGATCTCTTACAGCAGATCTGCCCAACACAATGCATCTTTTGATTTCCTGACTGCTGATTCCATGGGTGTTGATTGTGGATCCAAGTAAAATGAAATCCTTGACAAATTCAATCTTCTCCCCATTTATCATGATGTTGCTTATTGGTCCAGTTGTGAGGATTTTTCTTTATGTTGAGGTGCAATCCATCCTGAAGGTTACGGTCTTTGATCTTCATCAGTAAGTGCTTCAAGTTCTCTCCACTTTCAGCAAGCAAGGCTGTATAATCTCAGTAATGCAGGTTATTAATGAGTCTTCCTCCAATCCTGACGCCCCGTCCTTCATATAGTCCAGCTTCTCGGATTATTTGCTCAGCATAGAGATTGAATAGGTTTGGTGAGAGAACACAACCCTGACACACATCTTTCTTGACTTTAAACCATGCAGCATCTCCTTGTTCTGTCTGAACAACTGCCTCTTGATCTATGTACACATTCCTCATGAGCACAATTAAGTGTTCTGGAATTCTCATTCTTTGTAATATCATTCACAATTTGTTATGATCCACACAGTCGAATATCTTTGCATAGTCAATGAAACATCTTTCTGGTATTCTCTGCTTTCAGCCAAGATCCATCAGACATCAGCAGTGATATCCCTGATTCCACATCCTCTTCTAAATCTGGCCTGAATTTCTGGCAGTTCCCTGTCAATATACTGCTACAGCCACTTTTGAATGACCTTCAGCAAAATTTTACTTTCGTGTGATATTAATGATAAAAAAAAAAAAAAAATACTGTCTGATAATTTCTGTATTTGGTTGGATTACCTTTCTTGGGAATAGGTGAGCACTTCCAGCATCCATTTGTTGAAACATCTCAATTGATATTCCGTCAATTCCTGGAGCCTTGTTTTTTGCCAATGCCTTCAGTGCAGCTTGGACTTCTTCCTCCAGTACCGTCATTTCCTGATCATATGCTACCTCTTGAAATGGTTGGACGTCAACCAATTCCTTTTTGTATAATGACTCAGTGTATTCCTTCCATCTTCTTTTGATGCTTCCTGCGTCATTTAATATTTTTCCCGTATTTCCTTCACTACTGTAACTAGAGGGTTCATTTTTTTCTTCAGTTCTTTCAGGTTGAGAAATGCCAAGATTGTTCTTCCCTTTCAGTTTTCTATCTCCAAATCTTTGCAGATGTCATTGTAATGCTTTACTTTGTCTTCTTGAGCTGCCCTTTGAAATCTTCTGTTCAGTTCTTTTACTTCATCATTTCTTACTTTTACTTTAACTACTCAACGTTCAAGAGCAAGTTTCAGAGTCTTTTCTGACATCCATTTTGGTCTTTTCTTTCTTTCCTGTATTTTTAATGACCTCTTGCTGTCTTCATGTACGATGTCCTTGATGTCATTCCACAACTGCTCTGGCCTTTGGTCATTAGTGCTCAACACATCAAATCTATTCTTGAGATGGTCTCTACATTCAGGTCGGATATATTCAAGGTTGTACTTAGACTATTGTGGACTTGTTCTACTTGAACAGTTTCAACCTGAACTTACATATGAGCAACTGACGCTCTGTTCCACAGTCAGCCCTGGTCTTGTTCTGACTGATGATACTGAGTTTTTCCATCTTCTCTTTCCACAGATGTAGTCTATTTGATTCTTGTGTATTCTGTCTAGTGAGGTCCATGTGTATACTGGCCGTTTATGTCGGTGAAAAAAGGTATTTGCAATGGAGACATCATTGGTCTTCCAAAATTCTATCATGCATTCTCTGGCATCATTTCTATCACCAAGCCCATATTTTCCAACTACCGAGCCTTCTTCTTTGTTTCCAACTTCCACATTTCAATCACCAGTAATTATCAATGCGTGTTCAATCAATTTCAGACTGTAGAAGCTGGTAAAAATCTTCAATTTCTTCATATTTGGCCTTAGAGGTTGGTGTGTAAATTTGAGTAATAATATTAATTGCTCTTCCTTGTAGGCGTATGGATATTATGCTATCACTGACAGCATTGTACTTCAGGATCATGAAATGTTCTTTTTGATGATGAATGCAATGCTATTCCTCTTCAAGCTGTCATTCCCAACATAGACCATACAACTGTCTGATTTAAAATGGTCAATACCAGTCTATTTCAGCTCACTAATACCTAAAAAAAAAAAACCAAACCCATCGCCGTTGAGTCGATTCAGACTCACAGCAACCCGACACAACGGAGTAGAAATGCCCCACAGAGTTTCCAAGGAGCACCTGGTGGATTTGAACTGCCAGCCTTTTGGTTCCCAGATGTAGCACTTAGCCACTACACCACCAGGGTTTCCTCACTAATGCCTAGGATATCGATATTTACGCATTCCACTTCATTTCTGACGATTTCCAATTTTCCTAGATTCATACTTCGTACATTCCACGTTCCGATTATTAATAGACGTTTGCAGCTGTTTCTTCTCATTTTGAGTCGTGCAAAGTTATAAAGTTGAAGCCTTTTATTCTCCCATAAAAAAGTTATGAATATCATATGAATAGGTATTAAAACCATACATGTCCTTAATCCTGCTAATGTTTAGCTTTCTAAGAAACAAAATTAACCCTTCCCTCCTAATATAATAATTTCCTAACGATTCACAATTTGAGGATCCAAACAACATCGTCTAAAATTTATCAAATGACAAGCATAAAATACAATCACCTACTTAGGGTATCATTACATTGTTTCTTTGTATGCTTAAATTATTCATCAAAACCTAACTAAGAGTCGGAGCCAAGATGGCGGAATAGACAGATGCTTCTGGCGAGCTCTCTTTACAACAAAGCCTGGAAAAAACAAGTAAAACGAGTATATTTGTGACAAGCTGGGAGCCCTGAGCATCAAAGGCAAGCTTGGACAACGAACTAAGGGGCAGGGGGAGGAAGAGGCCGTTCAGAAGCGGAGAGCAGTTATCAGACCTGAATCGCAGGGAGCCCTTAGGTACCATTCCCAGAGCAGTGGCAGCGGTGGCAGTAGGCTGGTACTAGCCTTCAGCCGCAGTTTACTCAGGGAGAAACAGCCAGCCACAGGGCCCACTCACACCTCTGGAACCTGAGGAGAAAGGTGCTCTCGGCAAAAGCTAAGTACTTGCGTATATTTTACTGCACCCCCACCTCAGCCCCAAGCCGGCTTCAGCTGCTGAATCCCTAGGACTGAGATACACCCTGCTGAGCACCTAGAGCCGTCCTCCAGGCCTTGGGGAAGGAAAAAATATGCAACTGGGGGGAAAAGATAATTTGCTGGCTCCATTAACTGGGGGTGCTCAGGACAGAAGCGGCTACTGTCCAGGCATAAACCGTCCATGGACCTTGCGCACCTATCCCTTCTGCATGGACCTGTGTGGGCCTATTTCAGGAGAATAGGCACTTGTTGGCAAGCTCCACTCATTTCAGCTGTGCGGTGGAGACGTGGGTATTTGATGTTTGACATAGCTTTGCCTATTAAACAAGGTCCTCATCTACCCACAACAGGGACCTAAGGACTGGTAGCTCCACTCAGGTCACCCAGCCATGCACAACAGGGGTCCAAAGATAACTGATACATCCCAGTCCTTACAACAAAAACGTTGGGTGCCCATGGTCCCTCTGCAGAACCCACCCACAAGCATGCTCTAGGGAACAGAGATGCGTTTTCCTCAGAGACACTTGGGGGTCGGTTCTCAGCCCCCTGCCTTGTTCAGAGCGTGAGCCCCTGCTGCAATCAGATACTGGAATACACGCCAATCACCCCTGCCCCTCTAAGACTGTAGGACAGAGCCTGTACCACACACTTGATATGAGCTACCTGGACACCTGAGCTGAATTCATACAAGAAAACTGAATGGACTCCTAGACTGATATACCTGGTAACAGCTCTAGCCAGCTGGGGACGGGACACCAGAGCTCCAAAGGTGAAAATAACCAAGCTAGCTCACTCAAGCAACCCATAGGGGTATACCAGAATAAAACAAAGTAAGCAGCTACAACACAGTAAGCAAGCATAAACTAATACAATAACTTATAGACGGCTCGGAGACAACAGTCAATATCAAGTCACATAAAGAAACAGACCATGATCACCTCAACAGGCTCTCAAAACAAAGAATCCAGGGATCTTCTAGATGGAAGTGCATTCCTGGAATTACCAGATGCAGAATACAAAAGTTTAATATACAGAACCCTTCAAGACATCAGGAAGGAAACGAGGCAATACGCAGAACGAGCCAAGGAACACACAGATAAAACAACTGAAGAAATCAGAAAGATTATTCAGGAACATAATGAAAAGTTTAATAAGCTGGAAAAATCCATAGACAGACAGCAATCAGAAATTCAGAAGATTAACAATTACAGAATTAGATAACTCAATAGAAAGTCAGAGAGGCAGAATTGAGCAAGGAGAAGCTAGAATTTCTGAACTTGAAGATAAATCACTTGGCACTAATACATTTGAAGAAAAATCAGATAAAAGAATTTTTAAAAAACGAAGAAACCTTAAGAATCCTGTGGGACTCTATCAAGAGAAATAACCTACGAGTGACTGGAGTACCAGAACAGGGAGGGATAATAGAAAATACAGAGAAAATTGTTGAGGATTTGTTGGCAGAAAACTTCCCTGATACTGTGAAAGATGAGACGATATCTATCCAAGATGCTCATCGAACTCCACACAAGGTAGATCTTAAAAGAAAGTCACCAAGACATATTATAATCAAGCTTCCCAAGACCAAACATAAAGAGACAATTATAACAGCAGCAAGGGATAAAAGAAAAGTCACCTACAAGGGAGAGCCAATAAGAATAAGCTCGGACTACTCAGCAGAAACCATGCAGGCAAGAAGGCAATGGGACGACATATTTAAAAAATTGCCAGCCAAGAATCATATATCCATCAAAACCGTCTCTTAAATATGAAGGTGAAGTCAAGACTTTTCCAGATAAACACAAGTTGAGGGAATTCGTAAAAACCAAACCAAAACTACAAGAAATACTAAAGGGAGTTCTTTGGTTAGAAAATCAATAATATCAGGTATTGAAACAAGGCTAGAACACTGGGCAGAGCAACCAGAAGTCAGCCCAAACAGGGAAATCCAAAAAAAAAAAACAAAATGAAAAAAAAAAAAAAGCCCAACACAGGGTAACGATGACATTATTATATAAAAGAAGACAATATTAAAATAATAAACAGGGACTAAGAAATGTAATCATACACCTTCTGTATGGAGAGGAAGATACGGCAATACACGTTAGTTATACATTTAGAAAAACAGGGATAAATAATAAGTTAACCGCAAAGGAGACAAACTACCCTACTCATCAAAATAAAATACAGACTCAGCAGAAACAAAATCAACAACAACAAATATGAGGAAAGGACAATATATAAAGAAAATCTACTCAGCACATAAAATCAAATGGGAAAAAGAAACTGTCAACACACAAAAAAAGACCTCAAAATGATACCACTAAATTCATACCTATCCATAATTACTCTAAATGTAAATGGACTAAATGCACCAATAAACAGACAGAGAGTGGCAGAATGGATTAAAAAACAAGATCCGTCTATACATTGCCTACAAGAGACACACCTCAGAATTAGAGACACAAACAAACAAAAACTCAAAGGATAGGGAAAAAAAACATATCAAGCAAACAACAATCAAAAAAGAGCAGGAGTAAAAAAAAAAACCCACTGCTGTCAAATCGATTCCGACTCATACCGACCCCATAGGGCAGAGGAGAACTGCCCCATAGAGTTTCCAAGCAGTGCCTGGCGGATTTGAATTGCCGACATCTTGGTTAGCAGCTGTAGCACTTAACCACTACACCACTAGGGTTTCCTAAATTTCTAATTTTCTAAATTTCTGAAAAAATAGACTTTAAAGTTAAATCCATCAGAAAGGATAAGGAAGGACACTACAGAATGATTAAAGGGACAATACACCAAGAAGAGATAACCATATTAAATATTTATGCACCCAATGACAGGGCTGCAAGATACATAAAACAAACTCTATCAGCATTGAAAATGAGATAGACAGCTCCACAATAATTGTAGGAGACGTCAACACAGCACTTTCAGTGAAGGACAGGACATCCAGAAAGAAGCTCAATAAAGACACGGAAGATCTAAATGCCACAATCAACCACCTTGACCTCGTAGGCATATATAGAACACTCGATCCAACAATAACCAGGTATACTTTCTTTTCTAGAGCACATGGAACATTCTCTAGAATAGACCACATATTAGGTCATAAAGCAAGCCTGAGCAGAATCCAAAACAATGAAATATTACAATGCATCTTCTCTGACCATAAGGCCATAAAAGTGGAAATCAGTAACAGGCAAAGCAGGGAAAAGAAATCAAACACTTGGAAACTGAACAATACCCTCCCGAAAAAAGACTGGATTATGGATGACATTAAGGATGGAATAAAGAAATTCATAGAATCCAATGAGAATGAAAACACTTCCTATCAGAATCTTTGGGACACAGCAAAAGAGGTACTCAGAGGCCAATTTATATCAATAAATGCACACATCCAAAAAGGAGAAAGGGCCGAAATCAAAGAATTATCCCTACACCCTGAACAAATAGAAAGAGAGCAACAAAAGAAACCCACAGGCAACAGAAGAAAACAAATAATAAAAATTAGAGCTGAACTAAATGAAACTGAAAACACAACAACAATTGAAAAAATTAACAAGACCAAAAGCTGGTTTTCTGAAAAACTCAACAAAACTGATAAACCATTGGCCAAACTGACAAAAGAAAAACAGAAGAGGAAGCAAATAACCCGAAGAAATGAGATGGGCGACATTACAACAGACCCAACTTAAATTAAAAGAATCATATCAGATTACTATGAAAAACTACACTCAAACAAATTTGAAAACCTAGAAGAAATGGATGAATTCATAGAAACACACCACCTACCTAAACTAACACAAACAGAGGTAGAACAACTAAATAGACCCATAACAAAAGAAGAGATTGAAAAGGTAATCAAAAAACTCCCAACAAAAAAAAGCCCTGGTCCGGACGGCTTCACTGCAGAGTTCTACCATACCTTCAGAGAAGAGTTAACATCACTACTACTAAAGGTATTTCAGAGCATAGAAAAGGACGGAATACTACCAAACTCATTCTATGAAGCCACCATATCCCTGATACCAGAACTAGGTAAAGACACCACAAGAAAGGAAAATTATAGACCTATATCCCTCATGAATGTAGACGCAAAAATCCTCAACAAAATTCTAGCCAACAGAATTCAACAACATATCAAAAAAATAATTCACCATGACCAAGTGGGATTCATACCAGGTATGCAGGGATGGTTCAACATTAGAAAAATGATTAATGTAATCCACCACATAAATAAAACAAAAGACAAGAATCACATGATTTTATCAACTGATGCAGAAAAGGCTTTTGACAAAGCTCAACACTCATTCATGATAAAAACTCTCAACCGAATAGGAATAGAAGGAAAATTTCTCAACATAATAAAGGGCATTTATACAAAGTCAACAGCCAACATCACCTGAAATGGAGAGAGCCTGAAAACATTCCCACTGAGATCGGGAACCAGACAAGGATGCCCTTTATCACCGCTCTTATCCAACTTTGTGCTGGAAGTCCTAGCCAGAGCAGTTAGGCTAGATAAAGAAATAAAGGGCATCCAGATTGGCAAGGAAGAAGTCAAAGTATATCTATTTGCAGATGACATGATCTTATACACAGAAAACCCTAAGGAATCCTCCAGAAAACTACTGAAACTAAGAGAAGAGTTCAGCAGAGTATCGGGATACAAGATAAACATACAAAAAATCAGTTGGATTCCTCTACACCAACAAAAAGAACGTCGAAGAGGAAATCACCAAATCAATGCCATTTACAGTAGCTCCCAAGAAGATAAAATACTTAGGAATAAATCTTACCAGAGATGTAAAAGACTTATACAAAGAAAACTACAGTACACTTCTGCAAGAAGCCAAAAGACACTTACATAAGTGGAAGAACATACCTTGCTCGCGGATAGGAAGAATTAACATTATAAAAATGTCTATTCTACCAAAAAGTCATCTATATATTTAATACAATTCTGATCCAAATCTCAAGGACATTCTTTAATGAGATAGAGAAACAATTACCAACTTCATATGGAAGGGAAAAAGGCCCCAGATAAATAAGGCATTAGTGAAAAAGAAGAACAAAGTGGGAGGCCTTACTTTACCTGATTTAGAACCTGTTATAGCACCACAGTAGTCCAGATAGTCTGTACTGGTACAACAATAGATACATGGACCTATGGAACAGAACTGAGAATCCAGACATAAATCCATCCAGACATGAGCAGCTGATATTTGACAAAGGCCCCAAAACAGTTAAATGGCGAAAAGATAGTCTTTTTAAAAAATGGTACTGGCATACCTGGATATCCATCTGAAAAAAAATGAAACAAAACCCATACCTCACCCTGTGCACAAAAACTAACTCAAAATGGATCAAAGACCTAAATATAAAATCTAAAACAATAAAGATCATGGAAGAAAAACTAGGGACAACGTTAGGAGCCCTAATGCATGGCATAAACCGTATAGAAAACATTATAAAGAACATAGAAGAAAAACTAGATAACTGGGAGCTCCTAAAAATCAAACACTTACGCTCATCCAAAGACTTCACCAAAAGTGTAAAAAGACTACCTACAGACTGGGAAAAAGTTTTTAGCTATGACATTTATGATCAGCGCCCGATCTCTAAAATCTACATGATACTGCAAAAACTCAACTGCAAAAAGACAAATAACCCAATTAAAAAATGGACAAAAGATATGAATAGATACTTCACTAAAGGAGACATTCGGGTAGCTAACAGAGAGATGAGGAAATGTTTACGATCACTAGCCATTAGAGAAATGCAGATCAAAGCTACAATGAGATTTCATCTCACTCCAACAAGGCTGGTATTAATCCAAAAAACACAAAATAATAAATGTTGGAGAGGCTGTGGAGAGATTAGAACACTTCTACACTGCTGGTAGGAATGTCAAATGGTACAACCACTTTGGAAATCGATTTGGCGCTTCCTTAAAAAGTTACAAATGGAACTACCATACGATCCAGCAATCCCACTCCTTGGAATATATCCTAGAGAAAAAAGAGCCTTTACACGAACCAATATATGCACACCCATGTTTATTGCAGCTCTGTTTACAATAGCAAAAACATGGAAGCAACCAAGGGATGAATGGATAAATAAATTATGGTATATTCACACAATGGAATACTATGCATTGATAAAGAACAGTGAGGAATCTGTGAAACATTTCATAACATGGAGGAACCTGGAAGGCATTATGCTGAGTGAAATTAGTCAGTTGCAAAAGGACAAATATTGTATAAGACCACTATTATAAGAACTTGAGAAATAGTGTAAACTGAGAAGAAAACATTCTTTTGTGGTTACGAGAGGGGGGGTGGAAGAAAGGGTGGGAGAGGGGTCACTAATTAGATAGTAGATAAGAACTACTTTAGTGAAGGGAAAGACAGCACACAATACAGGGGAGGTCAGCACAACAGGACTAAACCAAAAACAAAGAAGTTTTCTGAATAAACCGAATGCTTCGAAGGCCAGCATAGCAGGGTCAGGGGTCTGGGGACTATGGTTTCAGGGGACATCTAAGTCAACTGGCATAATAAAATCTATTAAGAAAACATTCTGCATCCGACTTTGAAGAGTGGCGTCTGGGGTCTTAAGTGCTAGCAAGCAGCCATCTAAGATGCATCAATTGGTCTCAACTCACCTGGATCAAAGGAGAATGAAGAACACCAAGGACATAAGTGATTACGAGTCCAAGAGACAGAAAGGGCCACATGAACCAGAGACTACATCATCCTGAGACCAGAAGAACTAGATGGTGCCCGGCTACAACTGATGACTACCCTGACAGGGAACACAACAGAGAACCCCTGAGGGAGCAGGAGAGTAGTGGGATGCAGACCCCAATTTCTCATAAGACCAGACTTAATGGTCTGACTGAGACTGGAAGGACCCCGGGGGGTCACGGCCCCCAGACCTTCTGTTGGCCCAGGACTGGAACCATTCCCGAAGCCAACTCTTCAGACAGGGATTGGACTGGACAATGGGTTGGAGAGGGATGCTGGTGAGGAGTGAGCTTCTTGGATCAGGTGGACACTTGAGACTATGTTGGCAACTCCTGCTTGGAGGGGAGATGAGAGGGTGGAGGGGGTTGGAAGCTGGCAAAAAGGACACGAAAGGAGAGACTGGGGGGAGAGAGCAGGCTGTCTCATTAGGGGGAGAGTAATTGGGAGTGTGTAGCAAGGTGTATATGGGTTTTTGTGTGAGAGACTGACTTGATTTGTAAACTTTCACTTAAAGCACAATAAAAAATATTAAGGAAAAAAAAAAACCTAACTAATATGACAATATCTACAACTAAATTCCTTTCAGACGCACCTTAAAGACAACCAAAATTGCTCTTACCCCATCTCAAGCCCGAGGTCATGCCAGTGTCTCTATAACATCAATATTATTTCCATTCATCAAATTTCTCACAAAGGAACCCAGAGGTCCTCCTTGACACTTCACCCTTTCTCATACTCCATATGCAACTCAGTCGGCCCTTTGTATCTGTGTGTTCTGCGTCGGCAGATTCAATCTACCGCGGATCAAAAATATTTGGTAAAAAAATTTCCCAAAAACAAAACTTGAATTTGCCACGTGTGAGCACTACGCTGAATTGACATTAATGAAATGATGTGTAGGCATTCCCTGCTGTAGCCTCCAACCATTTCACACATCCTTAGTCTCTTTCAGGAGCTCTCATAGCGCAGTGGTTAAGAGCTCAGGCTGCTAACCCAAAAGTCGGCAGTTCGGATCCACCAGCTGCTCCTTGGAAATTCCATGGGCCAGTTCTACTCTGTCCTACTGGGTCGCTATGAGTCCGAATCAACTAGATGGCAATGGATTCAGTCTCTCTCCAGCACTCCTTATTTGAGCATTGTTCACTTCATGTCATTATTCCCTAAACAATACACTACTGTATAATAACTATTTACACAGCATTTATATTTACATAGCATTTATATTATATTATTATGTAATTATAAGTAATCTAGAGACGATTTAAAGTACGCTGGAGAACGTGCATAGGTTATATGCAAACACTTCACCATTTTACATAAGGTACTTGAGTGTCTACGGATTTTGCTATCTGTGGGATTCTTGGAACTAATCCCCTGCAGACACCAAAGGACAACTGTACATCACAAAATCTTGTCATTTCTAATACTAATATAGACTTCAAATCTGTCCACTGTTCTCAAAATCCATGCTACTACTCGGGTTCAAGCAACTATCATCTCTCAACCATTTCAAACAGCCTCATAATTGATCTTCTTCCTTCATTTTCTACACCCAGTAATCTTCAGGACTCAGAACCCAGAATTTAGAATTCAAATAGAATCACAATGAATTTCCAATGAAACCCAAAAGTCCTTAACACAACCTACAGGTTATACATGATCTCACCCCTAACCCACTCTTGTTTATCTCAGTACATCCATACAGGCCTTCTTTCCATTTCTTGAATTCACTAGCCTCTTCTGAACAGGAGAGTCTTTGTCCACACTATTCCTCCTCCTCCTCCTCTTCCTCCTATTTCATCTGGCAAACTCATACTCATCATTTAGACTACTTCTGCAGAGAGAATGTTCCTGATGCGTTGAGCTAGGCCCAACCACGAAGGCTGGTCTGGGTTTGTAGACTGGTAAGAGTGGCATCTCAGCTTGGCTAAAATTATTTTCACTTTAGCTTACTCATGGCAGCCATCAGTCTACCACATCCACTCTCCCCTACTTTGGTAACTGGGGCATGGTTAACACAGTTGGGAACTCTTTTTCCCTTGGTGTGGCCATGTGGCTGAGTTCAGGCAAACAGAATATGAGTTGATGCAATATGTGGCATTTTCAGGCCATGCCCCTAAAAGATATGGGTGCCCTTTTCTGGTTTTCTATTTTTCTTCCGGGGTAAGGTAGACAAACAGTACTAGTGCAGCTATCTCAAACCTGGATATGTACTGAGGATGGCAGTGTTGTCCCAACAGCTCTGAACCATTTACATCTTAACTGTTATACAGGAGAGAAATATATTTCTATTTTCCTCTAAAACTGGATTTTTCTGTTACAGCACCTTAGTCTGTACCCTAATTAATACAGCACCTAAAGGGGAAACAAATAGTACAAAGGGTATATAAGATATATGGAATTTGAATATACCATATTTTACACAAATAACGTAAAAAATTAGCATAGAGCACTTATGAAAATACCTTGTGGATGGGGGTAAAGGGAAGGCTAGGTTGGCAAAAAAAAGTAGAACTCACACGTTATCTGCATAAAAATATGGTAAAGCAAACCAAGCTCCACACTACTTCCACAGTTTCTCATGTTGGTGCACCTGAAATTCAGTCCTCAAAACAACTGACTCAGTGTCAGATTCCTGCGAGGCCACAGGAAAAAATGAATCTCAGGTTTTCTGCCTTTACTATTACGCTAGCGAGGGGCTCACTTGAGCCCTCTAGAGTCCATGCACTGCTGCATGAGACAATTCCTTGCTGCACCACACAGGCAAAGAGGCACATAGTTTTTGTTTTCCTGCATCATTGTGCCTAGAACAGGCCCACAGTTACTGTATCGCCCTTACTCTAAATTAGGACCTCCTGTTATTCTCTCTTTACACCCCGTTCCTTCTCTTTATAGCACTTGTCTCTATCTGTAATACTGGATAAGTGTTTGTTCACACAACGTAAGCTCCGTGAGAACAGGATTTACGAGTTCTTCTTCACCATTCTATACTCAGCACCTAACATGTACAAGCATATAGCAGGTGCTCAATAAATATCTGTTGATGAGTGAGTGCATGAATGAATGAAGAAATTAGCAACCTGTCCCGGGCACACTTCCACATTTATTCCTGTAGTTTATGGAATCAGAAACTGTGTGTTGGGACCCAGGGAGACAACGCCTTTCCACATTCACCAGGCATTACGATATGAGTCAGATTTAGGAACCACTATTGGAGCCCTGCAGAGCCCTGGTGGTGCTGTGGTTAAGCCTTTGGTTGCTAACCAAAAGGTCAGCAGTTCAAATCCATCAGCTGCTCCCTGGAAACCCTATGGGACAGTGCTACTCTGTCCTAGCAGGTCACTATGAGTCGTAATTGACTTGATGGCAGTGGGTTTGGTTTTTTGGTTATTGGAGCCCTGGTGGCAGGAGGTGCCCCCATGGTGCAGAGGAACCCTGATGACGCAGTGGTTAAAATGCTTGGCTGCTAACCAAAAGGTCAGCAGTCTGAACCCACTAGATGCTCTGTGGGAGAAGGATGTGGTAGTCTGCTTCTGTAAAGATTTACAGCCTTGGATTTCCTATGTGGCAGTTCTGCTCCATCCTACAGGGTTGGTATGAGTCGGAACTGGCTCAGCGGTAGTGGGTTTTCATTTAGTATTGTAGACACTGCTCACAACATCACATGCAAAAAAATAAAGTTTCATGAATATAGAAAAGCCAAGAACTTAAAGGAATAGAAATAATTTGAAAAGGCGACATCAAGGTCTTTTATCTTTTGGGTTTTTTTAATACTAGCAGTAAAAAGAGTGAGAAGCACGCTGTTAAGATGCTACAAAATCAAAAGACATCAGGAGAGGGGCCATGTAATTTAGTTGGGAATGAAAAGCCAAAAGAAGGCCAAGGAGCTTCGTGAGCGCTTAAAATCACCGCGAGTAACAAACCATAAATCAACCTTAGAATAGCAAAAGTACAGAGGCATAAAAGGGGAATCGCTAAAGCCTGGGTCATTGCACTCGCGGGAGAGACTCTCTCATTCAGCTGAGAGAAAATAACACAATTTTGTAAACGTTTGGAAGCACAGTTAATTAAGATTTGGGTTTTATTTTTTGTTTTTGTTTTGATTGGTCTGTTTTGTTTTGCATTTAAGGTTTATGTAAAAACACACCAAGAAAACAGCAAATCTCTTAACGGTTCGCTTACAAACAAACAAACAAAAATACTTTTTGAATAATCACAACTCTGAAAATAACTATTTAAAAGAATGGTGAGTTTCCACAGACACCCAGGCGACTGTGCAGGAGCACGATGATTGCCATCACAACATGCTCTCCTTTGCCAGAGCCAGGAAATAAAAGGTTGCACTCATAGCCAAAAGAGTTTATTTTAAAAATGTTTCCAGGTTTCTTCCTTTCATTATTATGAAAGTCAGGTGAAAACGTCCTTATAAAATGTTCTAGGAGGTAACAGTAAACAAGGACTTTAAAAACAAATTCTCTTACGAAAGATAAAAGAAATGCAATTATATTTCTTTTCAACAATCATTTATTGAATGCCTACTATTTACGAAGCACTGCACCAGGGCAGGGGCAACGCTCAACCACTAGGTGCCTGCATCCTAGCAGCTTGGAGAGAGAGAGAATACATGACTCCACTTCTGCACAGGCACACTGAAAGCAATATCGTTTGTCTCCTGAAGTCCGCCCTATGAGCTAAATAAAATGTTCTCTAAATTACTTTAGAAGATAAATAAAATTGTGTTATCGTTCTAACCTAGCGACTCTCAAAATTTGTTGAGGAGTTCACTTACACGATAAGGATTACAGCAGAGCTGTGGCAAACCTGGAACTAACATACTATCCTCTGGGGCCTTTTTTTTTTCTTTATAACATATATTATGACAATTGAACATGTTAAACCTTCATGTTAAATTAGAAAAAAATTCAATAATGAAGCATACATGTTGATTATTTGCATGGTTATTTTTTGTTGATACACTTTTTTATTTTTAAAACTGATATAAAAATTCTCTGAAAAAGCCTACGCTTTTCCAAACTTATTCCCAAATAAACTAACTCACTTGAAGGTACATGTCCAAAATTCTCAGTGAGAGCTCTGGGGTGTTCTCTAGCTTTTTAGGCTTTTAATGATTGTTGGTGATTCAGAGCAGTGTGTGTGTTTTCTTTTCATATCATAATAAAACCATTAACCTATTCCTTGCTGAGACGCTTGAAAGCTTCACCATAACATGAATGGTATTTTATGTGAGATCATTTTGTAATGAGTCTTTTCGATGCTTCAGTGATTAAATATGCTTCATTCTATAACATACTGTGATCTACAGTGAACTGTATAATAGCTCTTAAAAAAAAAAAAGTGCACTATATTTTCGATACAAACTCGCAGTGGGAAATGGAAAATCATTTTCCAATAGTGTTTATACTAGGTGAAAATTAGTTTAAAAATGGCACTGAAAATCCTAATTTAAATCAAATTGGTCATACTGCTATTTCTTTAATAAGACCAGAATGGAGACTAAGCTACTACAGTAAAATTTTAAAAGCGTTATTCATTCCACTGTGTATCATCTTTATATAAGAGGAATCATGGTCCAGTGTTCAGGGCACAGGCCTGAGAATCAATCTGTCTGAAGAACTAAAGCCTCAGATACACCATTAATGGTGTACATTCTGTAGCTTCATTTTCTTATCTAAAACAAGAATATGAATATTGACCTGTCTTAAGAGTGTTATTTTTTACCACCTAATGAGTTAAAATTATTTAAGAACAGTTAAGCAATATATACCAAAATTCACTTTCTTATTGTAATGAATATTCTCATGCATGTAACTTTTTCAAATCTCAATTCTAACTGCAGTTTGTCTATAAGAGTTAGTTTATAATTGTTTTAACATTCATTGGAGGACAAATTTCCTAAATCTTATTAAATTCTAATTATTAGTTTAATTTTCCAATAAGTGTGTTGTCCTGTTTATTATTTTTGAAATATGTAATAACCCAAACCAAACCCACTGCCATCGAGTTGATTCCGACTCGTAGCGACCTACCTCAGAAATACATCTTAAATTGTTATTGAAACTAAATTTGCATGTATATTCAGAATATGAAGTCTCAAAAGTGAGTTTTCTTAAATTAAAATGAACTCATCTGACATTTCAAATGCTTAGTTCAACTAATTTTTCCCCCACACTTAAAAACACATCACAATAACTTCAATTGATCTTGTTACGTATAGCCCTAAAATTTACTTTAATTCAACACACTTGAACTACGTACATTTGAAGGTACTCATTTGACATAGCCTTGAAAAAAATAAAACCACAATATATTCATAGACAAAAATTACAAAAGTATATTTTAATGCATCTATTGCCTTTAAAAGTTATTCCATGTAATAATCAATATTGTTAAATTCACGCCCAATAAAATATTTTTTTTCTTTTAATAATACAAATCTATAGTGAAATGATGAAATCGAAAAACAGTGTTCTTGTCAGAAGACAGGAAAAGACTTTTTTTCCCCTCCCTTAAGAAAAACAAAGGATTCCTGAAAGCTTTTCCCTGATTTATTTTTCCAATTTTAAATACCTTAAGAGTAGCGGAACTGCTACTGGCATGGTAGTATTTCTAACAGTCAATAAATCTAAAATATTATGTGTGAATATTGGAATGAAGCCATTAAGAAGATTACAGCATGCAACACAGCAGAGGGTCCACAGGAAAAAAGAACTAGTAATTCAGGACAACTGTGACCACTGACCTTTGAACAGCCAAGACCACTGGTCAATCTGACACAATAATAGAGTGCACATGCATAGAAAGTCATCTAGCCTGTAATTATAATTTAAATGCCTTGGTGAATGATTTTAAAAGGCCGCTATTTAAATCTCAGTTAATCTATTAAACAATCAGACAATATGAACAGTAGTTATTTTCAGGCTTCAATTATACTTTATTAATTCAAACTGCACAAAAAAAATTTTATTAAGAGCATTTGTGACTTTAACATGTCTCATTTAAAACATTTACAGTTGCATAAAACATAACATGATGCTTTATCATCTTTTCTCCAGAACTATGAGCTTTTTTTTTTTTTTTTTTTTTTATGAGCTAGCTTTTGGAATGTCTTACACAATCACCTAGAGTATTTTTAGAAAATGACTATAACTTTAAAGCATCTCATATTTTCAGTAAATGGTGCTCACTTCACTTCAGAGCTATCTCGATTTGTTCATCCTTCAGATTTGTCAATAACTTTGTGGCCCTTAATTTCAAGCATATATACCATTATATATACACCACTTTGCAATATTCTTTCAATCTATACTTTTTAGTATTTAATAATGTTTAATTATCCTGTTTCTTATAAGTAAACCAAAGGCTGCTTCCCTCCGTCATTTTATATACCTAGACTTTAATATATTTTTTAGTACTGTTTCCTTTTCCAGATAGCTAAATAAATGTTTTAATTATCAAACTAATTCTACTGGGAAAGTGGCACTTCTCAATTTAAAAGTCACTGATCCAAACATTAAAATTTAAAAGATTGCTTTTCTCAAAGAATCATCTATCATTAAGTTGATTATAAAAATTTTAATATCATAAGCCTAAGAACTGAACTTCTGTCTCTCTTTTTTTTCTTTCTCTCTCTCTCTTTTTTTTTTTTTTTTAAATAAACGAGCTTTCCTCCTTAGGGCATTAACAGTAGAAAATACATGCATATATGGAATGCATTCTTAAAAGTTGGAACTGTATTTTCACTAATTATTTCTATATCCAGTGAAGAACACTTTGATGGACTTCTAAATGAATAACTCTAATGATTTCTAGCGGCTTCTGCAAAATTTTTATAATGAGGCAATCTACTTATAATGAGCTAAAAAGATAATGTAATTGTTCACTGGCTTGAGTTTGGATTTGTTCGTACATAGTAAAATTTTACCAGAGCAAAAAAGAGTACTTCAATTTTAATTTTCTGTAAGGTCAGCAAATATTTTAGGCTATTGATGGACATAAATAGTCTGATTTCAACTTTAAAACTATTTTTCCTAGGACTAGCCTATAAGAACAATAAAAGGTTTGCAGCATTTTTTTAGTTTGAGATGTTTAAATTCACTTATTCAAACTCCTTAATAACGGATTTCAAAATACTTGCAATATTACAAAAGAATATATTCAGTGGGGTTTTTTATTCCCAAATTTTAAAATCCTTGAAAAGAATGGGGATTTTTAAAGAGGGTTATTTTAACCTAGAACTATATTATAAAGATATTTTTAAATAGCCATTGGAACATATATAGGAACAGTACTAGTTTGCATTTCTGCCCTGTACTAAGGAATACCAAGGCCAAAAAAAAAAAAAAAAACACTTTTGAAGACTATTTAACATGAAATGCAGAATATGTCCCATTATAAGCTGCAGACATACACACACACACACACCCTGCAAGATCAAAGACCAGAAGAGAACTGGCACTCAATTTATCAGCCTTTACAGACAAAAGACAGTTTTCGTCAATTCAAAAGGATCAGATGTCTTTTATGACAAACTGGGTTTGCAGTTTAATTTACAAATAGAATTCTAAGTAAGCAGTGTTTGCTCTGCCAAAGCAAATGACAAACAGTGTAGGTTTTCATTCTTGCGGCCCTCAGCAGGATAGAAAAGATTAAAATAAAACTGAAATAATTTAGAGAAAACAAATAAATGTTTCAGAAAGTTGGGGGGGGGATCAAAGCCAGAATTTTCTGACCCCAACTGTACAAGCATTTCTTATTATATTGACCACTGCCATCAGATCATTAATTAAAAGGAAAAGCACTGGCAGGTGGCAGGGAAGCAAAAGCCGATAATTGGCCCCCTTCTTCTTCTTGCCTTCAAAAACTCTCTCATTCTTTTGCAAGACATGCCACTAGGCAGACAGAAATGCCTACTTTGTAATATAATGATTAAGATGAGATGAAGAGACTTCCGTTTAAAGAAGCTCTGCCTAATGAATGCATCTAGCTTTTTAATTATGATCCTACTTTTACAATAAGGGATATGATGTTCCATTCAACATCTTCTCAACTGCCAAAAGGTAAAAATATTAAATATAGAATCCACATTGATTCCGCTTACCACGTGAACACACCCAATCCTTTTATTTTAGACAGAAAAAGTGGAAAAAATAACTCCTAGTAATTCAAGGGTCAGGCAGAAAACATAGGTATTGCTCACTGGAAAATATCCTTCAGACTTACCACATCACTTGGTAGGTTGCTCAAGTCATTAAATGGTGATTCTAAAGTGTTTGTGTCAACATTTAACATAACCACATCTTCCAATGATTTATTTTTCACTCTCTGTTTAAAAAACACAATGGTGAATGAGCATCTTAGTATATTTTCTTAATAAAACTATAATAAGTTGGAAACAGAGAAAATTATCTTAATGCATTAGTCACAGCAAAAGAAAACAGGAAAATCCTGCATCATAAAATAAACATAAACAACTTTACCTTCTCTGCAACTACAACCAGTTCAAAAAGATGATTTGGAAAAAGATGTTTAAAATAGAATGTTTGCTCATTTAAACATATTTAGTTTGAAGATAGATGAACATATTTAATCAAGAAAATATAATGACCAATAAGATAGGTATACCTAAACTAAATTGCAAAAACTTCTATTCTTTAAAATTTATCAAACTGAATTTCAATCCCAAGATATGAGAATTTGTATCCAGCTCTGTATTTTTAGCATAAATCATATTGCAAGTCTAACATAAACCAATAACTCTATGACTACAGTATTAAACTGCTATGTTTTCAACTAATACTTTTTCTATATATTCCATACCAATATGTATAAGCTGATGATGAAGAATAAAAGTTGAAAAACGAAAAATGATAGAGAGGAGTAATACAGAATTTACTGCTAGTAAAAAGTCTCAATGAATTTCAATATAAAGGATCAAATTTACAGCCTATCCGATTAATTATTTTGACCTGTTTGACAGTTTGGTCAAAATGGTCAAATTAGTTGAGTATGTAGATAAATGAAATCAAATTTGAATTTCCTCATTTTCATATCCTTAAATAAAGGAAATATTTTATATTCATTTTTCCTATTTAAATCAGTATGTGAACTTAAATTTTATGGATATAAAATTCTAGTAGTCTTATTTAAATGACAGCAAATAGTATTATTCCTTAGCACAAATAAGTAACATGCTCATTAATGAAATATACCCAGCAATTCAGAATTCCACATTGTATAGGTCAACTGGCAATATGTCAATTAATTAATTTCAGTGTTGCATTTTTTTAAGTGACATTCTCAAATAATAGACACTTTTTAAAAATAATTTGTTAAATACATTACATTTTTTAATTGGCCCAATCAATTACTTCAAAACTGAAATTTCTCTGATCTGTTTAGAATTTCAAACCTCTGCGTATTAGATAGAATGTTAACATTTGTTAGGGAAATGGCATATTAGATAGAATGTTAACATTTGTTAGGGAAATGGTAGTCTAGTGTAGGGAATTTCTATGTGGTACGGAAGCCACCCAGCCTAGGTGCAGTGTGGATCCTCAGGGGAACACATGATTCTAAACACATGATTCTATCTTGTAAAAGACATTACAATTATTCTAAAGTAAGACTTAAAAGATGCTCCATTCCTAAGATATTAGCAGAGAATCACTTTTAATAGCGATGCTATTACAAAAATATAAATACACTCATTTCCTTCTCTTTTCATGTGTATGCATGTGATACACACACGTAAAAAAGCTTAAATATATAAATTTATGGTTATCTATAAATTGACTAAAAGATAATTATAAAAATGACCTATTCTACAAGCAAAAATATATTTATATAAATGCCATCTGCATGGAAAAATCTAAGCCGTAATTTTGATATTCATCTTTAATTTTAAATTGTCCCTGTGAGAGAAACTGTAAAGATAATCCTGATGAATTTTTTATGTATTAAAAATCTGATGAATTTTAAAGGGATAAAATAAGTTAGCCTAAGCCTAGAATAATGGCTAAAAAAAAAAAAATATGCCCCCAAAATGTTTTATACTGACCATAACACTAAGCTCTGAATAAAGGAAATTGGCATTAAGATGAAATGCGTATTTTTTAAAGTTGCCTCTTAGTTTCAAAAGTCTGCTAATAGGTGAATATTAAATTTAGTTCAAAGTGCTACACAATAAGAATGGGAAAAAGTATTCAATAAACCAGTAAAGTAAGACTCCCTTAAAGTGAGAATAACTCTACAGAAGCAAAAAAATAATAACAGTAATATAATTAAAATAATTGTTTTAAGGTTTAGATTAGTGTCAGTTTTTTATCTATTTTTTTCTTCAGTATCAGATTTTAGCTATTTTTTTTTTCCTAAATAAGAGTGGAAACTCATATAGCATATATAATGGTACCTCTTTCTCTGTCTCATATTTTCATATCTCATAAATTCATAATATTCTTTGAATGGGGAAAGAATAAGAAAATAGGAAAAAAGAATTTGCCTTCTTCAAAAATAAGATGATAATATTAAGACAGATTGAAACGTGTATAAGAGCAACCAAAAAAAATCAGTTTCCTTTGAGTTGATCCAGGCTTAGAAGACCTCAGGTATGTCAGGGTAGAACTGTGCTCCAGAGAGTCTCCCATGGCTGATTTTTCTGGAGTGGATTGCAGACCTTTCTTTTGACATGCCTCTGAGTGGACTTGAACCGCTAACCTTTAGGTTTGCAGCAAGCACATTAACCATTTGTAGTATCCAGGGACTCCATAAGAGCAACAGGAGCTGCTTAAAGTTTATAGCTTTTCCTCACACTCTCTCTAGATGTCTTCCCTGCAATGTAACTATAAATGTGTATTATGCACATTAATGCAAAGAAATGACACAATGGCAGCAATCACATGATCTTCTGGAATTTGGACATTTCATTCAGAATCTTTTGTATATCGATAAGTAAGATAATTCTCACATTTATAGCAAGATAAATGAATAGCTCTTAGCACCTACTAAATTATTCCTCATCACTTACAGGACTTAGTCTGCTTTGAGTTCTAATCTAAAGTCTATTTTTCACCCTTTATTTTAGAAGCAAATTTATATTTTAAAAGGGACTTCCAGCCATCTTTTACTCACAATTACATAGAAAGGTGATTTAAAAAAAAAAAGTTTCAAAGGACATTCACTTCATGTGTCTTTGAAAAATTAGGTTTAGAACTCTTTATACAACTGATAAAACGTGTTGAAACTGCGTTGACCAAAATGGATAGAAAAAGAGAATATTTTGTGTCTTTCTTTAAAAAATAAAAATTGGTTGTAATTGCAGCCAAACGAAATGCAAAGAATATTACTCAAGCTCAGTCTCACTATTATGTCAATCTCTTGTTTTTTCACTCTTCTATAATTCAATTATAGAAACATTTTTATTAAATACAAAAGCACAAAAAACAGAAATTTTAGTGAAAAAAAAAATCTGCCTAATGATGATACACTAGGAATGAAATTGTAGAATGTATACTACCTTGTAACAGATTAAAGAGACTATTACTAAACAGTACTCAATTGGTTTAAAAGAATTTCTAAAGTTCCTAGTATACCTCTTCATTCACTGTTATACTAAATAAAACTGATTATTAAGACAGAAAGTCTAGGGCACAATTACACAGGTACTGAGATTTAAACATTCTCTCTTAATGATAGGAGCCAATTTAAAGTTACAATGGACTTTTCTCCAAGATAACACTTTAATTTGCCCCTTATAAAGAGTGCAACTTTCTCTATACGTTCCAAAAAGCATGTGATAAATTTAATTAAATATTTAAAATATGTACCCTTTTCTATAGTATTTTGTAAAAATCAAATTATTTGTTTTAAAAGTTGCATCATGATGCAAGATAACATCAATATTACAGTTACTCAGCAACATTTATTTTTTATCCCTATAAATAAAATATATTGTAGAAATTACATATCCTATTAGACATATAAAAGAGACAAATATATTTATATAAATATATATATAACCCACTGTGATTCTGACTCATAGTGACCACATAGGACAGAGTAAAACTGCCCCATAGTGTTTCCAAGGCTGTAAATCTTTATGGAAGCAGACTGCCACATCTTTTTCATATATATATTACTAATAACAAATTTGATAGCTCTTCTTCTGAAACTAACAACCAGCCATGGTTAGGTTTTGTGTAAAGTCAAACTACTGAATAATAAAATGCCAGTCATATATTCTACAATCTCATAATAGATTAAATGCCTATTCATTTATGTTTTCTGTTACATAATTTGTTCTTTCACTGCAAATGCCTTGGCATGTAAGAACAAGTTTTCTATAATTGAATAAAATATAAGGAGTCAATAATGTCATCCAATTCAGACCTCAGTATTAAACACAAATCAAACCTACTAAGGAAATCCATTAAGATGTACCCTTTATTACCAGTCCAAACCAAAACCCACTGCCGCCAAGTCGATTCCAACTCACAGCGACCCTATAGGACAGAGTAGAACTGCTCCATAGAGTTTCCAAGGAGGGCCTAGCGGATTTGACCTGCTGACCTCTTGGTTAGCAGCCGTAACACTTAATCACTACACCACCAGAGTTTCCTTATTACCAGTAGAACTCACAAAAATTTCTGCCCAAGCGTTTTGTGAAAATAAAAAAAACGACCTAAACAAAAAAAAAAAAATTAAAAAGTCCAAAACTGACTATAGCACATGCAGAATTCCATAATCCAGGCCTTCTGTATGGGAACAAGTCTCTCCCTACATAGTCCTCAAGAGTTTTAAAATAATCACCAGTATTTTCCTTGATCATTTAAAATGAGGACTTACGGTGTATACAGTGACAAAGATAAATATAAAAAGATACTTTTTATTAATAAAATAATTTCAATAAATATAAAAAACACTCAAATAAGTGTAAAAATGAGTTATTTAGGTTAAATTGTTGTTCATCAGAAATTGGGTTAAAGATAATATGCATGACTAGCTCAAAACCAAATTAATTCCAATAGAACTAAAATCCGCCAACGTAATGATGACACTCAATTGATCAAGTGTTTTGTTTTGATCCAAACCTTTTGTTTATTTTGTTAAGATGCTGATCTTCTAAGACGTCTCACTGATAAAGGTCAAGGTGTTTCACTACAGTGATGACTCGTGACAAAAATCATTTGGAATGAGATGGTGACAATGCAAATAAGTTACTAAACTTTAAATTTCCCAAAAGGACTGAAAATGTTTTCCTCTTATGATTCATAATTATCTAAAATTTGACTTTCAAAATATAGGTCTGAGAAAGAAATACAAAAGATTCTAAGTTACCATAAAGAAAGTGGTTGATCAAAGACTAGTCTGTTAGTATTTAACACTTAGCATACAATGTCTTAGAAACTCTGGTGGTGCGGTGGTTAAATGCTAAGGTCTGCAGTTTGAATCCACTGGGCCCTCCTTGGAAACTCTACAGGGCAGTTCTACTCTGTCCTATAGGCTCCCTATGAGATGGAATCTACTCAACGGCAACAGGCTTCGTTTGGTTTGGTTTATGCAACTTCTACCAAATACAACCTATTTTCATTGAAGATTGTCATTTAGTGTGCTAATTTAAATGAAATTATTTCAATATTACCTTTTTCAAAATAACCATGTAAGTATATTATATATATGAGACTAGTCATTGCTTTGTACTATTCCCATTTATTTTCATTCAAAACAAAACTTTTAACTATTATTTTTATAAGTTAATTTATTACTATCTCATGTCTGAAAGATACTCACCTCTATGAGGCTGGAGTGTATTCCAATCAGGTATGGCATTGGGGCACTAAATTAAAAATATATGTGTATATATTCATACAGTTCATTGAAACTTAAACAACTATGTAAGTATTTCAGAATGCTTAAAATGAAATTTATTAAATGCATAGCTCTAGCAAAGCACCACATTACAGATATTTAAAATTATTCCATATTTAAAACTCAAATTTAATTTTAGAGGTCTTTAGTATACTCAAATTAAGGTTGATTTATATAAAATTTTTAAATAAAGAGTTGTAATCCTAAAAAACTTTTTTTATTTAAGAAGATTATCAGGTCTAGGCCATAGTCTGAGTTGAATCTTTTCCACATACTTTATAGCAAATATATCTGAAATACTCATCAAATGTACTCACATTTTGTACACATTTTTCTTACTCAACTAAATGCTTATCTCTGTGATTCTCCTAATGCATTTTCATTCTTTCATACCTACTATCCATCAGTCAGTCAGTCTCAGTCACCACATATGTACTGAGTCCTACTGTGTGCTAGGCACTGTCCCAGAACCAGGGGTGCAAAGGTAAATAAGCTCCTCTCCTAATGTGATCCTGTCTCTGTGCTATCTTAACTCTCACATATCTTGCCTTTTATTTAAACTTTATAAATTCAGATTTATCCCACTTTCACTTTTACTAATAAAATAATTTCAATAAATATAAAAATACTCAAATAAGTGTAAGGATGACTCTGAATTAATTAATTCAACATATTATATTTGGAACATACAATATGTCTACCCCCATGGAGTTCCTACCCTACAGGAGAATATGGAATGTAAATAGTTCTTGTAACACATAAAATCAGAATTACTAGTATTTTCAGAAATATTTCTCATGAAATACAAGAAGGAAGCTATTCAATCTGACTTTTAAATCAAAAATATTATTTAACAGGAAAACATAAGAATGCACAGATGTCTGCATAGGTAATATATGTGAATAAGTGCCTATTTCAAAATAAAACACTGTTAGCAAATCTTTACAGAAATCTTTGTGCTCTACTGAACATAAACCTCTTCTGTTAATGAAAACGTATAACCCTCTTTCTCAAAGGATTTACATACTCTTCCAGACATCACTGTCATCACTGAAATAGAGCTGTCCAAACTTGTGCATGTCCAGTTTACCTCTGAGAACCAGTAATAGATTAAAAAAAAAAAAAGTAAGAACCTCAACAGACTCAGAGTTTTCAAAATAACCTCAAATGGTTCCACATTTATTTATCGATGGCTAAACACTAGCCGATATATCATGAATTCTCCTTAACCTATACATTCTAGTTTATTACTTCTTATTGTACTAGGTTCTAATTCCCAGCTGTCTTTATCTGTTGTGGCTTTGTACCTTTCCTATTTTGGTTTTTGTTGTTGTTATTGTTTAATACAACAGACCACCTGGAATTGATCTGATATTCTGGATATTTCATTTGACCAAAAATTGGCAACTACTGACAGGCCTTGATATCCTTAAGACCTAACAGATTTTCTGCCTTCAAAAGGAAATGGGAGGAACAAATGTAGACTGTTCCAATTTTGCTTAAATAAGGGAAGCCTGGTACTAGCTCAAGCTCTCAACCATGGAATTCCTTTTGTGACTCCACAGAAGACATAAAATACATGTTATTAATTACTCTGAGCTCCCACGACTGGGTTCAGACAACCTTCACAAAACAGGCAACTCTCAAGATCTTAATTATGTCAAGCCTTGCCACATCCAAAATAGTATTAAATTATTAAAGTCGCTGTGCAAATTACCAATTCAGCCCAGGTTAGGTTATCCTACCCACAAAATTTATAGTACACAAAGTCCATAGTAACTTAAATTTCAAAGAACATTTTAATAAAATGAATGTTAATCAGAATATTTAAAAGCCTCCTAAAAATAAAATTATTATGTCCACTTTACAGATGTTGGGGGGCTACCAGGTGAATCAGAGTTTCCTAAAATCAGAGCCAAAAGTGGTAAATAACCTGTTGAAGTCCTAGGAAATACATCTAAGACAACCCTTTTAAAACTTTATGAAAGCTATTTCTTAAAATATAAACAATAAACTTACAGGGATTATTAAACTAGAATTAAAAAAATCAATAAAGAGCTCCTATGCGGACCTTAACAATAAAGTATCTTGCCACTCTTTATTACGGGATTGCTGGGTATCTCTACATGTTTTTTGTTTTTTCGTCCTCACTAATTCCTAACAAAAGACAAAACATACACATGCTGGAACTGCAAACATCTAGAGCATCACTTCCTAAAATAATTATGTTTTGCAGAATATAGAGTTAATTGAAGAGTTGCTTCTTTCTCACGAAACCTGGATTATGTACAAATCAGCCAAATCTCATGAAAAGTAATTTTGCAACGACCCTAGCTGAAATTCCCTAATTAGATTATGACATTAATAAGTCAGGAAGAGGTCCTTGGCAACACAGATGCTTTATCGTCCATGTGCAAAAGTATCCTAGATCTTTCTGTTGATGAAGTTATTTTGCAGAGGTGGGATGCAGAAGGCTCTATCATGGCTGCTTCTCCTTTTTGGAGGCAGTTAATCTTTACTCAAAAATAATTTCTGTGTGATAGCCCCTTTTTGCTTTTTTGGTTTTCTTGCAAAGAGATCACCCATGAGGTAGACTGTAACAGCAGTCTACTAACTTAGGGCAGTCTAAAGGACATAATTTTCTGTTTTTTTTTTTTTTTTAAACTATTCTCTTAGAGGCTAATTCCACTCCTTTCATAGAAGGAAGAGCCAGACAGGCGGTCTAAATAAATTTTTTAAAAATTCCTCAACCACTGCCTGAACAAATAACAAGCAATTATAATTTTACCAGTTCTAGAGTCACATTACCTCCAACGTGTTTATGGACTCAGACAGGTTAAGCGTATTTGGTAACGTCATAACCAAAAAATAAAAATCAAACCCGTTGCCATTGAGTCAATTCTGACTCGTAGCAACCCTACAGGACAGATTAGAACCGCTCCATAGGATTTCCAAGGATCAGTTGGTGGATTCGAACTGCAGACCTTTTGGTTAGCAGCTGAGCTCTTAACCACTGTGCCATCATGCCTCCAGAAACATCACCCAAAAGCACTCTTATACCAGTCCATTGAGGGGAAAAGCAGATGGTGCCACTTCTTCCCTGTAGGCTCCCTTAACCAACCAGGCAGTATAGACCACTTCTTCCTCTGTGTTCCCACTCATGGTCTTCTGTATACTCCTAATATAGTACTCATAATATTGTAAGTACTTATCTTTCTCTTTCTCTGTGTATGTGCGTGTGTGTGTTCCTATCTGTGAATGTAAACTCCTCAAGGGTAGGAACTAAGTCTTATTCATTCCATTATATACTCACAGTCTGGCAAATAATGTGTTCACTAAATGTGTGATGAATGAATGAATGAACCAATAAACAAACCAACTTTCATCCGTGGACCAAGATGTGATATCCATTCATGGTCACAAGATGGCATTATGACTCTCTACATTCTATGCCACACCAGAGGTACCAGACCCAAAAGCAAAAATACTTCCAGGGCCTAGGATTCCCTCAGGATTTGGAAAGTCTCAGTCAATCTGGAAGGCTTAGCGAAGATTCACCCACTCCTACCAAATGTTTCTGATGATGTTTTTGAAGTGGAATATAAACAATTCTTTATCCAAAGACAATGAGATTGAAGGGATAACATGTAATTTATCTCTCTCTTCAAGAATGCAAAGCAGAGATTAACTATTTTCCTCAGGAAGTAGTAGAGTCATTGACTTTTCTGAGAATAGAAGAAAGCTGGAGTCTTACATGGCTATTTCTAAGAGTATTTTTATTACACTGACCAGTTTCCATGATATAAACTGAGTCACATCATTGTGGCCTTAGGTTCAGGAAGTCTTGGGTAACTCCTTGTTTGAGTATCAGTACTGTAATCTCTGGCCCAGGAAGGTGTTTGGAATGAGGACTGTTAGCACTTGTCCTATTTCAGATGTTAGAAACAAGCGAGACAATTCCAGGGACTGAAACATATGGCAGGCTTCCTCCATTCAGTGGGAACAGCAGAAAAAGGAGGACTTTGTGGTAGACAGAAAGTGTCAAGAAGACATAACAGCTCTGGAAGAATCAGTACAGAACTACCTGTATTGTTGCTAAACAGCCATATTTTTAGAAAATGCTAAATGTGTAAATCATCAAAGAAAACTGAGCTTAAAGGAGTGTGACCTCCTAAGAGGTCAGAACATTTTCACAGAAATTAAGATATCATTAACATTATATATGATTTAAAAAAAAAAAAAAACTGTTAGCTCTTGAACCACTGACTCCCATACATTTTTAAAATCATGTATCAATATATTTTAAAATACTTTTGTAAAAATCTTTTTTAAATTAACAAATTTTAATGATTGAGCACTATGTGCAAAAATTTATGGCATGTAACAACATGAATAAATTGCAGTCCCTGCCTTCAAGTGTGCTAAAGTATTCTAGGTATCTTGGTCAGAGACAACCTTGAACATGAATACCAAAAGAGCCTATTTATAGATCTACCTCCACTCTTAGACTTGTGTGTGTGATGCCTTACAATGCAAAGTGCATTCCTATAGTCTCCTGCCAAACTGTTTCTCCTTTACAGTACTCAAAAAGTGGAACTGCTCTAGTAGGTCACTGGGTACCTGCCCCACAGCATTATCAATACTAGTGTTATTGCCATGCTGTGGAAACACACAATATATTGGTACGCTCAGTATGTAGCCAAAGATGTACTGTTATAATCACTGAATCTAAAGAGGGCTAGTCATAAAATCTTAATGGAAAACCTCTGTGTATGAACTTGAATCATTTTAATCTTAAAATATTTTAAATGATCTGCCTTTCATAAAATAAGGAAATTAACTAAATAATTATAAAAAGGTTTTTTGTTTGTTTGTTTTAAAATAACATTAGCTGTGTTATTTTAAAAGAACATTAAGGTCAAAATGATTTTCTTCTGTGTGTGCGTGCACACAAGTTCATGAGTATGAGTTTAAGATGGTTTTGGGAGAAAACCCATTAGGTTTCTTAAGAATTAGCTATGCCTACAGATGATGGTTATGCAATAACACTCTACCCCACGGTCCAGAAGAAGATCCCAAGGCTGCTGCTGGGGGAGTCTCATCATGATCTAACCTCACTGTAAAGAACAGGGAAGTCCTGAAGGCCTGGTTGAATTCTGAAAGAGTCAGATCACTGGTAGTCATCTGTAACTCCAGGAAGTTTTTCAGAATTACTCCCAAAACTCTTTAACACTGCTTTTCAAAGCGGCTTAAAGCTGAGACTCTGACTTAAACCAGAAATTCAAGGTATCATTACATTCCAGGCAACCCCTTTGTTGCTATTTGGTACGTTATTAAGGGAAGAGGGGGAAAGGGAAGTGTGCCTGAGGTAAAGGCAAAACGAAGTGTGGCCTGACAGACAACCTGATATTTGGCAGACACTCCAGACGAATTCTGACAGCTAGGATGCTGGGTCATATCAGAACTTCTGCACAATTTTCCTAACCACAAACTAAGATTGTATTTGCTTCTATTAATGCACTTTATTATCTGAATGACTGCAGAAAAAAAAACTCACAAAATCAAAAGCACTATAACCTTGCCAAGTGTGCAATTTTGCTACATTTGAAAAGAACTACTCTGCCCATCATAGAAGCACCTTTTAATACTTATAACTTACCTCAAAGTCAAGTTTATGTGATACCTTTTACATATGCATGAAGGTTGCCTAATCTACAGCTAAATGATTTTTCCCCCCAATCATGAAACCCAGATTGATAGGCACCTGGGGCAGAAGCCAGCTTACCAGCAGTAGTCCAGCAGGTGTGGGGGCAGCACTGGGATGTATATGTGCTGCCAGAACATAGGGTAGAGCAGGGCAGCTGATCCGTGGAGGCAGGCGGTTAACTGAAATGTGTAAAAGGCAACAGCAGTGAGTCGCTGCTGACCCCCAAACAAACAGGCACGCTCAAAGTATCAGAGGTTAATGATAACTGTGAAACAACTTACTTAATGACATAAATCACATCATCTTTACCAGTTCTGTACATAAAAGCCTTTCGTTTCAAGGCCTCTCAGAAAAATATATAAACAGCAAACGTAGCTTCTTGGGGATCTTATACAGACAGTTGGAACTATCTGAAAATACAGAGTTTGGGGTCAAAACTCCAAAATAAATAAAAGTAAAACTGAAAAATTAGGTAAGCGTCTTAGAAAAGACTATAGGAAATTACAATTTGTGCAGCAGAGTTTGTACATCATTCAGATTAACATACCACGATTAAATATGGAAAGGAAGAGAGGCTGAGAGCTCCTGAGGGATATCATTAGGGCAGATTGCCAAGGAATGAAACAGGAGCCAGTCAGGAGGGGCTGGAAGCTGCAGTAATACCAGGGGACCTGAATGTGCGACAGTTGGAGCTTCAGTAATGTGTGAACTGCGGGTTACGGCATCGAGAGACTCTGTTCACCGACACATGGAATGTCACTATTGACCAGCGAGCTGCCCGAGCTTGACAGCTGTGCTACGGGAAGCCAAGTATATCATAATTTCATATTTAAACTGTTCATTCCAGGTTAACATTTTGTTTCCTGGCTTTATATCACAACAGCTGCAATTACAGTGTTGCTATTTTAAAGGTAATTGCCATTTTGATTGTTTTGCTGTGGTAAACCATTAATTAAGCATTTCGGAATGCTTAACAAAAGGACATCTCCCCTTTTTTCTCCCTCCTCTTGGCCCTCATCAGAATTCTTTCCATATGATTTTTTTTTTGCATTTTAAATTGTATTTCTATAATTTAGTGATTAAAGCAATAATTAAATCAGCACTTTCATCATTTTAAAGCTTTGCTATAGTCTGCATTTCAAGGTTACCAATTAAATCATTTTATTTGACTTGAAAATCGGGATTTTAAAAATCTATCAGGAAAATGACTTACAGACTTTCTATAAGTCATTATCTCTATTTTACTGTTATACAAAGAAATTCAAATGTACACATGATAATCGCATTTAATTTAAAAGAATAAATGTACACCAATCGATCCAAATCATATTAACAGCAATATTTGGGCTATTCAAATGCAAAATACTTCCATTAAATTAAAAAAATGATTAAAATAATCCTATATGAACCAAAAACATAAAATGTCTCATTAAAAATATACTCAACATTGTCATATGGTATTTACATGTGTGTGTGATGTATGTGTATGTGAGTGTACATATTTTTTTCAGTTCAATTTTAATCAATTTTATATGGCAAATAATGTATTCTTATTCCATTTATGACGCTATCATTAAAGAGTGTTGGTGCTTTGCACTTGCAAGCTTTAATAGTTTACCTACAGTATTCTTTCAATATATATTACCTTTTTAGTTATTTTTTGTGAAAATATACACAGCAAAAGATACACCATTTCAACAAATTTTACATGTACAATTCAGTGACATTGTTATTTTTTAAATTCCTTAATTAGAGCATATAACATGCCACTAGGAGGCATCCAAATACTTTTATTTAACAATTACAGAGCATGAATTTTTTTATGTTACATACTTCAGGGAAATGAAAATGGGCTTGATCTAATTCATTATGTCAAATTCTCCGAGAGCTTGCAGGTACTCTGTCAAGATGCCTGGTCCTAAAGGTCCTAAATTAGATACCTTTAAAGTGCATTAACTCTTTCCATCCCTTTAGTGTAACCTGATGGGCTAAAAGAACTTATGTAGCTCTGAAATGTAGCTAATTGACCAAAGTTTTCCAAAATAGATGAGATGCTACACACAGATGACTTTCAAAACACCTAATTTTTTTTTTAAAGGGAAGTGTTTCTTTTTATTGTTAGGAAAATAATAACAGTATAAATAAATGCATTCTAAAACTGTGCTCTAAAATAAAATGTATTCTGAAAGTGAGAAATTATAAGGGCACCTTATCTTCCTGGGTGCACTCAGTGTCCTAAGCACTCTATTAAATGCTACATAGATACATTCCCTATCCCCCAGTGGTCATCTTTTAATGAAGTTATGAATTATCTGTTAATAAGACACGGTATTATCTAGTGAATTCGATTGGCTTCTTACAAGATGGTTTCTCTGATTGTAAGCAGAGTCGCAAACTTTATGTCACAGTCGCCATTTGGCAGAGAGTTTCTCTGCTAATCAGGGTCTCCTGGTAGAGAAGGAAGCTCTACTGGACTTGGCAATGTCTTGCGATAAGTGACAGGGAGAGGAAATTACACTATGACCTCTCCCTGAACCGCAGTTTGTAGCCTAAGCAACTAGAATTAATTATTAAAAGTAATATAGCAGAAGAATCAGATTTGGATGAAAACTATGAGGAATTTACTTTTGCAAATATTGCTTCTGTGGTAACTGTGAGACATCCAAAAGAGGCAGCAGCTTATCAAAGAAGAGTCCCTTATCCACCAGCAGCATGCAACAACTGAGATTTGTTTTTTTTTAAATAGATACGATACTAATACAGTATACACTTTTGTAGACAAGATTGTAAAGTTGCAAGTGAAGAAAAATATAATTAAGGAAAATAAAATTACTATAAAATTAAATACAGTTATAGATAAGTTGTGTAAAATAACAGTTACGTATATCATGCACACAAGGTTAGGACTCGGTCACTCATAACCTACGTGATCTCTGGAACACATGCTAGAGATTCCTAACCCTCAAAATAAGAAGTCTATAATTAAGTAATCTGCAAATACTGTTTCTGATAGATCTAATAATCTTTATTCTTAGATCAGATCAGTTCTAATATTTCATATTCTTATTAATCATTAGGGATTTTTTTTTCAATCCAAGTGGTTAACAGAACATTTTAAATGGACTATAATTCGTATCTTCAAAGTATATCTAAACATCATCTCTAAATGCCTCATAACAATTTTTTTTGCTTAATTCAACAAAATTTTTTGAGTGCCTGCTACATGTTATCACAAATCCTTACTAGTCACCAAGGACATATCACTGAACACAGCAGTCCCTGTTTTTGTGGAGCTTACATGTTAGTGAGGGAGGCAGACAACAAACAAGTAAAATCTATGTTATATCTGTTAGAGCTAAGGCTATAAGGAAACCTAAAAGCAGAGTACGGGCTGCAAAGGGATGGAGGGGCTGTTTTAGATAGGAGAGCTAGTGAAGAACACTGATATGGTGACATCTGAACTGAGACCCAACTGAAGAGAGGATGCATACTATTGTGGATTTGGGGAGAAGGGCACTCCAGGCTAAGGAACCAATGCGCTCAAAGGTCCTGAGGTGGACTCTCCAGGGAGGAGTGGGGAGGTTGTTGTTATCAGATTGGAGTAAGGGGAAGGACAGGACATGAAGCCGGAGAGGCAAGTAGAGTCAGGGCTGGACGGCCTTCCAGACTATGTCAAAGACTCTAAATTTTATTCTGGATGAGACTTTCCATACCTCTGAAGAGAATGCTGTCAAAATATATTATTTACTGGGAACTTTTTGAGAACTATGCAAATTAAGGGAAAATAACTACTTATTTTAGAAGTTCACTTGCAGTGTAAAGTATCATAAAAAAAGAGATCAATTTTATAAGCCAAATAAGAAAAGTCTTATTATTTTAAAGTTATTTATGATCTACTAAATCTTCAAGGCTAAAGGGAAATGACATATCATATAGCCTTTTAGATCCAGAATTACTCAAGATTATGTCTGGTTGGTGACAGGACTAGGGCTCCAAATTGTTTTTCTAATATTCAGTTGTTTCTTCTATAAAACAGCTATTTTCACGAAAGCAAGGAAGAGGGTGGGGGAAGAAGTTTCAGTGCTTGAGTTGAAATGTATCTCTGGCATTGTATTTTGGAAACTGAAGGAATAATACATTGTAATAAGCATCTGATTAAGAAAAAGCTGGATAGGAAATAATTTTCAGAGAAAATAAAATCACCCAAATAAAGATTTAAGAAAAAAATACCTTATCATCTTTGTTAAATGGCATATAAATGTTTAAAATTAACATATAATTTCATAACGCATATTCAGTATATTGAACTGATACAGCCTAAAAGTGCTGACCAATGCAAAATAAAATCATTAGGAATATCGTTTTCCCATTGACTCTAATTATAAAATGAGTATATATGAAACCCATGTGAGGAGACAAGAACCGGGGCCAGTGAAATCAGAGGAAGAACCCTGACATTAAAGTGAACTTAGTCATAGAAGTAACTTCTAGTCTAAGGCCACCAGGTCTAATGGAAGCTGCCATTGACAGAAGTGATAGTAATAATATTAATAGCAAACATTCACACAGTGCTTACTATGATCCAGGTACTTCACTGAGTACTTGAAGTACTCGTATTTAATCCTCACAATAACCTTATGGAGGTAGTATTATCATTATTCCCATTTTACAGATCAGAACACTGTGGCAAAGTTAAACCAACTGCCCAAGATCACACACAGCTGGTATGTGGCAAAGCCAGGATATGAACCCGGGCAGCCTGGATCTAGAATACCTTAACCACTATTTTAAACTGTCTTTTGATAGGCAATGATTCATATTTCCCATCATTATAGGGCTTTAAATAATGCCTTCTGATGGGAAATATTTTACACTAATTATATAATGGCTAATGCATCTTTGGACTGAACAATCCAATAGGTGAGAGCAGCTGACCTTTGTAGGAAACACTTAGGAGGCTACGAGAGACAAAAAATGATTAACAACACTTGTTCAGCCGTCCCAGTCTGTACCTTCAAAAGGAAACTGATGGAATGAATTCCTTAGAAAGTGTTCAAAGGATGAGATAATTGATAAAAACTCTACAAGTTATCACCTTAACCTGTGTCTGCAAGTACACTTAACTTGGAATCCAAACCATAGCTCTTTCCTTTTGTGACAGAAAATCTGATTTGTTCCTATTAAAGTTAAAATTATGTTTGTTAGAGGAAATCAGCCTGTCAATAAAACTAAGCAACACTGTAAACAATTAAATAGAAATATATTGTGTGTTAGTCATCCAGTGCTGTTAGAAATACCACAAGTGGATGGCTTTAACAAAGAGAAGTTTGTTTTCTCACAATAACGTAGGCTCAAAGTCTAAATTCAGGGCGTCAGCTCCAGGGGAAGGCTTTCTCTCTCTGCCGGCCTTCTCCTCAGTGTTCCCCCGGACCGAGGAGCTTCTTTGAGCAAGGACCCCAGATCCAAAGGACGCGCTCTGCTCCAGGCATTGATTTCCTTGGTGGTATGAGATCCCCCTGTCTCTCTGCTCACTTCTCTCTTTCATATCTCAAGAGATTGCCTCAAAACACAATCCAATCTTGTAGACTGAGTCCTGCCTCGCTAATACAACTGCTGTCCATCCTCCCTCGTTAACATCATGGAGGTAGGATTTACAACATAGAGGAACATCACAGGGTACTGGGAGTCATGGCCCAGTCAAACTGATACACACACTTTTGGAGGGACATAATTCAATCCATGACATATCGTAAGCAAAAAAAAAAAAAGAAAGAAACCTGACAGTGTATCAGATTCCAAAGTGAGCAGCAGGAAAAACAACCCACCTAGTATAACAGCCACAATGAAAATCAGCATAAAAATTCTAACTAGCACACTTTGCAAGTAAAGATCTCATAATGTTACTCCCATTCTTCTGCTGTTTTTGCTGTATGCCATTGACTCATAGCGATCCTATAGGACAGAGTAGAACTACCCCATAGGTAGTTTCCAAGGAGCAGCTGGTGGATTCAAACTGCCAGACTTTCTGATTAGCAGCCTGACCTCTTAACCACTTTGCCACCATGACTCCTCCCATTCTTCTAGTCTCTAATAACTCTTAGCTAGACTGTGCCTTATACTTAGGTAGAAATCTACTCCTTTCAACTACAGTTCTATATGAGTTACTGAGGGGTAGAATCATAGCCTCTAAGCATAAAATCCCGAAACACAGAATACAGACTTCGTCTGATTTTTAACTGAATCAATATTTAATTCAGAAATTTAAGTACTATAAACGTAGGTATACAGAATAATCTGTTACAGATGGGAATGTGATAAATTCCACACAGAATGAAAAATTTAGTGGAGAGCATAAAGAAACCATCTGTTTAAACATGTTTAATTTACATCCACATTTAAAAGCCTAGGCCAAAAAGCGAGAGCAAAATAACAGGTAGCTAAAACATACAAAGCTGTTATAACTACAAAACATTGTAACTTGAGTAAAACTAATAGTCCAATTAAGTGATAGCTGTAAGGAAATATCTGGAGAAATAGCAATTTTATATAGTGAAAAAGACAGTATTTGGTTGTATATGCCTTTTTTTTTTAATGCCCTTTTTAAAAGATCCTTTTACATGCTAAAAAACGTTTTTACATTTCATTCCTTCCCTTCATCCTAGTAGGACAATAAACCCTAGTACTTCATTATTAAAAATCCATTCTAATCTCTTTCCACCATACTCAAGTCTTTCGGGCAGGTCCCAGATTTGGACACTGGTTTATTAGTTTGTCCTAGTCAAATGATTCTAAATTGTTCTTGCTTGTTTGCTTGCTTCATGTAGTCATTCTTTTGTTCATTTTACAGATAGGAATACTGAGGTAAAGTTAAATCAAGGCCCAAGAACACACCCCTAGTGAGGCACTACCCATGTGCTCACCAAAAAAAAACCCAGTGCCGTCGAGTCAATTCCGACTCATAGCAACCCTAGAAGACAGAGTAGAACTGCCCCATAGTTTCCAAGGAGCGCCTGGCTGATTCGAACTGCCAACCGTTTGGTTAGCAGCCATAGCACTTAACCACTACGCCACCAGGGTTTCCCACCCACGTGCTAGGCAACTTTATTGGCAGTGGGTTTGGGTTTTTTTTTTTTTTTTGGTATATTATTGGTACCAGTGATATACCAAAAAAAAAAAACCAAAACCACTGCCATCGAGTTGATTCTGACTTATAGAGACCGGTGATATAATAACAGACGAAACAAACAAAAATCTACGCTCTCAAGAAGTTTACACTCTAGTCCCTCTCTACATACCACTATGACTGGCAATACTTACCTCTTGTCTACACAAGGTTTCGGATTTCTGTAGCTGCCACATTACACATAAATGCCAACACCCGCAAATATACTTCCTTCCCTACATGACCTTTCCCTATTTACCATGCTGTCACATTGCAGAAGTTTCTCTAAATTTATTGCTTTCTTGTGCTCACTCTCAAAGTCACTTCAATAGTAGTTTTCCTATTCTTAAAGAAGGCCCCATCTACTTCACCACCAAAATCAGGAGTCTAATACTACAACATCCCTCAAATGTACTTACCTTCTCTCCTCACAAACATCCGGACTCTAGACTCTCAAGGAGTACTTCAGGATGTTCATGTGGGTACTCCCTCAAACGTACTTACCTTCTCTCCTCACAAACATCCGGACTCTAGACTCTCAAGGAGTACTTCAGGATGTTCATGTGGGTACTATACATCACATAAATTAAGTAATTATTCAGAAAATAAATAGTACAGTAGAAGAATCCCTGAATTTAAGAATTAAAAAGGGTCTTAGAGATCATTCTTGTTTGATTCCTTCATTTTTCAGACAAGAAACTTCAGGGTAGGAGAAATCAAGTGGTATATGAAGTCATCCAGTTTACTGATCGAGCAGTCAGGAGTGGAACACAAATCACTAATTTTAGAAGATAATATAATCATACTACCACCATATTTAGGAACAATATTCAAATAACCAATAAATAAAATCCTTACTCTTTAACTATAAGACATTTAAATACCATACTTTAAAATATCTCTCACCAGGAAAAAGTAAAACTAATTGCAAGCCACTATAGCAATCAGTGGCAAAGCAATCACGAAGCAATTTCTAAAGCTTTATAAATGGAGTTAAATAGCTCATAATCTTTAAACTACACATAATTGGATGAGAATGAATGATACACATATACATTATATATTTTAATATTAAAATTGTATATACTATAACATGGAAACCCTGGTGGTGTAGTGGTTAAGTGCTCTGGCTGCTAACCAAGAGGTCAGCAGTTCGAATCCACCAGGCGCTCCTTGGAAACTCTGTGAGGCAGTTCTACTCTGTCCTATAGGGTCACTATGAGTCAGAATCAACTCGACGGCAGTGGGTTTCATACTATAACATTCTTTTATACATATATATATAAAACATGCATATATATGCATTTAGCATACTTGTGATGTATAAATATATGCATCCATACATAAATATGTACACATATACCTAGACACACACACACATATATAAAGTTACAACCTTCTGATATTAAATGATATCTAGCCCTGATCCTTTATATATATATATATTAAAAAAAAAAAAACACTGCCTTTGAGTAGATCCCAACTCATAGCAACCCTATAGCACAGGGTAGCCCCACAGGGTTTCCAAGAAGTGACTGGTGGATTCGAACATATAGCAGATACCAAATAAATACTTCAAGATTTGTCTATGTGTGTCATTCTACACCCCTCCCTCTCCCTTACCTATTCTCAAGCAGCTACTACATCCAACGGACTCTTTCTTTGGAATATTTCTAAAATCCAACCTCACCTCCATCTTACTGTCACTGTCCTAGTTCAGGAGTTAATCGTCTCTTGCTTTTATTGCTATGACAGACAGCCTTTTAACTGGCCTCACCAGCTAGATTTTTCCCTACTCCATTTCTTCTTTTATAATGACACCTGTGTTACCTTTCCCAAAACAAAACTGGTCATATCAAGTACCTCATTCTCTCTCTCCTTCTCTTTCTTCACACAAACACACACACACAGTGACATATCAAACATTTCCAAGACATGACAGAAATTCCTTTCAGGAAATCTGTATCAGACTAAAGTCAACTCTTTAATCTACGACTCTCCTCCAAACTCTCCCATATTAGAATTCTTATCACATTGACTGGCCTTGACTCATTGACATTTTTGCAGAATCATAAATTAGTAACTTTGAAATTCCCAGTACTTGACAAATAATAATGCTTATGAATGCACAAATAAATGAATCAATACGCTTATACTCTGGTCTTTGGAAAACCCTACCAATGTCAAAAATTTCCTTGAAAATAAAGGTCATTCATATCTTCTCAGGTGGTTAACTATCTTTTCCTCTTTCTTTTCATAGCACTATTTTATCACTGTAGTAAATCACGATAAAATATAAGCTTCATGGAGGCTGTACCAGTCATCAATTTGTTGCCTCTCAGCTCCAAATTCAGCCTTTTCTATTTATCTGTGAAAATGGCTCTAGCCTCTTCAGATATTTTTATTTTGTCAGCTAGCCTAACATAGAACTTTGTCAGTAGTGGGCACTGGTGATACACTACAGGAGGAAGGATTTTTGCCTCCTGGTTCCAGTGTGCTCCTAGGTAGGGAGGGTCCTGTAGGTACCTGACTCTCCAGGCCTGGCTCCTGCAGCAGGTGAGCTCTCCAGCATCTGGTTCCTGCAGTGCATAAGGCTTCTCTAAGGCTTGTCTCCTGCTGTCCACAGTGACCAGTAAATCCAGGAGCTTCCCCAGATACTCTATTCAGGTGATTTTGTAGCAGAACGCCTCTGATGAGATACCCCCCCATGGCAATCAGCCAGCTACCTGGTGGCAGGTTAATTACATTAGACCTCTTCCATCATGAGGGGGCAGAGATTCATCCTCACTGGAATAAATATTCTAGATATGGATTCTCTGCCCAAAATGCTTCTGCCAGTATTACCATTGATGGATTCAGAATTCCATCAGCATGGAATTCTTCACAGCATTGTATCTGATCAAGGAATGCACTTCACAGCAAAGTGCAGTGCAGCAGTGAGTTCACAGCCATTCCCCATCAGTTATGGTGTCAGCTGGGAGACAACCTCCTGGCAGGGTGGGGCCCAGTTTCATAGGATGCAGTGCATGCCCCCCCACAGTCAGAACACACGGGACCAGGAACCAAAGGGTAGAGGTGGGAGTGGCTCCTTTCGTTCTTACACTTAACAAACTACTTGCGGGTGTCTTCATTCCCATCCTTGCAATTTTGAGCTCTGCTTGTTTGTAGATCTTTGTCCCCAAAGGAGGAAAGCTTCCACCAGGGGAACAACAATTCTACTGAACTAGAAGATGAGACTGCCACCTGGTCCACTTGGGCTCCTTATGCCACTGAACAAATAGACTAAAAAAGGAGGTTAATCTACTGGCCAGAGTGAGTGATCCTGACTAACAAAGAGAGAAATTGAGTTACTTCTACACAATAGAGGCAAGGAGGGCTGGGGAGCCTCCTGGTGCTTCAATGTCCAATAGTAAGTAAATGTTGGTGGTAAACTACAGCAACCATAAAAAGGCAGGACCACTGAGGACTGAGACCCCTTGGAAATAAAGTTTTGGGTCACCATACCAGGTAAAGACTGACCAGCTGAGGTTCTGACTGAGGGCAGTTACAGAAACAAAGGCTGTTTAATACTTTTGCATATTTTTTTTTTGTCATATGTTTTGTTTACTTTTTTTGTGTTAACCATTTGTTTTCATCTCTCTACTTTCCATTTTTATTTTATATCTATACCTGTTGTTAATAGTTTACAACGTAGTCTTTACGTACCAGAATTTTAAGTGGGGCTGTAATTAAATTTGAAAAGATAGATACAGTGATGCTTGGGACTGTACCTCTAATTTTGTGAAAAGGTTGAGAATGTATTTGTAAAAAGAATACCTATCTTATCAGGTAGAAACATAGATTTGACTTTGCTGTTGAACAGGAGCTCAAATGTGTACAGAAGGGTGCAGCTGGAAGCTGAGTATCCAAAGAGGGGGACTGTGCTAATTATCAATTTATTACCTCTCAACTCCTCATTCACCCATCATTACCTAATCTGTGAAAAATGGATATGGGCCCTTTACCGTATTTTTTCATAAATAATGCACCCACGTAAGTGACGTGCCCACACATATAACGTGCATACCATGCTTAGGAAAATAATGCTCAAGGTGGCTGCCCAGTTGGCAAAAAAACATATAACACACGCATTATTTGTGTAAAAATAAGGTAGATATCTTTTCCTGGCATGATGTTAAGCTTTGTCAGGAGAGGGCACTGAACAAATATTGCCAGAAGGGAGGGTTTTGCTTCCTGGTTCCAACGTGCTCATTTGGCAGGTTCTTGTGAAGTCTGTGGCTTGTCCAGGGCCTGGCTCCTAGAGCACATGCAGTTTCCCCAGGATCCAGATCCTGCAGCAGGAATGGCCACCAGGCTCCTGTGACATGGGTGGCTTCTCCTGCACTTGGCTCCTGCAAGTAACGACAGCCAGAATCTTCCCCTGGAATCCCCTCACCCCCTCATCCACCCCCATCTTGGGCAGTTTTATAGCAGAGTACCTCAGGCTTTTACAATGCTTGCAGCCATTCCAGTGCCTGGATCCTATAGCACAGGAGGCTCCTACAGTGTACAATAGCAAGCAGTATCTGGTACCCAGCAGCTTCCCCTGGAACCATCCCCATCTCAACTGATTTTTCAGAGAAGTGCTTCCAGTGAGACAACCCTGGTGAACAGCTTCCCCTGGCACCTCCTTAGGCAGCTTCATGACAGTGTGTTGTCGGCAATGCACCTCTCTGTGAACAGCTTCTCTGACGCTCACATGGTTTTACAGCAAGTTCCAAGGCATGGCACCTCTCTGTGGGAAGCTTTTCCAGGCACCCAAGGGGGCGGGTTCCCTGCAAGTTCTTTGCCATCCAATGAGCCAGGGCTGTGCCCTCTCCAACAGGGTCTAGAGCTTATCCCTTGGTGCTCTAGCTCTTCCCTAAGGGTAGTGACTGCTTCTTATATCTGCTATTTCCAGTATTCTTTAGCATTCTCTTTATTTCTTAGCCAATCGCTTGTTACTTCAATCCTCTGTTATAGTTTGTAATTCTTTATATTAAACTTTCTTTGTTCAAATTACTGTGCGGCTTCTCTCTCCTGAATGGATGCAGACTGATACAGAGGCTATGACTTATTCACCATCATATCCTTAGAACACTGGCTGGCATGAGTCAGGTGTTCCATAAACCCATAAACAAGCGGTGATTCAATGAATGAGCAAATGAACACTCTGCACAGGGAGAAAGGCATAGAATTTCTACCTAGGGCTGTATGAAGGCCAAAAGATACCAATTTAAATGCCTGCACGGGCTGAACAAAAGTCAATACAGCAACAGAGCTTCACGAAGCTAAAAGAGTTCAAGATGTATTGATAAATTTTCACAAGGTATTATAATTTTGTCATAAGCTTTTAAAAACTCTCTAATTTTGTCATAAGCTTTAAAAAATTCTCTAGTAGAAAACTGCTGAAGCTTTTTTTTTTTTTTTTTAGGCAAAGGTTACATGGATACTGGCCTTTACCTTAAAAACTTCAGAATTTAAAAAGAAACCATTATCATCATTATCTTGAATGGATAGAGTCAAGTGTCAAAGAGACATCACCATCATCATTATTAATGGATAAAGAGTCAAGAATCAAAGAGATAAGCCAGAGATACATTTCTACTTGTCAAAGAGACAAGTTTCTACCCTGGCATTTTCAGTATCAAACAAATGCTTCATATTTCATAATTAAAAAATGTATTTTAAAAACATTTCTCCATTATGCTCACAATTTGAAAGATTAAATATATTCATATATATGCATGTGTATAATATACACATGCATATATATGAATATATTTATACACACATATATATAAATAAATATATTTCCTCACAACTAGACCAATAAGCAACATTATGATAAATGGAGAAAAGACTGAAGTTGTCAGAGATTTCATTTTACTTGGATCCTCGAGCCACGCCCATGGAAGCGGCAGTAAAGAACTCAAAAGATGCGTTGCATTCCACAAATTTGCTACAAAAGACCTCTTTAAAGTGTTGAAAAGCAAAGGTGTCACCTTGAAGACTAAGGTGCGCCTGACCCAGGCCATGGTGTTGTCAATAGCCTCATATGCATGCAAAAGCTGGACAATGAATAGCACAGATTGGAGAATTGACGCCTGGTGACAAAGATTACTGAATGTACCATGGACTGCCAGAAGAACGAACAAGTCTGTTTCAGAAGAAGTAAAACCAGAATGCTCCTTAGAAGCATGGATGGTGAGACTACATCTCACAAACTTTGGACGTGTTATTAGGAGGGGGCAGTCCCTGGAGGAGGACATCATGCTTGGTAAAGTAGAGGGTCAGCGAAAAAGAGGAAGACCTTCAATGGGATGGACTGGCACAGTGGCTGCAATAATGGGCTCAAGCATAACAACGATTGTGAGGATGACCCAGCACTGGGCAGTGTTTTGTTCTGCTATAGGATTGGTATGAGTCAAAACCAACTCAACAGCACCTAACAACAACAACATATGTATTTATATAATTTAATGCATAAGAATACACTTGACAATGAATTTCATAGTGTAGGTGACTGAGAAGCTGTGTATCAGTAAATCAATTTTAGAGATGGCTCTTCTAAACTACATCTGTTCCTTAAGTTGGCACCTTGTTGTCATTGTTTTTGTTAGCTTCCATTGAGTTAGCCCCCAACGCAAGACAACCCCATGCACAATGGAATGAAATGCTGCCTGGTCCTATGTCATCACCATGTTGGTTGCAGATTGGGCTGTTGTTATACATAGGATTTTCAATGACTGATTTTCAAAAGCAGATCATAAGGCCTTTCTTCCTAGTTTGTGTTAGTTTGAAAGCTTCGCTGAAATCTGTTCAGTATCACAGCAACATGCAAACCTCCAGATGGGCGGTGGTTGCACATGAGGTGCACCGGCTGGGAGCTGAACCTGGATCTCCCATACGGAAGGTGAGAATTCTACCACTGAACCACCAAGGCCTTAAAAATATTTATGGGAAGTGATAATAGACTGAACTAAGACAATGTACAGTTAGAATGCAGAAGAGGGGTTACAGAAGGATTAAGGAGGTACAATCTACAGGACTTGGGTGGGATTATGGGGGAAAGATAATGAATTCCATTTTAGAAATGTTCAGTGATGGCATCCACAATGGGTTAAATTGCAGCGTATAACCTAAGGAAGTTTATCTAAAGAGAAAAACTTCCCTAACTGCAAAATGAAAAAAATTGTAGTGTGTAAAAGGTACACTGTAAAATAAACACGCTGCCCTCAGGGGTAGTTTTACTAAAGAAACAGAAATAATGCATATTTTTTCTTATATTTAACACTGATAATCAACTGACAGCACAAAATTTAATTGTTGTTCTTTATAGAAAATACTACAGTAAGCTGAAATGGTCAGAGGCCCTTTTTGTAGAGATCAGAGTTGACATAGAAACAAAGATTACAAACCCTAGAGGAATGACATTCTAATACACCCCTGAGATAATACCGTGTTGCACTGAAAGCTTTGTTTAGTCAATGGTCTACTTTTAGAAGACAAATGAGCTAAACCATGAGGCAGAAAGATGTGCTTGTTTCTATGAAAAACAGGGCTCTTAGCACCACAAGAGCTGGAAGGTAAAAGTATCTCCAGTTTTCCTGTCTTACGAGCCTCCTCCAACTATCCTCCACACACCCTTCCCAACTCAGCGTTACCTTCACAATCCCACTGCCACACTCCAGCCACATTTACTTATCACTAAATGAAAAATACAGTATACAAGCCAAACGGGACACCGGTAAGAAGAATTATTTATCTATTGTTTCATTGACATAATTGGTTGCTATGGGCTTTGGGAAGAATTAAAAATATAAAAATTGTTCCTACAATCTCTCCCCAAGAGGTCTTGATAACAAGTTTTAAAAGCACCACTGCTGCCACAGCTTTGAAAACACAAGGAGAAAAAAAATACACCTCAGTAATCTTAACTAGGAAGTAGACCTGGGTAATTTTTGTTCTTCCACCAACTGTCCAATTCTTAATCCCCCGGAAGAGTCTCTGTGCTTCAGGCTTCAGATTAAATGTTGATACTGGCGGCACCATTACGAGACAAAACAAGAACATATATATAATGCAGATGGAGAGGTTAAAATTCTCTGGGCACTCCTTCAGTGAAACTAAACCTATAAAACCTATGTTTTAATAGCGAATTTTCTGGGAATCACAAGATCTCTTTTTGCATATGCCCTTGATGGAATTAATGAGAGAGGGAGAGAAAAGCATATGCTTAAATGCCTGGGGGCAACTCTAACAAAGGACGAAATTACAGTTTATTAATGCAATTCCAGCACTCACAGCATATTGCTTGCTCTAAATAATACAGAAAGAACACACATTACACAATCAAATCTCTGTAACTAATGTGCTTATAGACTTGAAGACAGTGACATTTACCAACTAGATACTGGTCACAAATAGGAGCTAACGTTTAGACATCTGCTTTTAGGGGAAGCATCTCTTCCACCTGCTTCTTCAGGCCACAAAGATACACTCTAGTTAACATATTACTGACAGGATGACGAGAACACTCCTGTCAGATGCTGGCCAGCGGGTGTTTGAGACAAAATGTACAGCCCCAGCTGACTAGTTAAAGAAAGTCTGGTGAGGTACAATTATAGAGGCATATGACAAGGCTTCATGCCTGACTGATTTGAGAACCGATGACATGGCTTTAAACAGCAATCTTGCCTACCTTTGGTCACAAAACAGCAATAAGTCAACTGATACACTCTTGTAAAATCATGATTTATTCCTTTGCTTTCAATACTTGAGATTCTGGTATGATACTCAGCTAGTCTACCCGAGGTTCACTTGGGCTTAAACATCTAGGGTCTGCCTGCAACATGCATAAAATCAATGTTCTTGTTCAGGATTGCCAGAAAACCTTCATGTGTGCTTAATAATATACAAATCTTTAGAATAAAAGCAAAAGTGATTATGTTCAAATTCACTCAAATCAAACCTACAAAAATATAATAGTGGGTCCTAACATAGTACCACCCTTTAAAAAAGGGTAAAAATCCACTAAAATACAAAATGCAACAATATTCTCGGTATTTTTGCTTACCCATCTCAAAACTAATTTTTTTATTTTAAAGTTTATCTCTATAAAGGTTACAAATTACCATTTTAAAACCAACAGCATCTAAAGAATAGGATCTTTGTTTAGCTGATTCTCTACCCATGTATCATTACTAAAACCAAGTAAGCTATAAAAACCAAAAACCAAACCCACTGCCGTAGAGTCGATTCCGACTCATACCGACCCTATAGGACAGAGTAGAACTGCCCCATAGAGTTTCCAAGGAGCGCCTGGTGGATTCGAACTGCCAACCTTTTGGTTAGCAGACATAGCTCTTAACCACTTATGCTACCAGGGTTTCCAGCAAGCTGACAATTATTTTATTATAGTTATTGGAAAATTATGATTGTCAAAAAGTCAATTATCTAGGCAAATAAAATTTTCTTAAGTTACAATAGATTTATAAACATAATGACACCTTATATATATTCTTTCAATAATATAGGCTACAGATATAAAGAAATGAAAAAAATGGGTAAAACAATTTCTTGCATTAATACTAAGAACATTATAGTATTTATAATATGTAAAATAATATATGAATATAAAAAGCTCAAAAATAAGTAAATTCATTAACTATTCCTTAATTACTCCTTCCTTGGAAGTTTCAAGATTTCACTAAACTCTTTTAAAAACAGCTTACTTCTAATTTATGTTATGTTACTGGTCCTTGACCTTAAGTGTTACTATTCATGGAATTTATAGCAGATAAATTTATATTAAGGGTTTTTTTAAAGATAGGTTCAAGTAAATCAGTTTCCTCCACATAGAAGGATAAGGAGATCATGAAAAAGACCTTTAATCATGTTTCTTTTATCAGTTCTATTGCCCCAGAGAGTGAACCAAAACAGAGTTGTTAACTTAGAAGTGACATCACCATTACGTTATCACTAACAGTCATAAACACTTGGTATTAAGTTGACCTCAAAGAAAGGAAACATCCCTGAGTAGTATCAAGCCTTTACTGTAACAATTTGTTTTTTAAGTCAAAGTTAAAGCTAAAGGGTATGCATGTTAATAAAGTTCTACTCGAAACTATAGATAGTCAATTAAAACAATTACAGCTAACAATCACTGTACATTCATCTTTTGCAGGCATAATTCTAAGTACTTCATAGTGTGTGTGTGTGTGTACACGTTAACCCTCACAACAACCCTATGAGATTAAGACTACTATTACTCCCATTTTGCACATGAAGAAACTGAGTTACAAAGAGGTTACTCAGCCATTAAGAGGAGGATATAAATTATAACAAAGAGAAACACTAACATTTTTTAAAACATATATTCTGATTTATTTTTAATACTTTTCTAAATAGAGTAGCTTGTGCGTTCATTCACACAACTCACTCATTCACTTCCTTGAGATCTCTGCTCAAATATCACCTTATTACGGAGGTTTTCCACGACCGTCATATATAAATAAAAACCTGCTCCCTGTCTCCTATCACACACACACACACAACACACACTCAGTTTATTCATTACCCTTTGGAACTTATCATCATATGACATAAACAAACCCCAAAACCAAACCCATTGCCGTCAAGTCGATTCCAACTCATAGCGACCCTATAGGACAGAGTAGAGCTGCCCCATAGGGTTTCCAAGGAGCAACTGGTGGATTCAAACTGCTGACCTTTTGATCGGCAGATAGAGCTCTTCACTACTATGCCACCAGAGTTTCCTGTCATATGATACAATAGTTATTTATTAATTCATTTGTTTATTATCTGTTTCATCCCAACTGCATATAAGCTCCAAGAGGATTAGAACTTGACTTTGCTTACTGCTGAATTCTTAGTGCTGACAAAGTTCCTGGCACATAGTAGGGGTCTAATAAATATTTTCATATGAATTAATCCTTCTAGGAGTTTGGTTTCTAGGCCTACACGACAGTTTGTACGAACTTTTTAATCTTGAGGAAAGTATCCATATAGAAATAGCCTTTATAATCTTGAGAAAAATCATGTTTAAAAAAGGAAAAGGAGTGGGAAGACAAGGAAGACGCTTTTACCTCAATGGTAAATTAAAAATACCAGAAATGAAAAATAAAAGTACCAAATGTTTCAGGCTTAATTTCTCAGCATCATTTAAGAAACTGAAAATAATTATTTTTGTCACTGACTAGTATTTATTCTCTGATTTATTACATCATTTCTCTACACTTTAAGTGCATATGACAGTGTATTTTTTCAATATGTAAAATACCATGCTTTCAATTTTTTTTTTTGAAGACGGGGCCTATCAACATTGTAATTCAAAAATTTCCAAATTATATATTTTTTACATATTATATAGAATAGGGAAACCCTAGTGGCATATTGGTTAAGTGCTATGACTGCTAACCAAAAGGTCGGCAGTTCAAACCCACCAGGTGCTCCTTGGAAACCCTATGGGGGAGTTGTACTCTGTCCTATAGAGTCGCTATGAGTCACAATTGACTTGACGGCAGTGGGTTTGGTTTTTGGTTTTGGTGTATATAATAACCCTAGAATTGGAACCAGGAGATCCAGTTTCATATTACCTGTCTGCAATAAGTTATCTGGCCTTAGGGTGGCCATTCACCCTGTCTGAAAACAGCTTTCTCATTGTTAAACAGTAAAATATACTAGAGAAATTCTAACGGTCCTTCTATCCTAAAACGTCAAACTATAGCTAATGATCATTGTACATTTATCTTTCGCAGGCTTAATTCTAAGCACTTCACAGTGTGTGTGTGTATACATGTTATAGGATGAGGTTTTTATTTCTACCTTGATCTACTTAAAAAAAACCCACTGCTGTCGAGTCGATTCTGACTCATAGCGACCCTGTAGGACAGATTAGAACTGCCCCGTAGGGCTTCCACAGAGCAGCTGGTGGATTCGAACTTCTGACCTTTTCGTTAGCAGCCGTAGTACTTAAAAGAAGACCAAAGTATAAAAAATGTGATTTTATTTTAATAAATTAACTAGTTTTGTAAAGCAAATTCACATAATACTGAACAATGGTTTTTCATAAAATACCTCACAGATTAATCAAAGCTATATTTGAATGTATTAAAAATTAAAAGTAAAAAATATCACATTTTTAATGCTTATGGTAAAAAAAAAATGAGGAAATCTAGCAAATACTTTTGAATGCTTTTCTATAATGTGAGAAAAATCCGTCTATTCTCACTGCATTTACCATAGTAAGCGAAACCTTCCAAAAGAACATTTTAGTGAGTGGCATAAAACCTGTGATTTAAAAAAAAGAAAAAAACTAATAAAATGCTACTTTGACATTTAAGTTATTATCAGTCTGAAGAGCTCCTCCAAATCAGAACTATTATAGAATCTACTCCCAAACCACGACTCGGCAACAAAGATGAATCTACCTATTACCAGGTTAGGATAGCAGCTATTATCATGGCCCCTTGATTTCTTTCAAGTAGCTCCAATGGAAAAAGTCACAAGTGAATAAAAGATCTCATAATAGCTCTTAAGAATTCTTTATATGGTAGAAGGCATTAAAATGAACTCTAGAGATTAAAAAAAAAAACACACACACACACACAACTCTCATCTCCTGATAAGAAAAAATAATTAACCTGACTTAATGCATCTGAGAAGGCCTTCCATAAATCAGACTTTTGTACTTCAACACCCAGATTAAAACCACATATCAGAAAAATATGCGGATATTGTCTTATAAGTACACATAGAACACTTCTCAAACCGCGCAGGCTTGTAGGTCTTTTGTGACTGCTCAATACACGCGGCTTAAAAGCAGAGCTGTGAAGTACTCACAGTGCTTAATTTGCTGGAGGTGATGATGACGCGTCTCTCGTGCAGCATGCTGGCATACAGCTCTAGCATATTGTTCACATCCACGGCAACAAAATATTCCGTAAGATTTCTCTGTACATGTGAAAAATAATTGTGGAAATTAGAGCTCATGGAGATTATGAAGAAAAATATTTTATAACCATACAAAAAAGTCTTCAAGTTCAAAAGGTTTTATTATGAAAATGGTATTCATTAAAATAATATTTAATACTACTCTGCTGCCACACGAAGCACTTAGCATTCTATCACTGTGGAAAGATAACTCTACTCCAGAAAAATGTTTCTCAGAGTGTAAGCAGTGGATTACATACTTCTCACTCTCCCTCTCCAAGTACTTATAAAAGCGGTAGATCTTCTGGTCTCCGATCTAGATCTGCTCAAGTGCAGTTTTTGGAATATGACTCCAAGAATCTGCCTTTTTATCAAGCGTTCCCGGAGACGACTCTGTACACTGAGGTTTGGGAACCACTGCTTCAGCGAATGCATCTGCGGCCCCCACGTTTGCCACTCACTCGGCAAGGAGCTCTGACAGCACAATGGTTAAAGTGCCCTGCTGCTAACCAGAGGGCAGGCAGTTCAAACACACCAGAGGCTCCCTGGTCAGTCGGCCGCGAGGGAAACACAGCAGGGTACTTGGCCCACAGTGTACAGCGTACAAGCCTTTAAAGCCTATAAACTGGCCTGAGAGTCCTGAGTGTGTACCTCAGGCCTACACTCAGAGCAGCTTAATCCAAGGTCTTTCACAGTGGTCATCTGGATTCAGCTGCACTTAAAAACAGCACTGAAAGTATTAGTTTGATATCAGAAAATTCACAACCATCTTCTGGGACTCAGTTCATCCCCTTACATTAGCCATGTGCTTCTAGAAATCACAACAGTCAATAAGTTTGAAGACTTTTTTGAAGAACAGCAGAAATCTAATGAAAATAATAAGTATATTTAGAAGTATTTTCTCTGTTGGTTTTTCCTTTACTGTTGATTAAATTGTTTCTACTGGTTCATTCTAACCTTCCAAGGGAAGCTGAAGACATAGTAAGCAAAAGTATACTTCCTTTTCTTTTCACACAGCTATCTAAAAGCATGAAAACATATTTGTCATTTCCAATTATCCATGTAAACTCTTCTACAGAGTATCAATTTTTAACAACTATTAAAACACAGAAAATATTCCTACCAAGGCTACACCTAGCACTCTAAGTGAAATGCAAAACTCAGTAATTTTTTATAATTTTTGTAGTATCTCTCAAGTCTTATAAAATACTATTATTTTAAGTTAAAATCAGAAACTGAAATATGGGACATCTAAGATTTGAACACTTACGTACAAAGAATCAAAAATACTACGGTTAGTACACTGAAGTAACCATATATTTTTACCTTATGGGAAAGCATTTTCTAATGCCAATATCCATTCCCCACCAGCAGAAGCCATTTCCTGAGATACCTCCTCTACGTGATACAGGGGAGCTCAGGATCTAATTGAATATATGAGATCCTTCCTCATTATGCCAAATGATAAAAATAGTTTCTCTCATATAATTTTCCTTATCTACAACCAGATATTAATTAGGAAGGGGGTAAAGAAGCAGATAAATAAGAACAAAAGGATAACACCATTGTTATCCCTTTCTGCATTATTTCTCAAAATCAACACAGATAGTCACAATGTACTCTATTTCCCTAAAGAGCGAGAGCAAAAGAAATAAAACGTGACCTAGGACACATTAAGTAGAAAACAGAAAACTTACACTCTCAGGGATTGTTGGGAGTCCAGTTACATCAGGGGCAATGAAGTAGGAATGCTAATCATAGAAATAAATCACATAAGAAAAGGAGAATTAAACATTTGGTATCACAGTATATAGTACATACAACTTGGGATAAAGATAAAAAATACATCAACTAAATAAATGCCATGGGCTAACAGGATATGTTGAACATGAAAAAAGCTTAAATGAGATAGGAGATTACATGAGATTTCACATCACATTTTTCATACAAAGAGTTAGGTGTTGGTTAAAATATTTAAAAAATTGAACAGTAATGTTTTCAGAAGAGCATCCTGGGAAACATTTAGTAAGAACCCCTCCCCACAAAAGTACATTACTGAGAGGTTTGTTTTTTTTTTTTTTAAATATTCATAAAGCACATTTTGTTCTTCTAGACTGGAAAATTAAGGGTCACTTGCATAAGGATATATCAAAACCTATTAAGATTCCTGGGTTTATATGGAAAGTAATGACAATTCTTTTTTACACATCAGCCACTATATTGTTTAGAAAGTAGCCATAAAACATAATTTTTAAGTATTTTTAAATTTCTTAAAAGTGTAATTACTCATCCCAAAATATGACTCTTCATATATCCACTAAATAAATAATAATTAGCTTCTGTATTGGTCAAGGCTTCAATAATGCAAACTGGAGCTTGAATTTCTTTTCTTCAAATCTTTGGCTTGAGAAATGCCAAGTGTGTTCTTCCCTTTTGGTTTTCTAATTCCAGGTTTTTGCACATTTCATTATAATACTTTGTCTTCTCGAGCCAGCTTTGAAATCTTCTGTTCAGTTCTCTACCTTCATCATTTCTTCTATTCACTTCAGCTATTCAACAAAAAAACTGAACGATGCAGGAAGCATCAAAAGAAGACTAATGGAATACACAGAGTCATTGAACCAAAAAGAACTGGTCAACATTCAACCGCTTCAAGAGGCAGCATATGATCAAGAGCCAATGGTACTAAAGGAAGAAATCAAAGCTGCACTGAAGGCACTGGCAAAAAACAAGGCTCCAGGAATTGAAGGAATACCAACTGAAATGTTTCAACAAATGGATGCAATGCTGGAAGTGCTCCCTCATCTATGCCAAGAAATTTTGAAGACAGCTACCTGGGCAACCAACTGGAAGAGATCGATATTCATTTCCAATTCCAAAGAAAAGTGATCAGAATGTGGAAATTATCAAACAATATTATTATTAATATCACCCAAGTAAAATTATGTGAAAGATAATCCAAAAACTGTTGCAGCAGTACATCGACAGGGAAGTACCAGAAATTGAAGCCCGATTCAGAAGAGGGCGTGGAACCAGGGATATCACTGCTGGTGTCAGGTGGGTCTTGGCTGAAAGCAGGGAATACCAGAAAGATGTTTGCGTGTGTTTTATTGACTATTCAAAGGCATTTGACTGTATGGATCAAGACAAATTATGGATAACATTTCAAAGAGTGGGAATTCCAGAACACTTGACTGTGCTCATGAGGAGCCCACACACAGACCAAGAGGCAGTCATTCAAAGAGAACAAGGGGATACTGTGTGGTTTAAAATCAAGAAAGGTGTGCATCAGGGTTGTACCCTTTAATAATACTTATTTAATCTGTATGCTGAGCAAATAATCTGAGAAGCTGGACTATACGAAGAAGAACACAGCATCAGGATTAGAGGCAGATTCATTAAAAACCTACGATATGCAGATGACACAACCTTGCTTGCCGAAAGTGAAGAGGACTTGAAGCACTTAGGGATGAAGACTAAAGTATGGTTATGCCTCATCATAAAGAAAACAAAAATCCTCACAACTGGACCAATAAGCAACATCATGATAAACAGAGAAAAGATTGAAGTTGTAGAGAATTTCATTTTACTTGGATCCACCATCCATGCCCATGGAAGGAGTCAAGTAATCAAACAACATATTGCACTAGGCAAATTTGCTGCAAAAGAACTCTTTAAAGGGTTTTAAAGCAAAGATGTCGCCTTGAGGACTAAGGTCAGCCTGACCCAAGCAAACAAACAAAACCAAACCCATTGCCATCAGTGCTTTCTGACTCAAAGAGACTCTATAGGACAGAGTAGAACTGCCCCACAGGGTTTCCAAGGAGGGGCTGGTGAATTCAAATTGCTGAGCTTTTTGGTTAGCAGCCAAGCTCTTAATCATTGCACATCTGACCCAAGCCACGGTATTTTCAACCACCTCATGTGCATGCAAAAGGTGGACGATGAAAAAGGAAGACTGAAGAAGAACTGATGCCTTTGAATTATGGTGTTGGCAAACATTACTGAATATACCATTGATTGCCAGAAGAACAGACAAATCTGTCTTGGAAGAAGTACAGCCAGAATGCTCCTTGGAAGCATGGATAGTGAGACTTTGTCTCACTTTGGACATGTTATCAGGAAGGACAACCTCTGGGGAATGATATCAATGCTTGGTAAAGTCGAGGGTCAATGAAAAAGAGGAAGATCCTTAATGAGATGGACTGACACAGTGGCAGCAACAAAGGGCTCAAACATAGCAACAATTTTGAGAATGGCACAGGACCGAGCAGTGTTTCGTTCTGTTGCACATGGAGTCGCATAAGTCAGAAATGACCTGATGGCAGCTAACAACATCAACTGTTCAAAGCTATACGACAGTTAAAAAAATATATTTATATGAAATCCATATTTGTATATGCCTTCATGTTTTCCACAGTGTTGCCAAATGTTACCACCCAGAATCAGAGTACGATTAAATCACAAAAAAATTCTTTATTTTCTGTTCATATTAATCTCCAAATTATTTAATATTTTCATCACAAAAGGACATATTGAAAGATTGGAAAAGAAACATTCTGGCCAATATTGGGCACAGCTGAATCAGTCAGACAAGGCTGGTTAACACAACCCATAAGGTATAATTTTTCCACGGCAGAAGAACAATATGAGATAAATCATAAAGTCTCTTAAGATCTTGTGACAAACAAAAAATATAACAGGAATTTCATGCTGAGAATATACTTCAATATAAATATTACTGAAAACAGAGAATATGCATAGACTTAAATATTTATTTTGGAGGGGTTTTTAACAGCACTGCATTTCATAACCACTACTTAGAAGATAGTATAAACAGAAAATAAACGCCCAATGATTAAATTTCTTAGAAGAGTTAAAATACCATTTTCTAAAGGATTGGAGTGAATATTAAAGACAGTGAAAGAAGTAATTATTTTCCCAATTTAAGAGTGATTTTTTTTTTTTTTTTTTTTTTTTAAGACGTCAATGCCCTTTTCACTCACCGGTGCTAGGGAGGGTTGCTCTTTCAGAACTTGCTCACTGGCAATAAATATCTCTTGGTTCTTACGGTATATGAGAGAAAAAATGAATATTTTACTTTGATGGGGGAAGCTTACACAACAGTTTGCTGTGTATTTGAAAGAAACCCATGTACCACATTATCCACTGAAAATACTTGAATCACAAATGTTATCTTAAATGCTGATTTGCTAAATATTATGCTAGAAAAATTCTAAAGAAACTATTTTCATACTGTAAGAATATAAAATACTGTGACTATTTTGAAATGCAGTTTCAAAATAAGAATTATTTTACATGTTAGATGTTAACTTTTCATAAAATCTTTTCCGTGACAGCTTAATGGCTATAATGTCAAGTCTTGAAAAATTCATGTGCTAGAGCATTTATAAAATATGAAATTCTAAGAAAATCATAATAGTCTCTCTCTTAGGACTTGCAACATTTTTCTACTGGAAATCCTACAAGAAAACAATTTTCTATCCATTTGTGTGGGAACAAAAACTACTACGATCCTCAATTCAACCTGCCATCATGAAACTAAAAAGCCTACTCGTATTTGAAGGCAAGTGTTTCTAATCCCAATTTTGAGAGTCACTAACAGCACAGCACTGGGCATCTTTTTTTAGTAGTCTGTTGATGAAATTATTAAGTGTACTGTACACAAATATAAGGCACTGTTTTATTACCCAGCTGATTTTAGCAATAGTTAAGACTCTGTAGTTTGAGAACAGGTTTAATGAGTTTGAAAGCTATCACAGGCTATTGATTCAAAAGCCTAGAAAGTAAGGCTTTGTTGTGGAGTTACCATACATAAAAATAAAACATAGCCACTTGAATTCCTTAAACAATATTATTTCAGCAACAGCTTAGAATATCTTCTCAAAATATTTCTTGCCTAAGATTTAGCAACTTCAGTTCATGAACAACTAACATTTCAATAGCTCATCATGTTATGTCTACATACATCACTTGCTGTATTCCCAAAACAACTTTGGGATTCTCTCTTAAAAACTGACTTACTTAATTTCTCAAATACAGAAAAGGGATCATGAAAAAAGGATTAAATTTCTTGCCTAATATCACACATTTTGTGACTGTGACTCAAACCAAAATCTTCTAGTTCACTGTTCTTTCTACTTTACCACGTTGATTTTCTACACACAGAAAACTTAGGTAACGAAGCCTAGAATTCTTAGAGTCATAGTTCTTATTAATAAAGGCAAAATGTTTCAATCCCTAGTTTTTGAGATGTATTTTTGTGAGATATCTACATACTTCTGACCAAACATGACACTCAAACTTAAAGAAAGGCCGCATCTTTATTTCTAATTAATAGTTTACAATATCTGCCTCCATTATCTTAGCACCTGCACTTTCCTTAACCGCTTAACAAAATGTTAGATTCACAATAAAACTCTTTCAAATAAAAATGACTTCTTTTTGGAAAAAACAGGGCTTTTCTTCATTCTCCTTGACCCTTTTCCTTGGCCTTTATGCTGCATTTCCATTCACCATAACCCTTGCATATTGGCTTCCATGACCTAAAAGTCTGAGTTTCTCCTTGACTGCTCCTCCTGTACTTCTTTCCCTGGCTATCCTTTCTTCTTCCATACCGCCTGTGTGCGCAATTCCGAAGTATTAGATCTAAGCCTTCTGCTCTATCTCTATATACCCTAACCTTCAAATAGCTCAATTGTTCCTATAGTTAGATAACTCCCAAATTTGGGTTGAAAATTCCGGGTGTGTCCTTAACTCTCCGGCCCCCAGTCTCCAAATGACTACTAAACATTCCACTTTAGCAGTATGTAACAGATGAAGATGCAGACATAAAGCAACAGAGATCATCGGAGAGAAAGAACAATTTAAGCTGTTACGACAACAGAAGGTTTCATAAAGGTAGAAATTGAACTAGTTCTTGACTAAAGACGAATATCCTACTAAAAGACTTCAGTAAAAAAAAAAAAAAAAGTGTGCGAGAAGCATGATGTTCACTCAAGAAACGGAACCGAACAGTGTGCCCAGAACTGAGAATCAATTCAGGGAGAAAAAAATGAAATAGAAAAATTAAAAGTTTCATTTTGGCTAAGAAGCAGATGGTCCTGAAAGCCCAGCCAAAAGTCTGAACAAATACTATAGAAAAGGGGGAGCTACAAAAGGTTTTCAGTGGGGAATTTTATAAAGTTTAAAGAAGATTAATCTGACAGTCCTTTGCAGAAAGGACTCAAAAAAGAAGTGAGGCTCTAGGCTAAAGACTACTTGAAGTGCTAAGCACCTGAACTAGGGTGCTGACAGTGGGAATAAGATAATTCTATTATTAAATAGGAAACCCTGGTGGCATAGTGGTTAAGTGCTAGGGCTACTAACCAAAAGGTCGGCAGCTCGAATCCACCAGGTACTCCTTGGAAACTCTACGGGGTAGTTATACTCTGTCCTATAGGGTCACTACGAGTCGGAATCAACTCAATGGCAGTGGGTTTTTTTATTATTATTAAATAAAATTATAGAAGAAAATTTAGGCAAGAAGTTATTGTTAAAGAAAAAATATAATCAGAATAACAATTTTCGTACCTAGCAAAAAACACAAAAGACCTATTAATACAATTATATACTTTCCAAGTTACCTTTTCTCTGAAGTTCTCTTGTATCGTTACATTTTTTTTCTTCTTTATTGGAACAAAAGTTTATTATTCTTTTGGAGGAACCAAAACCAATGTGCATAAATTTTAACATTCTATTTGCTATGCCAAATTATGAAAACATCTACCTTTTATGATCATGAACCTTGAACATTTATAAAATCCCAAGAACTACTAGTGTGTTTTTGGATATAGCTGGCACAGTTCTTTGAAAGTTTCCATAGTAAATAATCTATCCCACTGCAGGCTTGCTGCTTCGATAAACTTTAATCATATTTCCAGTGTTTTGTGATTACACCAGAAGATGTGTTCGACCAAAAGGAAAGAACAAGGGACTTTGGACTCAGAATTTTTATCATACAACTGTATGTTACACGCCATTTTCAATTCTTATTATGTATTATTTCAGTTTTAGGAGGGGTATGTGTGTCTCTGTGTTCCTTTACTATGTGTTGATTTCAAAAATCAATGTCTCTGACAACCAAAATATCCTCAGGGATTTGGTTAATTTTAATGCATAATCGAAAAAATAGTCTGTGATTCATAACAGCTACCAAAACATACACACAACATTTCAAGTTAAGTTAGTTAAAACATGTCGAAAATTCTCTGTATCACTTAGTAATGTTAGTACTAGCGCTGAAGTTTTCCGAGATCAGCAGTAACTTGACAGAGAGTTTCTTGAAGGTGTGTGTATTCTTAAATGAGAAAATGCTATTACTCCATTAAAACAATTACCAGCTGAATACTTGCCACGCTTAAGTTGATAGGAGTATTTGCCTTTGGTACTGGATGGTTATACAGTGACTTGAGAGTATCATTCAAATCGCTTTCCTAGAGGAAAAACAAGAACATTCTATAAATGAAATCTATACCAAACAACAATTAAAGCTGCCTGATAAAATCAACTACTCTGCCATCTCATTTTAGACATGTTTTATGAAAACTGCTTTCCACAGGAACATTTCAAATAACTGTAACTGAAATATGTAAATACATATTGAAAACATATTCACATATCTTCACCCAGAAAGAATAATGTTTCTGCTTAACATGAACATGTATTCGTCATTTTAAAAATTAGCTATTAAAAAATGCACTTAGTTATAAAGTACACAGATGTTACAGAAGAAAAGCATTTAAATCGTTAAATCCAAGAATAAAAACAAGATTGAGTAAAAATGGCAACACAACTTTTTATCAGATCGCTTTTTCATTTTAACATGCTCTTAAAGGCTGAATTGTGTTCCCCAAAAATGTGTGTCGTTTTGGCTAGGCCATGATTCCCAGAATTGTGTGGTCGTCCTCCATTTTGTGATCTGATATAATTATCTTAAGTGTTGTAAATCCTAACCTATGTGATGTTAATGAGGCAGGATTAGAGGCAGTTATGTTAATGAGGCAGGACTCAATCTGCAGGATTAGGTTGTATTTTGAGTCAATCTCTTTTGGCACATAAAAGAGAGATGTGAGCAGAGAGGAGTGGGACCTCCTACCACCAAGAAAGAAGAGCCAGGAACGGAGCACATCCTTTGGACCCAGAGCCCCTGCACTGACAAACTCCTAGACCCAAAGGAAGATTGATGACAAGGACCTTCCCCCACCGCTGACAGACAGAAAAAGGCTTCCCCTGGATCTGGTGCCCTGAATTTCAAACTTTCACCCTCCTAAACTGTGAGAGAATAAATTTGTTTGTTAAAGCCATTCACTTGTGGTATTTCTGTTATACCAGCACTAGATGATTAAGACATATGCCAAATGTAATTTTTAAGGAATAGAAATAATTTAAATGAGATTACTGTACCAAGATATGCTTATAATATACAGGGCATTCTAAATATTTCTTTTCTAAGTAACTACTAGTCACCACAATAAATTTGATTAAATAAAATATAAAAAAAAATTTAATTTATAGGATTTGCACAGTACTGTACCCTTTATGTGCACACCTACTTTTTCTGAATCACACATACAAATCCAATAATAAATATGCAAAAGATTGTTTTTATAAACAGTTGCTTTTATTCTTTTAAATTTTTATGTTGGAAAGAATAAACCATAGAAAAAGCAATTATTATGGGAAGATAATAATTCATTTTAAGGCATTTGAACATGAAACACATGGTTTCTCATGACTTCTCTTATGATTTGTCCCTCTACTGATACCAAAATTTACTGAAAGAGATCTCTGAATGGTTGCAAAACATATACTCAAAACTGCCTACTTGAAATTTCCTTTAGAATGGCCTTAAAAAGAGGGCTGTGGGAGGTGATATAAAATAAACAATTTATCTTTTGAACACTGAAACAATGAAATATACCATACATAATTGTAGATGATATTGATCTTCTGCCTATATGAATTTCATATAGCTGCACAAATTTTTAATAATCCTAGCTTTTAGAAATCCTAGACTTACTATGTATTTTTATGCATAGTAAAAATGTACCAGTCCTATGCTGCTCACATAAGGATAACTTGAATTATAAATTCTCTAAATATCAATCTAAACAATCTGTAGTATTGCACTGAAAATGAAAAGAAAAAAAGTATTACAATTACAAATGCACATTTGGCTGTTTAGTTAATACTATGAATTTATAGTTCATAGACACAGGATAGTAAAGACACAAGACAGTAAAGACAATGACACAAGGATTAAAGACACCAAGCCAAACCCAAAAACCCGTTGCCATCGAGTAGATTCCAACTCACAGCTACCATATATGGCAAAGTAGAACTGCCCCATAGGATTTCCAAGGAGCAGCTGGTGGATTTAAACTGCTGACCTTTTGGTTAGCAGCCATAGCTCACTGTAGCTCTCAACCACTGCGCCAGGGCCCCAGTAAATAATGGAGCCAGAATTAAATCCAGGATTTCAGATTTGTAGTACAGGGTTCAATCAAACCATGTTGCCAAAAGTTCAATCATATTTTTACTACCAATGACTATGTTAGTTTAGGATCACTCACGGTACAGTGGTTAAGCACTTAGCTGTTAACTGAAAGGTTGGCAGTTCAAACCTGCTAGCAGCTATACAGGACAAAGATGTGGCAGTCTGCTTCCATAGAGATTTATAATCTTGGAATCCCTGTGGGGGAACTCTAATCTGCCCTATAAGGTCTCTATGAGTTGGAATTGACTCGACATCCATCAGTGGGTTCAGTTTTTTGGATGTTAAGTTACATAGGGAATATTGGTGAAAATTTTAAATTCTAAGGCGACCACCCTCTCCCTTTACTTGGACATGCTTAAGACACAATTAACTTGAGTATGATGAGAATGAAAACTAATCTCTACATTACCAAGATATATAGAAGGACTTTAAAAATGCAATTACGGATTATCCATGCCACATTTCTTCCTACTTTTTTTTTTTTTTTTTACTACTTTTATTTAATTCAAAAAATAGATTGAAGGGTGAATTTTAATATCACTATTTTAAAAATGTTATCATAAATATTATTTCCCTATCATCTGTATTACTGCAATGAATAATTCTTTCTAAACAATTTTGATGAATAACAACTAACCCAATCCTGGAGCCCCAGGGGTGCAATGGTTAAGAATGTGGCCGCTAACCAAAATGTCGGCAGTTTGAATCTACCAGCCACTTCTTAAAAGCCCTATGGGGCAGTTCTGCTCTGTCCTGTAGGGTCAGCATGAGTCAGAATCAACTCCATGGCACATGACAACAATAACGCAATACTAACACCAGCTTTTTTTTTAATTGGCACGTTAATGATCACATAAAAGATTTCTACTAAGTCATAAATTTTAATTCTTACAACAGCTTATTTTCAAATATAGACAGTAACAATGCTTAACACAGTTAACAGTACATCATACTGGGAATAAAATAAATATATTTTCAACTGGAATGTAGCTACCAAGGCTAAGAAATAAATGAATAAAAACACAAAATACTACGGCTATGAAGATGTTTTGCTCCTGATTCAGTTCAATTTTGTTTAAAACACTGAAACTTTTAAAAATAAGGTAAGGAAATAAATGATGGTATATTGGAAAAACTTAAAGTAAGCTTTTCCTACAGAAAGATTTAGGGTGAGGGGAATGATTATCTTAATATATTCCCATGTAAACAAATATCCCTGTCCACAGTTTTGTCTATGACTTCCTGTACGGTACTGACATAGAGAATCTAGTTAACAAAAAAAGACATAATATCTAGATATGTTGTTGTTAGGTGCTGTCGGTTTCAACTCATAGAGACCCATGTGACAGAGTAAAACTGCCCTGTGGGTTTTCTAGGCTATAATCTTTACAGAAGCAGATCACCAAGCCTGCCTCCTGAGCAGCAGCTGGGTGGGTTTGTACCACCAACCTTATGGTTAGCAGCCAATCTGTTAACTGTTGTACCACCAGGGCTCCTTTATCTAGACATTAGGCCTTTCAATTATGAAATAAAGGTTTAAAAGTAAATATTATAATTTTCCTTTAAAAAAAACCCAAACCCAGTGCCGTCTAATTTTCCTAATGTATGTTTATTTATTCAACAACTTCTTGCTCAATACCTATTTGCTACTGAGGATACAGAGATAGAAGGGACCAAACTCTCAACTTAAGCTTTAGTCGTGTAGAGAGAATTACAACACAGTCTAAGAGTTTTGGGAATTCAGAGCAGGCATCACCTAACTCAGCTTGAGGACTCAGGAATGAATTTGGAGAAGTAGTATTTGTGTGTATATAGGATTTTCTCAAAGATACTTATGCTGAATCTTAAAAGATGAATGGTGTTAACAGTAATCACAAGTAGGTGATCTATTATCTTGACAGACAACAACTGTACAGTTACGTTTTTGGAAATTTAAGTCATTCAGAATAATTGGATGGAACATTATATGTAGGGAAGTGGGAGCAGATTAACGCAGAAAGAAGGTCAGGAGCAGATCATGAAGCTTCTTTTATGTCATGCTGTGTACAAATTTCGATTTTATTCTAAAAAACAGGGGAAGCTACTAAGAGACCGTAAGCAGTGGAATAATATAATCAGAGATTTCAGAAAGATCATTCTTAAAGATTAGAATATGGTGGTGCTCAGGCCAAGAGTGAATATGAAATGCCCCATAAATAATGTCTAGAGTGAATGCAGAACAGAACAAAGAAAATAACACAGGGAGCAGCAAAATTTTAGGTATAGACGGAGGAAACTGTTGTTGTTGTTCTTGTGTGCTGTTGAGTCGATTACAACTCATAGATGTAGGAAAGGGGCCCAAAATAAAGGTTGAGGAAATAGGTGAAATCAAAGAAAGAATTATGTGAGGATGACCGAGAAAAACACAATCTCAAGAGAGAGGTGGTGTCACATGAGAATTTAAACACATAGCCAGAAGATGGAACGCATCCCCTGAATGTGGAAATTAGAAAGCAACAGTAGGCATTATTGGGGCGGGGTGTGGCTATTTTATTTTAATTAAACTGTGGCAAATAGTACAACTAACAAACATCTTAGTAGATTAACCTTTGTTAAAAACATGGACAAATGATAAAGGAAAGAATTTACCAAGTTATCATCCCAGAGAAGTCAGCTAATTGAAAAATAAACTTCCATTTTTGTTTTATTTTTATTTTTAAGAAAAAAACATAGCTTACCAGTTCCTTAGTCAAGTAATCTGCCAGAGTATTTAAAAGCTTGTAATACACTTCAAACCATGGCAAGTAACTGTAAAAAAAAAAAAAAGAAAGAAAAGAGAGAGAGATTTAAAAAAGTATACATATAATTTAGATCCAAGAAACAATCAGATAAACAAACAGTAAATTCATATCATTTCAAATAAGTTGATCCTGGAGGGCAGAAAGGAACTATACCCATGTTCTCTTTATGTGCTATTACTACTCTCATAAAATAAATCAAAATCTAATGTTAAAAAAAAAAAAAGTTGTTCATTATACTTTTCTACTATGTCAACAGTATCTAAAATCACATAATCCTATTTCCTGATAATCACCAAAGGCACTCACAGGATAAAAATAAACTATTGTAATAAATTTAATATAAAATAAAAATTAATTTTGTAAAGAGGTATTCATCTTTTAAAACAAAATATATAATTGTTTCTTTTTAAATATTACTTGAGTATACATGCAATAGCACTATAATTAATCAATTCTTCTGAAGCTGATTTTTAACTGGATGGCAAATTTCAAAATAAATGTCAATACAAACAGTAGAAAGCCTATACTAGAAATTGTATCCAATAGCTTTTGGATGCCAAAATTAAACATAACTTAAAATTCATCTTCTATTTGCTATATCAGGGCACAGTTAATTTTTATGAAAGCTAAATTACTAAATCCAAAAATGATTTGTATGAAATAAAATCTATATTTACTATTTTAAAATTAAGGTATTACATTTAAAATCTGCCCAAATTTCTTAATTGAATATTTATCATATGATCCCATGTATTTTAAATATCTAGAATAGACAGGAGTATAGAGATTTAAGTTTATTAGTTGTGATCAGGGTGGAGCAAGAGGGAGGCAGAAAGGATGACACAACGCTTAGGGGACAGTGAGCGACTGTCAAGGTTGATGCAAAAATTCTGGAGTGGTTAAGGATAATGGTTGAACAGCATGATAAACAAAGCTAATGTCATTTAACTGTACATGTGAAGATTGTTGAAATGGCAAATGTTCTGTTACTTATATATTTACCACAATAAAAAAAATTTTTTACATATACATATACACTTTTGAATTATACCTCAACATAAAAAAAAATCCTCACAAATGGAACAATAAGCAGCATCATGATAAATGGAGAAAATGCTGATGTTGTCAAGGATTTTATCTTACTTGGATGCACAATCAACACCCATGGTAGCATCATCAAGAAATCAAATGACACAATGCACTGGGCAAATCTGCTGCAAATGATCTCTTCACAGTGTTAAAAAGAACTAAGGTGCGTGCACCTGAACCAATCCATGGTATTTTCAATTGCCTCATACGCATGCAAAAGCTGGACAATGAATAAGGAAGACAGAAGAAGAGCTGGTGCCTCTGTTAGCAAAGAATATTGAATATGCCATGGACTGCTGGAAGAACAAACAGATCTGTCCTGGAAGAAGTACAGCTAGAATGCTCTTTAGAAGCAAGGATGGAGAGACTCTCAATTAACATAGCGGCTGCAACAATGGGCTCAAGCGTAGCAATGATTGTGAGGATGGCGCAGGTTTCTATGAGTTGGAACCAACTTGATAGTACCTAACAACAGCAACAACATACACTTTTCATATCGAATAGTAAATTAAAAAGAAAAAAAAAAAAACTTCAGCGTCGTTAATTATTAACAAACTCATTTTTTCTCTTCAAAGCTGTCATGAATTGAATTATGTCTACCCAGAAATGTGTGTATCAGTTTGGTTGGGCCATGATTCCCAATGTTGTGTGGTTGGCCTCCATTTTGAGATTGTAATTTTATGTTAAAGAAGATTAGGGTGGGATTGTAACACCCTTACTAAGGTCACATCCCTGATCCAATGTAAAGGGAGTTTCCTTGGGGTGTGGCCTGTATCACCTTTTACCTTACAAAAGATAAAAGGAAAGGGAAGCAAGCAGAGAGTTGGGGACCTCATATCACCAAGAAAGCAGTGCGGGGAGAAGAGTACATCCTTTGGACCCAGGGTTCCTGTGTTCAAAAGCTCCCCGTCCAGGGGAAGGTTGATGCTAAGGACTTTCCTCCAGAGCTGACACAGCAAATCTTTCCCTGGAGCTGGCTGGCGCCCTGAATTTGGACTTCCAGCCTACCAGACTGTGAGGAAATAAACTTCTCTTTGTGAAAGCCATCCACTTGTGGTATTTCTGTCACAGCAGCACTAGAGGACTAAGACAAAAGCATTACTCAAACAGGATACTTTCTCAGAGGATACAGTGTGATGCTTTTGTTGCACAACTGCATGCAAGAGTACATATGCCCAAAATGGATTTAGGACGTAAAAACCAGCGAACAGCGTATAGAGAAACAGCACTCTATCTGCATTCGTTCATATAATGCCTGACCTATTAATGACTATGAAGGACACCTTTTGAATCAGGAACAACCTAAATTCATAACAATAGAAGAACAGTTAGGTAAACTATAGTATCTTTCTTCGGGAGACTATTACAGAGATCTTTAAAATGATAATTACAAAAACTAAGTAAAGACAAGGAAAATGTCTATGATATTAAGAAATATCTAGCCAACTTCTGGCTAAATCTCATATATTAAATACATGCATTTACCTCTGGGCTCGCTAGAAAAGTCACAAAAAATGACAGTAAAGGAATAAAAACAGTCTAAATTGATAAGGACAAGGAGAAATGGAGAAAGAATTAAGGGCAACACAGGTGAGTGATTTTTAAAGATGGTAAGTAAATTAAGACTGATAACTGATGGAGAGAAGAAACCAAAGTATAAAAATGCCAATAGAAATGAAAATGAACAGCAGTCAGCGAATCTGCCCGCCACCTTAAAACACACTTGGGAATCACTCAAAATAAGGAAAACCTCAAAGTCCCTTTTTCTTGCAGTGAAACCCATCATTGCACATGTGATGTTTCCAGCTCAGTTTTAGCTTCTCTCTTAAATATAAAGGAATAGCCTAACCACCAGGTACTTGAGAAAATACAGACACCAATACAAACATTTAAAAAAAGAAACCCCACATAGATACAGAAATACAAACAGCAGAAGAGAACATCAAAAAGTTATCATTAGTATCCTTAGGAGCTGAAACAAAGACCACGATGCTCCTAGACAAAACCAAAGGAGAAAGAAAGGAACGAAGAAAAGGAGGAAGGAAGGATGAAAAGGAGGGATGGAAAAAAAATAAATCACTGGAGAACAAAACTCTTAAAAAGGCAAAACATAAAAGTTGAAAAAAAAATTAAAATCAACAGCAAAGTTAGAAGATAACTCAAGAAAGTCTCCCAGAAACAAGAATAAAGAGACAAAGAAATGGATAATGAGAGAAAAGATTAAAACATCGCAGCAACAATCTGGACGATCATATAGCTGACTAATAGTAGCTCTAAAAAGAAAGAAAAGGGCTAAGGAAATTTATTTTTAAAAATTATTGGAAAATTTCCCATGAGTCTCCAGATTCAAAATGCCACTGAGTGAACTGCACAATGAAGGAGCCAAAACAAAGGAATCACTGTGAAATTCCAGAACAGGGAATAATGAGAAGTGCCTAAGAGCTTCCAAAGAGTCAAAACAGGTGACAGGCAAAGGGATCAAATTCAAAATGTCACTGAGCTTCTCAACAGCAACACCAGGAAGTTAGAAGATAATTCATGCCTTCAATCCTCTACAACCTAGAATTCTATGTTCATAGAAACTATCGATTCAAGGTTGAGGGTAGAATATAATGGCATTTTCAGTCATGCAAGGACTCAAAAATTTACCTCCTCTGTGCTATTTTTAGGAAGCTACTAAAGGATGGCTTCAACAAAATGAGGGAGGAAAGCAAGAAGAAAGAGCACAAGGGTTGTAGGACACAGGAAATCTAACACCATGGAAGAATTGATAAATCTGAGGAAAAGTCGTGCAAATGCCTAGCAAACAACCAGTCCAGACTGAAAAGGACCGGGCTTCAAAAGGGAGAAGCTGAAACAGGGTGTTTAGCACAAGCATGGTGACAACTACATGTAGGGAAAATTCTGGATAGGTATTTAATTTTGGATAGCTTTTGAGAAACTTGAAAATCAAAATTAGTATCAGTAATCTCGATTTTCGAATTTATATTTTTCAACTCTTCAAGCCCTAGTCCTGAGGTGGCTATTTGTATCATTCACTTACAAAAAACAATAACCCTTAAAAACTACCAATACTATTTGTAAATTATCAACTCAATATAATACAAATTAGCACATCAAACTTTCTGTATTCCTTGTAACTCAATGAAATAATTTTCATGGAGAATTTCCTTCTAACAAGACACACTACAGTTCCTTTGTCAGGTGCAATTTCTTTCATTTGTAGTCATTTCAAACTCGTGTTTCAACTTTTAATGGCCTAAAGAAATTACTATTTCAAGAAAATTTCAGTATGTCATGTAGTCAGATAAAATGAGACAGTCTTCTCAAGCATGCTTGTCTATTTCTTTCCTACTCTCAAGAATCTTTAGGTAAAAAGCAAATCTCATTGATTTTAGCTGACTGCATGTCTGTTAATCCTTACGTTGTCATTTTCACCCCTTGTTTAACCTTAACTCTTCTCTTCCAGTCCACTAAAAAAATAAAAAATATAATGAATACTTTATAAGTTATTACAAAGTGAGAAATAATCTTTATTTGTTGTTCCTAGTCCAGATATCTTAACACCTCTTTAAATGTTCTGATTCTCTCATTTTTACATTCTTATTTTTCACTGGATAGCTCCTGCTCTCAATTTCTTTTTAAATTGTGAAGATAAATCTATATTTAGGTTACTTTTTATAACTTTAGGTAACTTTCTATAATTTAACAGCTTTCATTTGTGCTAGGCATTTTGGTATTTGCAGGATCAAAACTATTTGTTAAATCACTAAAAACACAAACTTTTGCTGAAATTCATCCTGCCTATGCTTCTTCTTTACACAAGGGTATGCTGGTTTTTGTTCTTGTGTTCATCCTCCTAATTATCAAATTTAACACTCGACTCTGTCATGTGTAGAGCACTGCTAGGTGCTATGATGCCAGAATCTCCTCTAATATGACTTCATTTATAAATTAAACTTACACTATCTTAAAAAAAAAAAAAAAAACCTATTATAAGGTTTCCCCTCATGAGTTATTTTCTAAGGCCCCATCATGCTTTGTCATTTCTGTTTGGGGAGTAGAGCTCACTAGTCAGTTCTATGCCTATCTCGTGGGTAGACAGTAAAATCTGAGAACCACAGAAATTCTGCATTAAAATAGCTGGAAGCACAGGGAATAAAACATCTTAAGCACTAGTTACATATATGAGCCACACTAGGTACTTTATATAGCAGTTCTGGCGAGGCAGTGGTTAATGTGTTTGGCTGCTAACCAAAAGGTCAACAGTTTTGAAGCCAGGAGCCACTCTAGGTGAGAAAGATGTAGCTTTGGAAACCCTATGGGGCAGTCTACTCTATCCTATAGGGTCACTATGGGTCAGAACGGACTCCATAGCAATGGTTGCTTTTGTTTGTTTTTGGCTTAAGTGCTTTATATGTGTTACTTAATTCTATGCTATGACATCTATTTGAGGAAACTAACATAAAAGCAACATACCCAGCGTCACAAAGCTACCCAGTGGCAAGCCTGGGATTAGAACCCTGATGACCTGACTCAGTACTACGTGCTTAGGGGTCCCTCACATGCAGACCATCACCCAATGCAGGCATGTCTTCTACAATATCCAGGCTTTAAATAAACATGTCTGATGAGCAGATATATTCAGGCACCTAAATAAACTATGGCAAAATTCATTTCTTTAAACTTAAATCAGTCTATTTATAATTTCTACCCACTGAAATAAGTTTTGTATTCCAAAATGTGTTTTATTTGTTTGAGGATGAGAGCGTTACTTTTATGCCTCTTAAATAACATTTTTTACATATGTGCACATTTCTCAATAAATAAGCAAAAAAAAAAAAAAACCCAAACCCATTGCCATCGAGTCAATCCCAACTCATACCAACCCTACAGAATAGAGTACAACTGCCACAAAGGATTTCCAAGGCTGTAAATCTTTACAGAAAGCAGACTGCCACATCTTTCTCCCACAGAGCAACTGGTGGGTTTGAACTGCTAACCTTTCAGTTAACAGCTGAGTGTTTAACCACTGAACCGCAGGGCTCCTTCCAATTTGATTCTTTCAACTAACATATTGGCAATTCCTTCCAACTTTAAGTTTGGGTGCTGCTTCTAAGTTCATCACTATGGATGAAAATTTTGAGAAGGACATAGCCAAATACCCAGTCCAGAAACACAGTAAAAGATCTCTCCCAAGGTAATATAAATCTATTTATCCAACTCTAAGTATGATATTTCAATCAAATCAGAAGACTCATAACTACATTATCATCTAGTCAACATTTGTCTCTGTACACAGTTTGCTCATAATATAGAAGGACAGTCTTTCAAATGTCTTTAACTAAAGCACTGCCTGATACACCAGTGTACTATCATCATAGAGAAATGAGTTTAGTTACACACAATATGCTCTTTGTGAACATGTACTGGTTCTTGGTGATAACTGGTTCCTTGTCAAGAGTACACATCATTCACACTTTCTAATAAAAACATCACTTATATCAAGTTGGAAGTACTCTGTAACCTAGCCATGGTCCCAGAAATGTCAAGGAAGCAGAGGCAATTTCTCTTGCACATAAAACAAGCTCTGCATCAGCATCTAGAACACAGCTGCAAACTGGCTACTTGCATGCTGTATCTGGCCCATGGGTATATTTTGTTTGTTCAAAATGGTATTGCTGTTTATTTAACTGAATAAGCTGCTGACTTCCAATATGTAAGAATTCACTTAAAAATTAGGATTTTGAAGGGTAAGATGGTATACAATACTGGGGAAGCCAGCACAGCTTGTCCAAAGCAAGGTCATGGAAGCTCCATGGACACATCCAAACTCTCTGAGGGACCGAATTACTGGGCTGAGGGCTGTGGGGGCCATGGTCTTGGGGAACATCTAGCTTAAATGTCATAACATAGTTTATACAGAAAATGTTCTACGTTCTGCTTTGGTGAGTAGCATCTACGGCCTTAAAAGCTTCCAAGCGGCTACCTAAGATACTCCAATGGTCTCACCCCACCCAGAGCAAGGGAGAAAAGAGAAAATGAAAGATACAAAGGAAAGATTATTCCAAAGGACTAACGGACTGTAACTACCATAGCCTCCAACAGACTGAGTCCAGCACAACGAGACGGTGCCGGGCTACCACCACCGACTGCCCTGACAGGGATCCCAATAGAGGGTACCAGAGAGAGCTGGGGAAAAATTTAGAACAAAATTCTAACTCACCAGAAAAAAAAATAATAAGATCAGACTTACTGGTCTGACACAGTCTAAAGAAACCATGAGCGTAAGGCCCCCAGGTACCCCTATACCCCTATAGCTCAGTAATGAAGTCACTACTTGAGGTTTACCCTTCAGCCAAAGATTAGATAGGCCCATAAAACAAAATGAGACTAAATGGGCACACCAATCCAGGGGCAAGGACGAGAAGGCAGGAGGTGCCAGGAAAGCTAGCAAGGGGGAGCCCAAGTTCAAAAAGGGAGAGTGTTGACACGTCATGGGGTTGGCAGTGAATGTCACAAAACAGCACGGGTATTAATTGTTTAATGAGAAACTTGTTTGCTCTGCAAACCTTCATCTAAAGTACAATAAAAACAATAAGGAATTTTTGTGCTCCTCTTAAATATCAAAAAGAACCGGCAATACTAGTTACACACTCTTCTATTCACAGGAAATGCCTAGAGTTGAGTGGCGGCTTCTCTTAGAATGTGGCATGTGCCGTCTGGGTCTTTATACTGCCTCAGCCTCCTACTGTCACCACCTCGGGGGCTTTTATTATTTGAGTCCACAAGCTGACCCCTGTAGATATTTGAATTCATAACTCTGATATGGAAGTACTCAATAGGAAGTTTTACTGATCACTCTTTTTTTTTTTAATCAGGTGTACAAACTAGTGCAATAATTCAAATATTTTAACCAGATTCCAATGCACACTGTAAAAGTCAAAATGTAACAAAAATAACATTCTTTTTTTTTTTTAAGGTAACTATGTCCAAAAATTTTGATGTGGCCTAAAGATATAAATACTATAAATTAAATAAGCTTGCCTTGCTTGGGTAAGAAATTCTATTATTTGTGCTTTTATTTTTGTGGTTTCTAAGGTAATTTTCAAGCAATGCATGTTCAAAGCAGTTAACTTTAACTAACCTAAAAACTCTTACACTCATTACCAATAACTGAAAATATTTTTTCACTACCCAAAGACAGTCCAAATCAGTTCTCTTAAAATCAACCATAAAAATCCTAGAAAAAAAAATTTTTTAATGTACTCAATGCATTTTAATAATTCAATAATCTACTTGAATTAAAAAAAAAATGAAAATGTAATTTCTTTAACAAAGGGTAACTATGGTGCTAATAATTTTACAAACATATAACAGTGAAACAAATACATTAGAACCAATTAATTTAAAACAAAAGGCAGAAGATTCTTTAAAGGTTAATTGTAAGATTATTTCCTTAATTTTCCTTAGGACAGAAAGTAAAAGACAGACGTATATATGAAGTCATGAGTCCATTTTTTGGCAGTGGGAAGACTTCCCCCACACTTATGCTTCCACTATAAAGCTGATAAAACTTTTACATTCACAAGTCAAAGGTTAAATAAAGGAAAGGAAATGTTTTTTGTCAACTAGTCAGGTAACCGCTAACAGGCTAAGCAATCAGCAGGAACCTAACTTCTAGTAATCAAATAAAACTAAGGAAACTGCCTTTCCGTAGAAAAACGTCTAATGTCTAGAGGCTGTTTTTCTGTCTGGAAAATTGACACAAAATGTGTAAAATTGAAACATTCTGCTTCTAAGGGATTTGCCTAAAGCAAGAGTGTGAAAGCTTCAAGTTTGGTATGAGTTAAAAGGGGAGAGGAAGGGGGAGACTACAAAGGCCCCAAACATAAATCTGTCGTCCTTATTAGGGTATTTCATTTTGAACCCTTGGTGACAATTTTATAGTTGTAAAATAATGTTAATAAAATTGGAAAAAAGTTTTTTCTAGTATTTTTGCTAATTCTAAAAACAAAATTTAAATTAGTTATACCTCAGGAAATTTTTTGAAATCTTGATAAATCTGTGATAGACATGTGAAGGAAAGAGCTAAAGCATATGACAATGGCTGAAACCTCAAATTAAAGATCAAGATTTATGTTTAATAAACCTAAATTCTAGTAGTTCTTCTAAAAATGAATAAACTGATTAGAATCAAAAGAGCACAGTTACTTTCAAATCTTATAAATCCAGGAGAAAAAGAACACATGGTTTTTATAGCGCTGTGTGCAAATTTTCTAGTTTAGAACTTTAAGTAACCCTAAATTACTTTCAAATTTTTTGTAATAGCATAATCCAGGAGTAGGGGAAAAGCCCTTTAAGCCATTACGTGCAAATTTTCTAGCTCAGCACTCAAACAATGGAGTAGTCTTCATCAATAATGTATACATATTGCTTAGCAGAGTACTTGGTTTATAGTAAACAAACAGGAAATGATGTTGCTGTTAATTTTCAGTATAGTATTCTCACTATCATCTTTAACCCAGAAGGGTCCCTTGCTATTTAGGAAATTCAACAAGCAAAGTTCTCTTTTGCTTTCATAATGAAAATGTTTTGTTGGTTTGTACTTTGTTTTATTTTAATTTGTATTAAAAAATCTTTAAAATTTTCATATGACTACCTTTTTTTAAGGCCCTTTTAAACTGCTTAATTCAATATCAGTAAAAACTCGGGACATTTATAAATTTCTGTTTTTGAAAAGAAGTTTAGATCTTTAAAATGCAAATTCAAATATTAGAAGGTATCTTAAAAAGACTTCTGTGAAGATACATTTGTTCACAATAGAAAAATATTAAAGTGTCTGGGATATCATAAAGACAACTGGAGAGACATCAATTAATTTCTCTTTAAGAATCTTAATTCATTTGATACTGAGAATGAACCCTGAATAATCAGACCAATATTATCTCACAATTGAATACATAAAATAAAGAATACACTTTAATAATATAAATGCAATAATTGTACACACCTGGCCACTTCAAGGACATGGTGTTAAAATTTTTCACATTCAAAAGTCATATTCAAGTAAAGACATAAGTAACTGACAAAAATACACAGCAAGAAGGGAAATAATCTTCAAGTGAAATTCCAATTTTTAAGGAAAGAATAAGTGAAATAACCAATTTTCAGATTAAGCATATACAAAAATTCTCAGCATTTATACAGGATAATATTAAAGCCACTGTAGCTTTTTCTTTATAAATTTCTTCAATGTACATTCATTCATTTTACACATTGTAAATAAAGACTACATATAGATTATTAGTTGATATTCTATATAAAAAATTGTAAATGTATCTTAACATGTTATAGAAATGAGGCTAGAACAAAATACCACAATGTAAGCGATAACTATGTGCTGTATTAAGTAGCATGCTCCTTCTACATTTGTTTGCCAACCACACCCTCCTCCTGCGAGGTATTTTCATAGAGTGCTGCTATGCTGACTTTTTTTTCATGTTGCTGAAAAAAAACAAAAATTAGCATAGCGTACTTACGAAAATCCCTCGGGGGGGGGCGCAACTGGCAAACAAACATAGAAAGTGTGCAGTATTTGCGTTAGAATACTGTATTACAAATGTGTTGCTGCTGTTGTTATTTGCCACTGAGTTGCTCTGAACTCATGGCTACTCCGTGGCTGCTAGATCTGCACCATCCCCGTGATTAGTTAGGGCGCAGATACGGATGCAGATCAGACTGCTGTGATCCACAGGGTTTTCATTGGCTGATTTTTGGAAGTAGATTACCAGGCCTTTCTTCCTAGTCTTAGTCTTAGAGCTCCACTGCTCAACATCATAGTAACACACAAGGTCTCCACTGACAGAAGGGTGGGGACTGTGCAGAAGGTGCTCTGGCCAGGAATCAAACGCTTCCGCATGGAAAGTAGGAATTCTGCCATTGAACCACCACGGCCTTCAACGCCAGCTGGTGTCAAGCTAATTCTGACTCACGGAGACTTCTGTGTGTCAGAGAGGAACTGCGTTCCACAGAGCTTTTAATGGTTGTTTTTTGGGAAGCAGTTTTCCTGCCCTTTCTTTTGAGGCACTCTGGGTAGTCCTTAACCTCCAATCTTCAGTTAACAGGTGAACACATTAACCATGTGTTACCACATTACAAATATTGTTATTGTTGTTGTTCAGTGCCGTCAAGTTGATTTTGACTGATAGAGACCCCACGTGACAGGGTTTCCAAGGCTGTAATCCTTACAGAAGCAGATTGCCAGGTCTTTTTTCTGTGGAGCCCCTGGGTGGGTTCGAACTGCCAACTTTTCGGTTAGCAGCCAAGCACTTAACCATTTGCGCCACCAAGGCTCCTTACAAATACAAGTGGCTTTTATTTCCTTTTTTAAAATTCTCTGGATATTCAAGTTTTCTATAGGAAAAAGTATTACTTTTGTTATCAGAAAAACATGATTAAAGAGATATACTTCTGTGACTTGCTCACGCAAATATTTCGACATTTTTCTCAATAATTCAGTCTTAGTAGCTGCATGGATTCAAAGAAGACCAAGACACTCCTACAAAGGTGGGTGTAAACACTATTTTTAAGGCTTTAGCCCACCACCAGTAAATACTCAGAATACCAATATAGTTGGTCTTCTCTCATGTACCCCTGGAAGCAGAATACCTATTGCCATGGAGTCAATTCCTGACTCACAGAGACCCTAAGGGACAGAGTAGCACTGCCCCATAGGGTTTCCAAGGCTGTAATCTTTACAGAAGCAGACTGCCAGGACTTTTTTCCCACAGAGCCAGTGAGTAGATTCAAACCACCGACCTTCAGTTAGCAGCTGAGCGCTTTAACCACTGTGCCACCAAGACTCCTTGGAAGCAGCAGTCTGTTAAAACTGAATCTGATTACTCCAACTAATTCTTTAACAGCTCATTACATAACACTACCTCCCTCCCCCCAAAAAAACTAGTCGCCCCAAAAGTTACTAGTTATTCTAAGTTTCATTTTATATCGAAATAAAGAAACTTTTTTTCTACTACATCTTAAGGATACGGTGAAGTCATATAAATGAGTTTTGTTGGTAAAGGGAAAAAAAAAAAAGGACAGGAAATAGATTACAGGTGTAATAGCATTTCCTCTATCATCTCACTAGCATTTCCACCATGTTTAGCATTTTGCATTGAAAATACAGAAAAACACCTGGCTCTGTGATAGTTATGGAAAGGTTACACCACCAGCAATATTTTTTCTCTTCCAAAGGTCATTCACAATGTAATTCCAAATTTCAAGGGCATGGAATGAACTAACTTTCCCTCACAATTCTTAACTCTGCTACATTGTAATGATCAACTGACTACGTCTAGAACGCCTTTACTAATACTGTGGTTGACAGCCTGGCCACTAACCAAGAGGTCGGCAGTTGGAACCCGCCAGCTGCTTCTTGGACACCCTATGGGGCAGTTCTACTCTCACCTATAGGGTCGCTATGAGTCGGAATGACTTAACAGCAATGTTTTTGTTTGTGTTTTTTCATATTTACTAAAACTGCAAAACAGACCAGAAATGCACTATATATTTTACCTGACAAAAAGTAATCTGGCAAAATGCCCACTAATTTTGAGTATGCCAAATATAATTCTGGGAGTCCCAGGGTGGCACTAACAGTTAAGCACTCAATTACTATTAATCAAAAGATTGGCAATTCAATCCTACCTAGAGAAGCCTCAGAAAGTCTAGAAATATACTAAAATATCACCCACCCCACCCCAGTGCCACTGAAAACCCTATGGAGCACAGGTCTACTCTGAAACACATGGGGTCATCATCAGTTGGAATAGACTCAATGGCTATTGGTTTGGTTATTTATAGTTCTACCATCTCAGAATTTTAGAGCAGATAAAACTGATTAAAATGATTTTTGCTCATTGCAAAAACGGATGAATGGGGGTATATCCCTCTAGACTTTTATAAGTATATGCAATCATACATTAATTTATAAATATTCATGTATCAGCTACTTTTAAAATATATGCATGTAATTTGTACTTTAAAAACATAACATACTATTTTTTTTTATATAGATATTACTTTGAAACTTTTCATCATTTCACAACACACCATGAACATTTCTTCAAGCCATGGACTGTGTGTGTGCATAAAATTTTCCTAGTTGTTACATAATTTTCTATTCTGCTAGTTATTCATTCATTCAACAAGTATCTATTAAGAGCTCATTATGTGCCAGGCACTGTTGTAGGCACTGGGGATATATCAGTGAATGACAGAGTCAAAAATCTCTGCCCTCACTAAGCTACCTGGGGTGTGGGTAGGATGTACCATAATATACCTAATTAACGCCCCATCGAGGGTCATTCAGGTTGCTGCCAATTTTTTTGCTATTATAAACTGTGTTGTTATAAATAACTTTGTTCACACTTTTCTGATCCCTCTTAAGGATATTTCTGCGATTTAAATTCCTGGAACTACAATTACCAAGTTGAGGAATATGAAATTTTAAAATCTAATAGATAAGGTTACACCATTTTATAGTTCTACAAATAGCACATGAAGTCTGTTTCCCCTCACGCTTATTAACAATAAATATTTTCATTTCTTCCAATCTTAACGTGCTCATTTCTTTTACCTTGGACAGGCTGAGCATCATTCACAGGTTTATATGCTATTTATTATGTCCTGTGTGAATGTTATTCAGATGCTTTACTTATTTTTCTATTGGATTATTTTCATTTGTTTAGTAACTTTAGATAAATATGATGCCTTGTGGTTATTAACCATCTATCACAGTGGTTGCAAATACCTTTCTACCAGTTTATTGTTCATATTTTAAATTTCTTTTTTACATTCATCACCAAACCAAAATTTTATCATAATGTTGCCAAATATTTCAACCTTTTTGACATTAGGCTTCCTTGTTAGGCATACAAAGGCTCTCACCATCATAATAGTTCAAAATAGTAAAAAGTAAATACAGTAAAAAAAAACCAAAGGGATTTTCTTCCATATAGTTAGAGTTTTATCCTTCCTTTCAACAATCATAAACATAAACCTATAGTGGTGAAGGACCTCATCTAGTTTGTGGACAAACCAGGACCAAAAAGGTCATTATTCCTCTCACTACAGCTCTTGAGATTTGTCAAGATTATTTTCAAAGAGATACATTATTTTCAGCTTATAAAAATCTATTTTCATAACTAGAAGAGCTTTCTGAATAAATTGCTGAATTTCATTATACTAAAATTCTCTAAATTAGTTGTTCTCAAAAAAGGCCTTAGCACACTCTCTTTTAGGACAAAGATTGAGATACACCATTAAAATCTTAAAATGGCAATCTTTTTCCAATTTACAAAAACAAGTTAGACAATAAAAATTTTCTTACATAAAGAAAATCTATTTTTCTCATAAAGCTTTGAAGTCTACTATTTCTTACCTATTATGAAAGCAATGTCTAATGAGAAAAATAAGTGAACAAATGGAATTTGGTACAAAAAGAATATTTTTTAAATTAAAGGTAAAAAAAAATAATGCCTATTGTGGAAGATTTTCTTTAATGGAATGCATGCTTTTGTTTGTGGCTTTATATTACAATAACATAATAAAACTATATTTTCTCCTGGTATAAAAAAAAATTTTTTTTTTTCTTAAAAGTATTCCTAATTCAAAGAATACTGAAATATTCAGGTACTCTTCCACATATACAAATTTGAGAACCACAGATAAAAATAACTTGACCACTGAAATTCAGGACCTGTTTCCTACAAATTAATAACTGGACTGTGGATATGGACACTCTACTAATCTTTCAGTCATTTATCAAAATAGCTATAGTTCGTATTTTACATACGGATTCTGAACTAACAAAGGCTTTCCTATGTTTAAACAGAAATTTTTAAGAACGTTTATTCTATAAGCACATTTACAGAGACTATTCTAAACATTCAAAAATTGTTTGCCAAGTACTAATAGGCTGAATGTACTCAGAATGTTTTAGGAGTACAAAACAAAGTTTCAGACTCTAATTAAAAATAATATCAGGAATTCAGTTTGGAAGCAGTGAGGTAAGCTGTAAAATGCATATTAAAATACTATAGAAAAATGATGTTTATACCTCTCGAATGGTTCAGAAAAACAACAGCAATACTAATAAGAGATAGCAAGTGAGAGAGCGTGTGTGAACGTGGCAGAGGGGAGAAAAAGTGCATGTTATCAACTAGTGAATACAGGTGATGGGTACACAGACTTCATTGTACTATTCTGGCAATTTTTTTTTGTAAATTTGAAAAAAAAATTTAATGAAAAGTTTTAAAAAATCATAGAGAAAAATTAGAAAGCACATCCAGCTTTGGTCTTTCTGCTAGGGCAAACCCATCCTGAGCAGGGTACATGAGGTTATGCTCCCGTTTCAACTGGAGCCTCTGAACTTTCAGCATGAAACTGGATGATAAAAGGAGCTCCCCAGCACCCATTCCCCACACTGCCACACCCACCCCCACTGCTTAACCAGCCTGCTCCAAATTAAAAGAATCAACCCATGGTTTGAAGCATTAACACTCCTCTAGATAAAAGCTAGAAAAAAAAAAAAAAAAAAAAAAAAAATTTTTATTTTTTTTTTAGATAAAAGCACACGTTTTAAATGCAATTGTTATCCAGATGAAACGCCGTGCCTAAAGAGAGAACGGAAGCATATTCACTTCCCATTCCTTATGAAGCAGTTAAACATTTACTTTTGAATAAAAATTAAAAAATTTCTCCTACCCTAACAGACACCCTGAGTAAATTAATAACCTAACTCTCAATGAATGATATAAATGTCATTAAATAACAAATGAACAGAGAAGACATTCATTTTACACAGTTTTCCTTGCACTATTTTAATTCATAAGTTAAATATTTCTTTTCCTATAAGCAAGAGCCCTGGTTGCACGGTGGTTAAGCGCTTGGCTGCTAACCGAAAGGTTGGTGGTTTGAACCCACCAGCTGCGCTGCTGGAGAAAGATGTGGCAGTCTGCTTCTGTAAAGATTACAACCTTAGAAACACTATGGGGCAGTTCTATTCTGTCCTATATGGTCACTATGAGTCAGAATCCTATATGCATTTCTAGAGAATCTAACTTTGTCAATGTCTATATCACAGAGTCCTATTTTAATAGAATATATTTGGACTTTTGGTTCACGAAGACATTTCATAAAAAAGTTAACCTTTGGGACACTTCCTTCTCACCAGCTAGCAACCCAGATCCTAGGTCCACAGACAGGAGACTCACTCTTAACTGCCTACTGAGGAAAAGCAGTTAATACAAGCAATTAATTGACAGGACCGGCAGGTACTGTGAGCAGAATGGCAGGAACTGTGGCAAACTGGAAAGGTCGTGCCACAATGAGAACCTGCTACTTAGTTCCAGCTTATTGCTGCCATGGGGCAGGATGGGGCCGGAATTAACAGGTATTCCCATTTCTTAAAAGCAATCAGAAATCTGAATTTTATGCAAAACTTCCCAAAATATGTAAGGTTAGCAACATCTCAAAATTTTTAAGACACCATATGGCCAAACTAAGCACCTCTAAACATCTCTTCCCAGGTTCACCAGTTTGTAACATTGCCTTAAGGCAGTAAAACTTTTCGAAAATTCAAGTTCTGGTTCAGTGATAGAAAATGGTGCACATGAATCTAATTGAGCTTTTTTTTTTTTTGCATCCTATTTAATAGGTGAAATTCATATATTAGTTATTTAATTTTAAAAAATAAACGAAAACTAATCTTTATAAAAGTCAGTTCTTTCCAAGAAAAAGCCTATGTTACTGGTAAATTTTTTAATTAAATTGATGCTGTATATATCTGTATATGCACACATATGTATATGTACGTGTGTGCGTGTACGTGTGTGTGTGTATATGTACACATATATATATAAGAAAATTACTTTCAACTTACTTGGATTTAAAAAAAATTAAAAAGAAAGCACCCAAATTATAGGGTTTTAGTTTTTTAGCATCCCAAGCAAAGTACAAAAGAAAGAAATAGCTAATCCACTTTGCATTCAATTTTTTTTTTTACTATAAATACTCACCTAAGGATGCATAAACATATTTTGCCTCCTGATGTGAGCCTGCAGAATCCAAATCTCTGTTTACTTTCAATGTCTGTTAGTACAAAGGTAAAGTGCTGTCCAACTTGATTTTGAGACACCCTAAAATACAGTAACATTATGAAACATTAAATCTTGTGTGAGAATTTTCTTAAAGAACAAAGAAGCAAGAACAAATCTTTATGTGGCATCGGTTTTAACCTTTCCAATCAGCTGGTTCTCAGAACCAGAACAAAGTTCTCAAACTAAAATGAATGTGGTATGTGTAAAGTAAATCACGGGCCAAACATCAAAATAAGTTGCAGTGCTTCACAGACCAAGCAATTCAGCATATACTAATCCCTTTTTAGGAAATCACATGATATTTTGCCCTATGTTTCCATAGGCCTAAAAACTCTAACAAAATATTTTATAAATTCTTAAAACATTATCACTGAAACTCTGGAAGAGAGAAACTAGACATGGTGAATGAGTCCTTTGGCTCAACTCGCCTCTTTTCCTGATGATTCTAAGACTGCTTAGAGAGGAAACCATGTTGTTTTAGCATCTAATGTTCACCACCACCACCAACTCTGTTTAATTACTTCTTCTGTTGACATTCTCACCCAATAAAGTACCATACAAAACAACATTGGCTTTTTTTTTTTTTTTTTTGGTGGTTTCTTTTAGAGCTACCATGTACTGGGGAATAAATTTCCAAGTAAAAAACAAAAATGTAACTTCTAAAAAAGCTTACTGGCTGAGCCGTAAAGAATTTTAGCTAGTCTTGAACTAAGTATCATATTACCATGATACTGCAGTGTTAGGTTCAATATAATAATTATACTGAATCTTTATTTTGATTTAAAATATATATTTCCTGGTTATATTGGCTATAATCTCCCCATGAGACACTCATAACTGAACATCTGCTTCCTTGTCCTAAATTAAAATTCCCATGGACCTGAATTCTGATTTTGAAATAGCCATAGGGAATATGAAACAGGAATTAAGTTACCTTTACTACCAGTGTGCTGATACTACAAATGGTTTTTAATTGCCAGGAAACATTATGCTTCAAATGGTAAACATTTAACGGAAGACTTTTAAGTGGACGCTTTTTTAAAAAACTTTTATAAACAACTGCAAAAACATCCCCCAGTGCCAACTGTGCCCTTTTGTGCCCAATGTTCAGAATATCCTTTTGTAGATTTTCTTCATTTTATCCCTACTATTTATTTGAAAACAGCAACCTTAGGGGGGCACGACTGATTGCCCCCAGGTGAGATAAAACATGGAGTACTATTCATCAGCAACGCCTCTTAGTATCAACTATCCCGTCATTCAGAAGGCTTTACCTTTGGTCTAGTAAAATTTTAGATTCTGACTAATCTTTACTTGAGCAAAATATTTCCCTAAAATCAAATTTTCTTTGAAAAACTCCTCATAACACACCCTTTAAAAAACTGATAACAGGGTGTGAAAATCACATGAAAAACAATAAATGATCTCTTATTATGCTCAAAGGACTATATACTCTGTTCAGTTCCAACTAAACATAGGTAACACTCTTGCTCAGTATTCGGTCAGTGAAATGCAAACATAATGAGATTTTCAGTATTGCTAGGAGGGTTTCCCTGTATCTTTCTATAATATTGCACTATTTCTATAAAGCCATTCTTAGGACACAACTAGCTATGAGTTTCACAATATCACTCAGATGATCTTTTCAATTGGGGTAAAGTGAGACAGAAACCAGGATATATAGAGCTAATGTTTAAAAACATAATTCTAAGGCTTTGATCAAGAACATATATCGATATACATAGATATAGATGTTTGTGTATTTAGACTTAAATACATCTATATAGATATAGATATAGGTATTTTCTCCCCTGTTAGTGCTTACAATGTGTACCTGAAAAACAAAGGAAGGAAACAACCTATTGGCAGTGCTGCTTTAAGACTTCTCAGTGGTCACAGCAGACAAAACAAAAGACAAAATGATTTAAAAGACTCCTTCATTCCAAGTATTATTTAATTTTGAATCTCTGGCCTTGTTTGTTAGAAGCAGTGAAGATAACGTATATTGCATTTTACGAAAAAGCTCATGTAATAATTTTAAAGTGTACACTAAGATGGGCTAGAGTTATTTGAAATGATAACTTATACTGTACCTTTCAACATCAAAGGGGAAACAGAACTTTGGCACACTCTGTAGTACTTCCTACAAATGCAAATTAAAAAAAAAAAGAAGCTTTAGAATATTTTTAAAGATGCAGTTAGAACTTTTTCGAGATTTTTCTAGGAAGAAAAAAGGTTTCCCCCCCCCCCCACCCCCTTAAGAAAAATAGCACAGGTTCCTAGACTGAAAGAATTGATTATTAAAAAGGAATTAAGTTTGTGCTTTGGCAGATTGCACTGACAATGCCACGGAAACCCCAGGAGGGAAAGGCCTGGCCTGAAGGGTATTAACACCCTTCACATCCCCGCTGGGATTCCCTTCAACAAGGCCATATGGATTTTACAAGAAGCACTGCACCATATGGGTAAGCTACGTCTGCTGCTACTTGTACCACTGACTAGCCACAGGGACTTCTGACAGATCCTGGCTCAAAAATATAAATGTTGTTTCAATTAAAATGCAGGCAGAGAAAAGGGAATGAAGTTGGCAGCAGAATGAATTACTGAGAGGTATTTTTTTTTATATAACAACTCTACATGTTCCACAGTCAAACAGTTTAAAAAAAAAACAAAAAAGACTTTCTAGAGCTAAAGAGATAGTCATTTATAAGGTTCCATCATTGATAAATTCAATTACAGTAACATTAAGTTTTATCTCAAATAATACTCTTAAAGAAATGTGAATCTAAAGGCAAGACTTTAAAACAGCACAGCTTCTACTTTGTGTACTTTAAGAACTGCCTAATACGAAAATCAATGTTTTAATAAATCACAGAACATAACCTTACAGAACCTTTGAAACCTATAATGATTCTGTAGTCATCATAAAATAATGTGAAAGTTTTTGAAAATCATACCTATTAACGATTATAGCAAAGTACAAATAACTGTCAGCCATTTGACAAAAAACAGAAAAAGATCTATTTCCTTATATCTAAAAAGCAACTTAAAATTAGCTGCAACTCAAAACTTAAACTTTAAAACTGAAGTTAATATCATACAGGTTCCAAGCTAGGTAATTTTACAAAACAAAGCAGAGAATTATGAGGATGTTTCCTATTTAGGGGGAAAAAAAAAATCTTCACGCAGCAGTACCCACTCCTTAAAAAAAGAAAACGAAAAAAAAGCTTTGCCTACTATCTTTTTACCAATAAAACTTACATCAGAGAAATCACCAATATCTAAATATTTAACTTTACACATAAATATAATATTGAGTGTTTTAAAATAAAATTTCTCACATTCTTTTAAAATATAGACTGCAATAAGGCATCAATTAAAAATAAAACATTGTAACAATACAACAGCAATACCTAGGAAAGCTTCAAGACCTTAACCACCGAAGAAGAAAGAAAAGCATCATCAGAAAAAACTGCCTTCTATCTTTAGGGCAGGGTCCCCTGATTTGCTTATGAACATGTACCTTTCAAAGAATGAGCACGGATTCCATACTCAGAGGAAGCTAACTGTATAACTACTGGCAATATTTTGTTAAATGTAATTAAAAGACCCAATAAACTTGAAATAACAAATTATTAGACTGAAAAATAGTTCATTACACAAGAGAACAGTTCATTTAACCATTGCTTAATCCTCATCTTGAAGCCATTTATCATGTTAGATATAATTCCTACAAAATTATAGAATTTCTGTGACACTAAAGAAAATATATCCAAAATTCAATGCCCACCTCTAAATAAACCCAAATTAGTAATATATTTCACAACAATTTTAAGACTTAAAGAGAATGCTTCCCAGTTAAATGTCCAATCTTTCACACCCTCCCCCCTCCCTTCCTTCCCAACACACACGCACACACTTCTGCAAAACAGCCTCAGCTCGCTTCCCAACTGGCAGAAGCATCCCTCAGGGGACAAGTCTTTAAACCTCCGCGCTCTTTAAAATTCAACCAGCCAGCAGGTCTATAGACTAGTGTATAAACAGTATAGACAAAAAAAATCCTCTCTCAGCTTATGTCAGTGACAAAGCAGCTCAGCAGTTGACTATTTCTCCCTTGACAGTATAAGCTGGGTTTACACAGATCAATAGCTGGAAGTCCTACCTAGCTCCCAGGGCTCGATTTTCTTCCTTAATTACAGGTGCTATTTAAACTGAAGTTAAAAAAGAAAAGAGAAAGAGTTGGAGGAAAGAATAAGATGCATGCAAATTGCTTTTTGGATCCTTTTGGTAATAATTGTTCACAGAAAATTGTATTTATTGGAAAAGTGTTAATAAAGGCTGATCTTTCTACCACTGAGTGTTTTTGATATCACACACACATACGTACACAAAAAAATTCTAGGTTGGCATTCAGAGATTATGTGATAGGTTTAGAATAACGCTACTCAGAAGTTATCAGCTTCCCTTTTTTCTATAGGCTGTTGTTTTTAAGAGAAATACCTGATTTTCTTAACAATAAAAATTCTTTGGGTTTTCAGAATCTTCGTATTTCTCCAAAATATTTTACTTTTATACAAAAAAAGAGCATATTCACTAACACATGGCAAATGTTAAAAATCAAAAGTAGAAAAAAAACACAAAATTATAAATAGCAAAATACAAGGGATAGTAATCTTTATATATCTGTATATGCCATTCAAACAACAAATCTATACTCATATTAATGACTGGAACAAAGACTGATGAAAATTTATACATTGATTTTTGGTCCCATATCAACGCATCTCTACTAATAAGCATTATAACCAAATTAATTCTGTAAGAAGAGAGTAAATTGCTAGTGTTAGAGTGGTACATTAACTCTTTATCCCAGGAGGTTACCATTCAGCACTATAAACTCATCAAAGAAAAAGGGAAATAAGCACTTAAGAATCATTTTTTTTAATATGTAAAGTTTACCTCCTGATCAAATTTGAATAACTACAAGTATCTGAGAATTTCTCTGAGAAGAAATGGTATTGATGAAATGAGATATGTCATTGTTGATATCCGTAATTGTTTTTCCTCCTCCTCAACTGTTCTTCTCCCACCTTACACTGAAACACTGGTGTTCTCTGAGTCCAGTATTTTCCTCTCTACCCTTCTTAGTATTGTCTACTGCCAGAGCAATCTCATCTATACCCATGATTTCAACTATCATTGCTGATGAGTAACTACCAGATTTCTGAGTCTTGTTGTTTAAACATTTCTGTAACTCCAAAGACTGTATGTCTACTTACTAGCATCATTTTCTTACATGTTCCCCAGACACTTCAAACTTAAAATGTCCAAAACTGAAATCATTCTTTTAGTTATACTTACCACCAAGAATAGCAGTACTATTTACCCTGTTATCCAAACCAAAAACATGGGAATCCTTCAGACCCTTCTCTTGCCTTGATCATCATACATAATTGATCATCCACCAAGTTCTATTATAATACAATTTCATAAGTGTCTTGCTCCCATGGTTCTCAATGGGAGGGTGAAGAAAATTGGAAAAACAACGGGAAGGTATCAGAGTCACTTGGGAGTTATTCAAAACAAATTTGATCATCTACACTCAGACTCTGTTCCCACCTGGTCCCACAAGAACCCTGAGTCTTTAACTTCAGTTGGAATACCAACTCTAATTAGACTAACTATGTAAGTTAGGATGCTTGCCATATATGTTGCTACTGTTGTTAGCTGCCATCAAATCTACTCTGACTCATGGTGACCCTAGGTACAACATAACAAAATGTTGCTCAGTCCTGTGCCATCTTCATGATCATTGAGAGGCTTGGGTCTACTGTTGTGGCCATCGCGTATGCCTTCCAACCTACGTGGCTCATCCTCCAGCATTATATTGGACAATATTTTGTTGTGATCCATAGGGTTTTCATAGGCTAACTTTCAGAAGGGAACTGCCAGAACTTTCTTCCTAGGCTGTCTTTGTCAGAAACTCTGCTGAAACCTGTCCACCATGGGTAACCCTGTTGATATTTGAAATACTCGTGGCATAGCTTCCATCATCATAGGAACACACAAGCAACTGCAGTAAAACAAACTGACAGATGAGTGGTGGCTGACATATACAAGGAATAGTTACTCTCTCATACCAAGAAACAAGGCAGACTTGTTCCGGGGCTGGTTAACTCAGCATCCTCCTCAGTGACTCAGGACCCACTGTCCTTCTGCTCTGCTGTCCTGAGTTCATCAGCTTTGTCCTCAACTACCTCTACTCTGGGTCACAAAATGAGATGCCAGCGTTCAACGGTGAAAGAAGTATTGCTTTCTGTGAGTCTCTTTTATCAGACGAAACCATTCCCAGAATTCCCACTGGATGACTTTTCCATTATATGTCATCGGCCAGAAGATCATAAGCCACTCCTAAACTAGTCACTGGCATGGAAAATGGTTATCTATGCTTGAAGGCTAAGTTAGAGGAAAAGCCATCATTGAAACCCACTCACTTTCCACTAACCATGACACATGTAACTAGAAAGAAGCTTTCACGAAGCATATTTTCTTCTGTAAGGCTTCTTAAAATAATATTACTCAGATAAGAATTAAACGTATATTAAAATTCTCAGGAAAAACATAACACGATATTACATAAGTCAGTTTTCAAATACGCATAATCTTATTCTTGTAAGTAACACTTTCAGAATAATTTTGCAGCACCAAGGTGGTTACTTGTCAATTCTGATTTGATTTTCACAAAGACCAGGAATATCTAAAAGGTGATTACTTAATTTTGAACAGCATCTCCCAAAAGAAATGAGAAATAACTAATACCATGTATTCAGTCAACCTATTTGTGCAGTAATATACTTTTTTTTCCTCAAAAGAAACATACACTGAGCTACTTAGCCACGAGCAGGTTGCACAGCGCAGAGCTGAGATTCCCTAATTGTGTGCTGAAATGTTAGAGGGCACCACAGCAAACTTTCTGGGGCGCTACAAGGTATTTTACATTTTCAAGGAAAACACAGTTATATACATTTTCCAGCAAACACGACACGAAATACAAGCTCAAGGTAGCTCATACTGCAAGATTAGATTGTACTACATTCCATTCAATGAATTCACATCACTGCCATGTTGAGGTTTCAGTGGTTGCTCTGATAAAAAACAACAGTGAAAAAAAATCAGTATGAAACAGAAACCTGAGTTCAAGATATCCAAATTCAAGGGAATAAGGACTATAGCTTAAAAAAAAAAAAAGAAAGCCTCAGTTTTATACCTTGAGAGTTTGAGGTATCTTGGGAACATTCCAAATGTGATGCCACAAAGTACATAGACATCTAATCATGGAGAGCCTATAGAAATGTCAAAACTACAATTGTGGTTATTTAAGAATAAAATCAAAATGTTTGTTATCCTTCACTTTATGTGTATTTTTTTTCAAGCAGCTATTAAATTGTTGGGATGTAAAAAGTTCCTTGGCCCTAACTACTTAATACACAGAACTGGTAACCATTGTTTCTGGCCTAGGGGCACCATGATAAAATTACTGAGACACTCAGGGCACCACGGGCCAAGAAAGTCTGGGAGCTGCTACTATAGAAAAATGAACAGTGAAATATCATTAAGAGTCTTGGGTTATATCTCCTCCATCAGTCTGAACTTCAGCTACCTTACCTGTTTGACGAGCATAATACTATCTTGAATACCTCAAAGTGTTGTTTCATAAACATTTAACTTAGAAAACTCACAACACAGTTAAATGTAAGTCATTAGTGCAGATACATCTGTAGCTCAAAACCAGTGAGTACACAGCCTAATTCTTCAGACCTGAGGTCCTAAGGGAAGGTGTCCACTCAACTCTACATCCACTGCACATTGTCCTTCCTCTACTTTTACTTCTCCAAGAAGAACTTTCCAAACATATCAGGGAAATGACGAAATAAGTCAAACTTGCAGAAATGGTCTAAAATCTGGGTGACATCTGAGCAAGTATGCAAAAGTCTCAGTTTCTAATCAAATATGTAGCTATTGAGCACCTGTGACACTAATTACAAACCATCATCATCAGTGCATATTTATAGACTATTTACAGTTTATATATAATATCTTTCTGTTTTTCTACACTGTTCTTTTTACAACATTTAAGGACAGAAAAATTCTTAGCTCTGAAATATGAATGTTTATGTAAAATTTTACAATATTATGTTAGATTAAAACAAAACCATAAAAACTCTACAAAATGTATGATCTGTAATAACTAAAATTTCAAGTTGTAGAGAAGGAATTATATATAACAAAAGTATACATAATTATTAGGAAATGCTTCAGGTTCCAAGAGAAGTGAAACTCACTCTGGCACTAAAATACCCAACGCAGTGGTTAAAAAAAAAAAAAAAGACATACACAATTCCCACACTCATAATTGACTTAGTCATTTTTAATCATAACGAGGCTGTGTGAAACCTGCAACATTTTTTAAAAGCCTAATTGTTCGATAGCATTTCATGCAATCGATTAAATTCAACAGATTTATTTATTCACCGGCATATTTACCTACACATGCTTAGATTAGTGAAAGTCTACAGGAACATTATAGACATAGAAGGATGACAAAATGTATATAATTGGAACACAAATAAGATAGCATTCCCTGATGGTGTAAAGCCTTGTATAAATGTCTTTAAATGACATCTATGGAGCAATATATTGTCCTTTGAAATCATCTTGGTGCCATAATCCTCGTTTGCTACTTCATTCTCTTACTGGATTTTCAAAGAATGCCTGAATCATCCATGTTTTTGGCATCAATGAACCATGTGCTTTAACCTTAAATTAAGGAGTCCTGGTGGTACAATGGTTATGCACTCGGCGGCTAACTAGAAGGTTGGCAGTTGGAACCCACTAGCGGTTCCACAGAACAAAAGATCTGGCAATCTGCTCCCATAAACATTAAAACCAAAACCAAACCTAGTGCCATCAAGTCAATTCTGACTCATAGTGACCCTACAGGACAGAGTAGATCTGACCCATAGAGTTTCCAAGGAGTGCCTGGCGGATTCAAACTGCCGACCCTTTGGTTAGCAGCTGTAGCACTTAACCACTATGCCACCAGGGTTTCCCCATAAACATTACAACCTAGAAAACCCTATGTGGCACCTCTCCTCTGTTCTATAGGGTCACTGTGAGCAAAATCAGCTTGACAGCACACAACAACAACCTTAAATTAAAACAAAAAATGAAGCGCTAACACGTTTTTCATGTTTACTTTTTCTTTCTTAAAATTTAAGCAACAAAAAATGTGCATTAAACACACAACCCATTAAATGATGAAAACCAATTAAAACAATATTATAACTAAGATTCTTCCCTTGGGGAGAAATAAAATGGATAAATAAATATAGATACTCATAAAGCTTTAATATAAATAATATCCTCAATTAACTCACCCAAACTTTCTAAAAGCTTTGATCATTCACCAATTACCTACCTACACAGCAAGGTTTCTGGAGAGAGTCTTCAATTTTCATCTCAACATAAAAAAAGTAACAAATTTCCCAAGTCTCCTTGTTTAAATATTGATCAAGCTACAAGCTAGTTTTATGATTCCAGAAGAAAAAATTTATTCTTAGTAAAATATAAAGGAAGATGATTCTTTTCATTCGAATTGAATAGTAAACAGCTGCTCTGGGTATGTCAAATATATACAAGGTCATGCCATCTACGAATGGGGATAATTTTCCTTCTTCCTTTCCAATCTGGATGTCTTTTGTTTCCTTTTCTTACCTAACAGAACCTCCAGTACAATGCCGAACTGAAGCCTTAAGAGTGCACCTAATAAGAGCTTAGTATCCAGAATATATGAAGTACTCTTAAAACCCAATAATGATTAAAAAAAAAAAAGTTCAAGAAGGGTTTTTCATTGTAGGACCCAATAAATTTACAGAAACAGTTTAAAATATATTTTTTCTTAAACCAACAACAACAAAAAACTGATAATCATTTCAGTTTGGGATTTTAAACATGGATGTTAAATGTTTATACACAAATATAACACTGGCTACAATATTTTTAACAATCTTCCATTTATAAATATATTTATCATAAAACCCACCCAGTGCCATCGAGTCGATTCCGACTCATAGTGACCCTACAGGACAGAGTAGAACTGCCACATAGAGTTTCCAAGGAGTGCCTGGCAGATTCGAACTGCCAACCCTTTGGTTAGCAGCCATAGCACTTAACCTCTACTCCACCAGGGTTTCCCAATACTGTGAATAATCTTTCATTGATAAATAAACCTAAGTATACTGTATAATTTGGTTCAATATCTGAAGCTATGTAATATGCTTTTGGTCTTGTTTCATCAGACTCAGCCTTAGTCCTCTAGTGTAATATATTTTTAAAAATTCCAATCATTCCAGATAATTAAAGTATAAATAAAACCTGAACTTACTTTTCAATAACTATATCTCTGTACAATCGCCCCCCCCAAAAAAACTAAAATAATCCTACACAAGCCCAAGAATGTAACTAAGTATAAATATCACAAATCGATATAATTTTAGTAAGGTAAATTTCAAATACACAATTCTACGTAAGTTTTTAATCAATATAAATATTAATTTTTATGTAACTAATTCTATAACAGTTCAGTAACAATCAGTCTACATTGGCTGAACAGAGACAGAGAAATGAATATTCCGTATCTAAGGACATATGTCTCCATATAAAGTAACAACTATGTCAACCAATGGCAACTGGTTAGGCTGGGTAGGAACAAAAGCCCTACCATGTGACTAGATCAAAAACCATCAAACCGGTCGTTGTCAGTCGATTCCAACTCACAGCAACCTTGTGAATAGCAATTTCTTATTCTGATTCAGACTTCTCCTTACCTATCACACATTCTATAAAGACCTTCAAAGTGACCTACACTAGAAACATGAGGGCAAGAGTACTAAGCACAAATTCCTCGCAAAATACATACGCTAATAGCATTTCAAGGGTACTGTTCAAAAATCTTAACAACTCAACAGGGTTATTAAATCAGGATACGTTTTATTAGAAGTGTCTCTTTGAGATACTTTTTAAACTTGGAGAATCTATTTTAAACTTAGAGCCAAGGAATAACTGACAGGATAACTGAACCCAATGGAGGTTTTTCTTTTGATTGTTTCTTTTATGTATTGTTTCAATCCAAAATAAATTTCTCTTTTGCCCCTCCTTAAATTCGGGGAAGCAATGTATATAAGCCTGTGAGTTCTAAAATTAAAATTGTTTAGGTTGTTAACTCTGATCAAGTTATTTTTCACTATCAAAATTAGAAATGAATTTTTATTATTGAAAGATTTAAATAACTGCTAAGAAGCAAATAGCTTCTGCGATAAAATGTAAAAAAAAGTTTACTGTGAAATGTAAATTTCAAGGACTTAGGTTCCATATGTATCAGTCTTAGACAGGTGATGAGCCCTCTGCAGTCTGCAAGCACTTTACTGTGATCTAATGCCAATTAGAAAGCCCAGGTTCGAAGAAGGGCAGAGTGACATTGCAAAAATGTATATATTTACAAAGAGATCGGTGGTTTAAAGACACGAAAAGAAAGTGTATTTAGAGACAAATGAGACTTCCGTGTTTTTTCGTCAAAAATTCTATTTACAAACTTCCTTCACATTTTTATCCCTAGATTAACACTACCTTTTAATCAAAGGTTTCAGTCAAAAAGATCCAAATCTTCCTAAACAATGACAATTTAAGAAGATGCCCTATCTTTCTCCCATGTAAACCCTCCCTACTGCCTTTGGACTAATCTAGCAACTCTTTGCTTCGTTCATCCCTATTTAACTGGTAACATCTTCTACATCAAAGGAAATCTGTAAAAAAAAAAAATAGAACACTGTCTATAATATTTATTTCCATAGATACTGTGATAGTCTTATGCGTCACCTCCTTTAGACTATATACCAGTTGTCACTGAGTCCATGCCAAATAATGGCAACCCCGTGCGTGTCAGAGTAGACCTGTGCTCCACAGGGTTTTCAATGGCTGATTTTTTGGACACAGAATTCAAAGTAAGAAGAGATTTATTTTTTAACAAATATTTACCGAACAACTAAAACATTTAAGGTTCTGTGTCCAGTGACCTACACCAAAACATTAACCTACTGATATATAATATGGTGGGAAGTGTTATACTGAGTGACTTATCTACCTCCTTTGAAAATTCTTCATACATTTTATATAGGCATTTAAGGACAGACATACAAATTGGAATATATTCAACTATTTCCATTTAACCACACAACAGAAGCAAAACTCTTTCAACACTACAAAGTCATAGAATGTTCTGTATTTTTACACAAATAACGCATGCCTTTTTTTTTTTTTTTCTATATCTGGTTGCCAACTGTGACCTCCCACCACCACTCCCTCCCCCAGCAAGGTATTTTTGTAAGCATGTCATGCTAATTTTTTACAGAAACACGTTAAAAAAAAAAAAACTGGCATGGTGGCACTTACGAAAATACCTCACAGGGGGAAGGTGCAGTTGGCAAACAAACATAGAAGACTATCTGCACAAAGATACGGTGTATCTGATGATTTCAATATGTACACGAAGCGTACTCTGGGCTACCACACTGGCTTCTTCTTTTGGATCAGAAACATGTTACACGGCCTCATCTACCCAGAAGGACTCTGACAGAATGGGAGAAAAATGTGGAACAGAACCTCAATTTCCAAAAAAAAAAAAGCAGACTTACTGGACCAGTTCAGACTGGAGAACCCACCGAGACTATTGCCCTGAGATATTCCTTAAACCTTGAACCAAAACTAACCCCTGAGGTCACCTTGTAGCTAAATAACAGATTGTCTTACAAAAAAGTACCATGCTCCTTTAAAAAAATCACCTACATGACTGGCCCACAAAACAAAACGAGACTAAAGGGGCACACCAGCCCTAGAGGCAAGGACTAGCAGGCAGGAGAGGACAAGAAAGCTGGTAATAGGGAACCCAAGGTTGAGAAGGGAGAGTGTCGACATGTTGTGGGCTTGTTAACTAACGTCATAAAACAATATGGGTAATTAACTGTTTAATGAGAAACTAGTTTGTTCTGTAAACTTTCACCTAAACTACGTTTTTTTTTTTTTAATCACCTATATGAGACCAAATGGTCTACAATTACTTTAAAACAAAGATGAGAATATAAGTGGGCAGGGAAACTAGATTAATGGAAACGGAACAACCAAAACGGAAATAATGAGAATGTTCACACATTGTGAAGAATGTAACCAATGTCACTGAACAATCTGTGTATAAATTGTTGAATGGGAACCTAAACTTGTGCAAACCTTCACTAAAAATACAATAAAATATTATTAAATTAAAACACGTTCTAAGAGTCATGCCAACAGACATGTTTCAAACATTTAAGGGAGAGTTTATTTTTAAAAATTCCTTTTTCTTTCATGTACTTTTTCATCAGTTCATTTAATAAAGATTAATTACCATTTATATGTAAGGCACTGGCCAACTAAGGAATGGAAGTGTTTCTTGCTCTCTGCTACAACTTCCAATCAGCCCCTTCCGTCAACTGCCTCTGCAGAAGATATTGGTAATATCTTCTTAGGAAACATGTCCTCTTTCTACCACTGCTGTCTATAACAAAATTATGTTTTCTACTGTGTCAAATTTTGAAGCAATCTCTCTTTGTTCTTTGTTGATCTTTACTGTTTAGTGTTCCCCAGTCTTATAGACTGCCAGACCCACAACCCGTATTATTTCTCTTACTCTCCATACCTAGACCATGTGCAGATATATCATCATATTCACACAAATATTCTCCTCTCACTGTGCAGGATACACACTACAGGACTGATTTTATGCAACAGATAGCAAAAAGAGGCGTGATACGTTTCAGAGCAGTAAATTACAATTATCCTTTTTTTTTCCCCTGGTCCTGCCTGGGACATAGAACTACATTATTTTCCCCCAAATAGAGAATCCTGTAAAAAAAAACCAGATAGCACAAGAACATGCAGGTAGTATGGGAGTGATGGCTGGAAGGGACAGCAATAGTTTACGTGGCCTGGGAATTCTCTTCCGTGTCACCATTCTCCCTGCCGTGAGTTCAGCAAAATAACTGGCCAACATAATTAAATATGAATCTGCAATTAAGAAAAAAAAAAAGACACTAATCTTGTCGTTTGTCTAAGTTGCTTTAAGAAACAATAGGACCTTTAGTTATTAGAGAATAAATCAGGGATCCTACACTTTAAGGTGTCTAAGAATGTATCTTGAGGTAGGCCTTCTACATTCTGGGAGAAATGGTATATTTATGAATTGTTTCTCTAAATCTTCAAGGCCCTTGGAGTCTGTAAGATAACCTAATAGATATGAGAATCATGGTATATTTTAAAAGTTTGGAAAAATCATAATTGATTGTCCATCTGGCTAGAGGCTTTGTCTCAAAGAATTAAATTGTAATGGCACAATTACAAAAAGTAGGCAGTTCTATGAAGACTATTTACTTAAAAAGGCATAAAGTCTAACTGGTACTAACTCATATGTTTATAAACTCAATGCTAACTTATTTATAAGAATAATTAATATGTTTATGTATATTAATTTAGCAAATATTTAACGTATGAATAGCAATCACAGATAATCACTATTTACAGTGTTAAGAGCATTTGGGGGAAAAGTGAAAAATACAAAGGGAGTCTAGAGAAGAGACGTGAAAACCAAATTTAGGAGGAGGTTCTCGGGAGTATAGCAAATGCATCAAGGGAGGAAATCATATCTAAACTGAGAAATAAAGAAAGGATGAGAAACTGATCAGTGTATAGCATGAGGAGAGGGAGGTAGAGGGAAGGCAGGGTGGTCTTCCTATGGCAGGAAAGAACATGTGGACAGAAAGACCTGGAGAGGAGAAAGAACAAGTACAAAGGTTGAAAAAGTGATAAAAGAATGTGACTTGAGAAATAAAAACGAAATTGCTTATATAAGGCCTTGAGGACAATCGAGGGGTCTAGACTTGATGCAGAGTGGAGGAACCATTCCTCCTGTTACCCTTGAACACTTTACCAATATCTTCCCAGTATAATTATCAACAGCATACCCTTTCGCTTTCAAAAGTGTCTTAAGGTATCATCTATGGCAATAAAAATCAGAACAGTGTTTGCTGGGGGCTGAAGGCGGATGGCATGGGAAGTGGGAGACAAGGATCACAGTGAGCATTAGCTAGATTAAATGGGAAGGGCAAGAGGAACCTTTCTGCGGTGACAGAAAAAATCTACATCTTGAAAGGAATGAGTGCTACGGAGGCATATGCATCTGACAAAACTCATTGCACTGTATATCTAAGATCTGCATATCATATATAATAGGTCAAAAAGAAACTAATAAATAAGTATTTAAGTTCGGAAAATAAATCATATGGTCACCCTAACTAAGAGAAACAGGGAAACTTAGGAGGGTTTAAAGCAAGGGAGGGAGATGAATTTTAGAAGGACCACTCTGGCTAGAGTGGATAGAATGGATAAAAAGGGGACAAGACCGAAGGCTGGGAGATCAGATAGAAGGATTTGTAATAACTGAAGTGAGTGGTGGTGGCCTAAAGCAAGACAGGTGCAGCAGAATGCATAGAAGGGCACAAAATTAAGATACATATAGGAGTAAAAATGGAGACATCAGAGAGGTAGGCAGATAAAACGTCTGGTGCTCCAGAGAGAGAACTGGGCCTGGGTGAAGATACAAATGGTGACTGGCACTGATTAAAAAATAGTGAAGCAATAAGAGAGAGATATGACTGTTTTATTCTCCAATGTTATAGAAGATCAAATTTATTCTTTATATTTTCATACTTCCATCACTTAGATTTCCAAGTATGACATCACTAGATTTGTACATATTATCTTCATTTTCCTAATCTTTTTCTACCAAGACACAGGTAATGATGTATTCGACCACTTCCGGTATTGTAATCACAATATGTGATTAGTCATTAATCACGTCAATGAAGTTAGTAGTAAACCAGAAAGTCCCAGTCATTCCAGCTGGTATGATCAATTGGAATAAGTGTGCCTTCAAAAATCTTTGAATGTTTATTTACTTTTGTAGCTCCTTTAAATGCCTAATTACTGCCTGGCATATCACCCATGCTCAGAAAAAATAATTTTGTTGAGTTTATCTGAAAAAACACTGTTTTCACACCATCAGAATCAACTTGCCCTGGGAGAAAATTTCAAGAAATTATTTAAAAGACTCTGGATGTTTACTTTTTGATCACTGTCCTACATAAAACTATAATAAAATTATCCTGTGCCAGGTTCTAGCCTAGCACTTCACATATATGATCTCATTTAATCCTTACAATAACCTATGTTGTACTCCCTTTTATATGTGAAAAAATTGAGGTACAGAGAGGTTAAGTAACTCATCCAATGTCACACAGGATTTGATGCCACAGTCTGAGTTTCTAATGATTATGTCCCATCTCATGTATTTTTTTCACTGTTTTCACATAGGTTTCAAAATAAAATTAGCAGTTGCCTAAATCTAATGCCTACTTGATGTCCCTATGTGGTGGATATTGTCCATATATACGGAGAGTTAAGATGACAAAATTAAGTTTCAGAACTGAGGTTCAACCCAGCATACACAAAAAAAGGGGGAGAGAGGTGTTGAAGGAATAGTGGAAGGAGAGACGGGACAACATGTAAACACAAATGTGAGTCTTAACCTGCCCTAAATTGTTCTATTTCTTTGAAATAGAGTCCTTAGGCAAAAAAAAAAAAAAAAAATGCTGCTCATATCTGTTTATTATTACTGAGAATATTAGACTTACAGTAAAAACATGTGCAGCTCCTTTTAAATTATATTTATAAAGTTTTAAATTGAGTCTTTCTTGCAGATGAGCAAATACCAAATAATTACATTTGAAGAAATTTACTCAGGATCTACAGCAAAATCACATGTCAAAACAAGGATCACATCATAACAAATAAATAATACTAGAGTAATACAGGCAGGATTAAACAAGATTAATAATAACAGAGGGACTTAAGGTTGACAGAGTATTGAACTACCTTAGGCTCAGGAGTGGGAACCTGTGGATTTGTCAAAGCTGTCTTTGTCTTGGGGACAGGTCATAACACAGAAAACCATAGCTCAGATGGTAAATATTCTGGGGTCAACTTTCATACCTTTAACAGGTCTATTCAATAACCTTTGCTAGATTTCTATCCCACCATGTGTCTCTCAGTTTGTCATACTGTGGTGGCTTACATGTTGCTGTAATTCTGGAAGCTTTACCACCGGTATTTCAAATACGGCTGGGTCACCCTTGGTGGCCAGGTTTCAGCTGAGCTTCCAGACTAAGAATATTGAATGTATTATGAACAAACAAATCTGTCTTGGGAGAAGTACAGCCAGAGTGCTCATTAAAAGCGAGGATGGTGAGGCTTCATCTCACATACTTTGGACACGTTATCAGGAGGGATCAGTCCCTGGAGAAAGACATCATGCTTGGTGAAGTACAGGGTCAGTGAAAAGTAGGAAGGTCCTCAAGGAGATGCTGACACAGTGGCTGTAACAATGGGCTCAAGCATAACAACAATTGTGAGGATGAAGCAGGACCGGGCAGTGTTTCGTCATATTGTACATAGATAGGGTCACTGTGAGTTCAAACCGACTCCATGGTCCTTAAAAACAACAGGACTTCTATCAATGTTTAGCAGCAACTAAGTACTAAAGCAAAACCATACTCAGATACAGTCTGCAAGCAGGGCTAAAAATCAAAAATCCAGGTGCTCCACTTTACTAAATTACAAAGGATTTTACTTTTGTAAAAAAAAAAAAAAAAAAAACACATGCCCATAATTTTAATATGTCTACAATAAAATTTGAAGTGGTTTTCCTTTCTTTCTTTCTTTTTTATTTTCTTGAATGAGTGTTCTTTAAAAATTTTAAATACAGATATTGTGAGCTATTATTTTGCAAAGTTATGATGCTCCTCCCATTACAGAAACACCCACCTCTTGGAATAATGATTTAGTTCACACTCCCTGCTGACGTAATCGTTAGCCTCAATGAGATTATAAGTGAAGGTGCCAACTTTGGTCTTAATTCTTATAAAGGAGAACTCTTTCTCTGAGAAATTTAACTATGAACACTGGTTCTTTTCACACACAGAAAGCCGCCAAACAGGCATCACCAAATAGCAATGGGTTTTGATCACTCCCAGTCTAGTCCATTTTGGCGCTAGAGACCTTAAAGGGAAAACACAATTTCCTGAGTCTCCTGTAAAGGCTTTTACTCAATAAACCAGAAGTTATATATATAGTTACTTCGTAAACTTTCTCACGTAAGAATTAATAATTCTCCTGAATAATTTGTTTCATACCTTGTATTTATTCTTTATATTTTGATGGTTGGAAAATAAGGAATAATTATAAAAACAGGCGTGACTTACTTGTAGAAGGAGATCAAGGCAAAATCTGTAAAGTTAGATTCAACCTTTGATCAGCTAAAAACAGAACTAAAATACTTCTTCCTTTTGCTCAGATGTTCTTCACAGTATGGTCCACATCCAACAAGTCTCCAACACTTCTTGCTGTTAAGTCTCTCAGTCTGCTGCCACCAGTGACTTCCAATTTCTACATTTAATAGCCTTTTTCTAGTGTTCATCATATTTGACTTTACTGCAATGTGTGACACTTCACTCATTCATTTATTATGTGTTTCTTAATTATCTACTATGTATCAAACACTCAGGATTCAAAGATGAAAGTGATCTAGCCCTTGATTCTAAGACGCCAAAGCTTTTGACTAATTTCCTCCAGCTTATAAGCATCTTCCTTAGATTCTGTGTCCATTTATTCTAGCTCTCCTCCTGTCTTTTTTTTTTTTTTTTTTTTTTGCGGCGGGGGGCTACTTTATGAGCTCTTATCCATAAATCTTCTCTATTGGTCTTCCCAGGGTTCTGTCCTCAGCACTCACATCTCTGTGGAGAATCTACTCTCACTGCTACACACAATGGAGAAAAGCCTAGGTGCCCCAGCCAGAATGCTACGTTCACAGCCCAGGTCAGCAACTTAATAGCTATGTGAAACAGGTCATGTAATTTTTCCTCTTTGCCTCAGCTTCTTAAACTGTGAAGTAACAGAGCTGTCATGAAGATTAGATGAGCTAATAGTATACACAACGTTCACTACAAGGCCTAGCATATAATATGTGTTCAATAAATGGAAGTCTTTATTATTAAGAGGCAGCAGAGCATAAATAGCTAAGAGCATGAACACTGAGGCCAGATCCCAAATAAAAAAACTAAACTCGGTGCTGTTGAGTTGATTCCCACTCATAGGGACCCTACAGAACAGAGTAGAACTGCCCCCATAGGGTTTTCAAAGAGCAGCTGGTGGATTCGAACTGTGAAGCCTTTGGCTAGTAACTGAGCTCTTAACCACTGCACAACCAGGGCTCCAAGGCCAGAGTGCCTGGGTTCAAATCAATGTTCTGCCACTTCATAGCTGTGAGGCCTTGGGCAAGCAGCTTAGCCTCTCTGTGTCTTAGCTCTTTCATCTATAAAGTGGGAATAATAACAAATATCTATCTCAAAAGTTAGGGTGAGAGTTAGATGAATCAGCCAGCACAAAGTGCTTAACGTTAGATCAGTTTTTCTTAGTATCAACCACGCCAATGTCTCCCCAGAGCTGCATTAGTTTTTCATTTAAAACTGTTAATTTGATATTTTAACCAGAATGTTAGAAGAATCTAAGCACACTGTATCTAAAATTTGTATCTAGTTACCTTCCTCAAAGTCTCCTCCTTTCCCCTAATTAATAGCATCACCATTTGCCTAATTTTCTAAGCAAGAAATTTCAGCCATCCTTGGATCCTCGCTCTCTTAAAGATCTCAAATCCATCCTCTTTCCCACTTTCTCCTTGACCTTTCCCTTGTTCAGGCTCTCAATAATTTTCTTAAACAATTTCAATGCCTTCTCACTTGTCCCCATGTTTCAAACAAGCTCCTTTTCTCCTGTCCATATCACCTAGCACAGTGCCACCAGTTACCTTCCTAACGTACAGATTTTATTATGAGACCCCATTCCTTTTATACAATTTAAGGTTATTTATATATAACACAATATGCAAAGCTCTTCATAATATGGCCCCAAACTACCTTGGTAGCCTCAATCTCAAACTCCTTGCATCCCACATTTTAGCCACACTCAATTAGCTGTTATTTGAACAAACTCTTATGCTTAATTTCAGTATTTGGTTACTTCTGCAATGCCATAGGACTCTAAACTTTGAGTTATTTAAAATTATTCTACCTCTTTCACATTCCACATCCTTTAAACAATCAAGTCAATAGTTTTTTTTTTATTATTATTTGAACTCTATAGACCATCATGTAAAAATCACAAACCTAATAGAATCGTGTTTTACAATTCAAAACACATTAAATGACACTAGGTGACCAGCTGGAGTCTGTAAAGATCCAAGAAGGAAGTAATATATTTTGTTCTTCTCGTAATACCATAATATTTTAAAGGTCACATGGTTATGATTATCAAATTATATTATTCTTTATGGATTTAAAGAAACAGCTCAGGGTCTGTAAAAGCAGATGTTCTCTGAGATCTTTCTCTCTCCCCTAAACTTTGTCTTGGTGAGCTCCTTTACACAAGTGAATTCTACACCATCATCCTCTCCTGAAATTAAGTCATAGGTTTCCTATCAGAATATAGTGCATGTTTAAAATCAAAAACATCTTCCCTCAAAATATGATCCTCCTCCCAAACACCTTATTTTTGTAGTTTCATGCTAGCTGTGTCCTCACCTAATTTTTTTTTTTTTTTCATGTATATATAAGCACATCAGAAACTAGTTAAAGCCTCAGGGGCCCTGGGTCTGTATTTTGCACAAACAGCCACTAGATTGCACTGCTATCTTATCTGGTCATATAGGCTAAGTTTAAACAGCTATGTTACCACTTAGTACTAACTTACTAAAATAGGCTACAATGTTATCGGGTGTGCAGAAAAATACATATGAATAAACACGTAATTATATATTTGCAAAATTAAGTTGTAAAAGTAACAGAAAATTCATATGTTAAATATACTATTCACCATCACAACTGGTTAAAATACCTATGTATAAACGCCGTAAAGTTAATTTTTCAAATTAGATCTATTTAAGGGAAGGCCAAATATTAAGCAAATATTGTATACTACTTTAAACATTTCTATAAAATACCATACCTAGCGCTACATCTTTATGATTTAAAAACTCTAACATATGCAAAGTCTATTAAAATGCACATAATTTATCTGACTCAAAATGAAAATATATCTAATAAATAATACTATTCATCTGGCCTCTTTTAGCTCTCCCCTAATATACAAATGCATGCCTTTTCTCCAAAACACGGCAGCTGGGAATGAAAGGAAAGATTTCAAATGATCATTTCCACATCATATTCCATCATCTTTTCATCAGTTTCTCCTAGGCTTTCTTTGAACCCCATTCTTTTACAAGAGGTCTCTTTTTAGATCAGTCCATATTTCCATAATCCACACTGCTGTTTCCCTCTCCTCTCCCCAGGGTAGGCTAACCCCCACATCCAAAACTATGGCTTACAACTGTCATTAAGCTTTATAACAATAACGAGATAACAAAAGAACCAGTGGAGATGAGGCTAGCTGGTACCATATGTTGATCAAATTCAACATTTTCAGCTAATACGGAATATTTTTTAAAACTCAAAATTTTAATAGTTAAGTGCTTTCATATCTACTTTTTCTCCCAAATGTATTTCAGGCTTAATTTTAAACATTAGGAAATAACTTGAAGATAGTTCCTTTAAAGAGCTAATATATTAATATTATAGTGGGAGGGGGAGGAAAAATGGAAATGAACAAATAAAAGGGTAAGGTGGCAATTTATGAATAGTTATTCATTCTTGTAACCCATAAGCCGCACTCAACTAACATCTATTCCTAAAAAACAGAAATTTCCCCAAAGGTATTTTTTTTTTAAGCAGTATACAACTATAATAAGCAGGATTATTTCAAAGTAATATAGTCCATGTGATTTTATGCCAATTTTGAAAGACACTAATTTTTCTACCAAGTACCATTTGAAAACATGCTACTCTTGTTACTTCTATCATTTCTTTCACAGTTAACTACCTATAACTTTTTTAAGCTAAAAATAAGAAAAATATGAAATTTCAAACTGGCAGAGTGGCTCATGCCCCATAATATCATATTAATTTTTTTTTTCTCCTGACTTTGGGAGAATTGCTTCTAATTTATCAATCTATGTTCTATTCACACTGTTCTTTCAAATCTGCAGAAATGCAATCCAAGTAGCTTTCATTTCTTTCAACCCATATCATCTATTATTATTTAATCTGTATAGCTTACTGAGTAAGGCCAGATTTCCAGGTTAGTCCAAATCATATGCATAGGTAGAATAAAGTAACTTCACTGCCATAAAAATAAATATGAAAACTACCGCTCTAAGAGCCCATTAAAGTAAAACTGCACACTCTTCTGCAGAAAAATAAGGTCATTTTTACAAGGGGCTTCAAATAGAATGTTATTATTTAAAATTATGCAAAAATATTCTTTTCAATAAGAGTTTGATAAATTACATAGTTCCATTTTCCCACAAAAGTCTCAGCTATGAAGTAAAATTTCTAAAATAACACTCTTTATCCAAATTACTGTCTCCCTGTGTGCAATGAAATGTTAAATTTTAACAGTATTTTAGCATGAAGTAAGCATGCAGGTAGATTAAGAATATAATCACATTTTGCCTTGAGCTTCCTAACACTGCATCTGCAAAAGAAACAAATCTAGTCTATATAAAGAAAGATGGGTAAGAAAGATATAATTGTGATGAAGATCTTATCTATTTTTATGCACTTTTCCACATGCTTCCCCTTAAAATGTTTTATTCTGATTCTTCTATTTTAAACATAAGAATGTACAAAAAAGATAACACTATGTGTCTGCAAAGCAAACTCATAAGAAATAATTGACATTTTAGTTATTAAGACATATCACTGATAACATTTTTGGAATATGAAACAAAGTATTTGACCAAGATACAATTATGATTCTCCTACATTTACCCATCATTCTCTCTTTTAAAATTTTACTTCATTAAAAATCAAGTTGTCTTAAGAAATATGTATTCATATAAAATACACTCATAGGGGTAGTAAAATAAAAATTAACTCTCACATATCAAAAATTGGTTCCAGACATTTCATTTGTTCCAACTGAAAAACAACAGTTGATATAGAATGAAATTAATTTTTTTTTTCCTGGTGCCTGAAGTAATTAACTAGTAGTTTAAAATGACAAAACCAAGTCCAAACAAGCAAAAAAAAAAAAAATCCAGAATCATTTAAATATTTAAGTTGAAAGTATTAAGATTTAATGAGTTATTTCCAAATAATTCAGATCTTCTTTATGAATAATGCAAAATAATAACATGTTCAACCATCAATCTACCTCAATTTAAGATCACAAAAGTTTTTAATCATTCTGACCAAATCCCTTTTTAAACAATAAAAAGAAGTATTTTTTTTTAATGATGGCTGTATAAAAATTTCATGCAAACCAACCGTTAGACATCACTGAACAATGAAGAGAAAACCATATACAGTGCTGTGGGCATTTGTTTTGGTATCAGCCAAGTAGCTAGCTGCCTGCAGTTACAAAAGATCTACAAGGATACAGCTAAAGAGTAAGATTTAAAATGCTTTTCCATTACTGTATAATACACAGTGCTTACCGCTATTCTCCAGGTAATTTCTACTAAGATTTGCTTAATTAATTTAATTTTTATATTGCTGAAATAAAAAATAATTATGTAACACGTGAACTTTTCCAGAAGCATTTATACCACCTAGCTTGGGAACACATACTAGGTTCTCAATATATTCTGGAGTTTATTTTTTTAATCTTTCTGCTTGAAAAATGAGAAGAGGGAAGGGAAGAGGGAGGAGACCCGAGTCAGGTACTCATCATGAACGTACATGGATGGACCTACTACATCTTCATGCCGTCTAATCCCTCCACTGAGCCAAATCTTTTCATTCATATTTGGATGAATCCCTAATATATTTCTCACACTACCAGTTTAAAATCTTTCTAAATGTATGGTTACATACCACTCACATCCATCCTATTGTCTCCTATTTTTCCAAGAACAGTAAAATAGCCTAGGTTGGTAATTGGAACCCACCCAGAGGTGCCTCAGAAGAAAGTCCTGGAGATCTGCTTCAGAAGGGCCGCAGCCTTGCAAACCCTGAAGAGCAGGTCTGCTCTACACATACCGGGCCACAGCCTTGCAGACCCTGAAGAGCAGGTCTGCTCTACACATACGGGGCCGCAGCCTTGCAGACCCTGAAGAGCAGGTCTGCTCTACACATACGGGGTCGCAGCCTTGCAGACCCTGAAGAGCAGGTCTGCTCTACACATACGGGGCCGCAGCCTTGCAGACCCTGAAGAGCAGGTCTGCTCTACACATACGGGGTCGCAGCCTTGAAGACCCTGAAGAGCAGGTCTGCTCTACACATACGGGGCCGCAGCCTTGCAAACCCTGAAGAGCAGGTCTGCTCTACACATACGGGGTCGCAGCCTTGCAAACCCTGAAGAGCAGGTCTGCTCTACACATACGGGGCCGCAGCCTTGCAAACCCTGAAGAGCAGGTCTGCTCTACACATACGGGGCCGCCAGGGGCCGGAATTAACTCGACAGCCACAGGTTTGGTACTTTTGTTTTCATCCTGAGTTTTATATAGTTTTGGTTTTTTTTTTACCTGTCATTCATTCATTCAGCTAGTCATTCAAAAAAACATTTATTCAGATCTTATCATGTGCCAGCCACTGTGCCAGATGTGGGGATTGGCAGATAAAAATATTGTGCCTTTTTTCCCTCAGGAAACATACATACAGCCTAGGGGAGACAAAGGCATGCCCACAGAAGGCACCATAGCTGTAGAACACAGAGGCTATACAAGAAGCTGTGGAAACAGACAGGCTGCCCTGGAGGTTTAGGGAAGCCTTCAGAGAAGGATTAATATTCAAGCTTAGGTTTAATAAGTAAAACCAGACAACAATAAAGGAAAAGAATGGAAAAGAGTAGTAAAAACAAAAATGACACATAAAACAAAGCCTGTGGCTGTTGAGTCACTTCCAACTCATGGCAATTCTATAGGACAGAGCGTACCTGCCCCATGTAATCTTCACAGAAGCAGACTGCCACGTCTTTCTCCCAAGGAGTGGCTGGTGTTCAAACCATCACCTTTTAGTTAGCAGCTGAGCGCTTTAACCGCTTGCACCACTAGGGCTCCTTATCTTAAAACAAAACCTAAGCAGGTGCAGGAATGACGTGTGATGGAAGATTAACCACACCCTCTCATTTCTTGAAAGCCTACCCCAGACCTTAACTCTTATAGTGAACTTGTGAAGTATTAAAAAACAAAAAACAAAAAAAACCTATTGCCATCAAGTCGAGAGAATATTTGTCTGACACCACAAAGCATATAACTGGCATTAAAATTCAAACTCATATCTATGTTATCAAAAAATTGTATATGTCTTCTATTTAATAAAAAAATTCTAAAGTCTCTAGCTATCACTCTACTTCAATTTGAAATCATAAAACAACTTCACCATTCTGTCTTTCCAAAACAATAAGGCGTCATACTTACTGCCCTAACTACAGATCGTATTGTCCTCCATTTTCACCCTAAGAACACTTAAGGAAAAAAACTCAGTGACCAAGGAACATGGCTTAAAGATCACCTTCTACGTATTCTTCCTAACCACCAGCATCTTCACAGAAATCTCAGAGTAGTCTGTTTTCACCAAAAAATGTAACAAATGATACAACTGCACTCTGTTCCTAAATATCCTTCTAATGCTAACTTCTTGGTGGTAGTGCTGGTGTTAGTTCCCATTGAGTTGGGTAGGACTCATGGCAACCCCATCTACAACAGAACAAAACATTACCCAGTCCTGCACCATCTTCACGATGCTGGTGTGTTCATGTCCATTATTGTGGCCACTGTGTATTTTGAGTACCTTCTAACGTAGGGAGCTCATCTTACAGAGCAATATTCTATTGTGATCCACACGGTTTTCACTGGCTGATTTTCAGAAGTAGATCATCTAGCCTTTCTTCTTAGTCCATCTTAGTCTGGAAGCTCCACTGAAACCTGTCCACCATGGATGACCCTGCTGATATTTGAAATACCACTGGCATAGCTTCCTGCATCATAACAACAAGCAAGCCACCACAGTACAACAAACTAACAGATGGATGGTATAATGCTAGCTTAAACCAGTTGCCATCAAGTCAATTCCAGCTCATGCTGACCCTACACGTGTCAAAGTAGAGCTGTGTTCCATAGGGTTTTCAATGGTTGATTTTTCTGATGTAGATGGCCAAGCCTTTCTTCCAAGGCACGTCTGGGTGGACTAGAACCTCCAAGCTTCTGGTTAGCAGCCAAGTGTGTTAACCATTTGCACCAACGCAACTTATAAAAAACAAACCCATTGCCATTGAGTCAATTCTAACTCATAGTGACCCTATATGACAGAGTAGAACTGCCCCATAGAGTTTCCAAGGAGCACGTGGTAGATCTGAATGCCAACCTTTTGGTTACCAGCCATAGCTTTTACCCACTGCACCACCAAACAACTCTCTCTTCAGTGGCACCCTCAACACTGGTCTCTGATAACTCCCAATCCCAGGAACAATCAATGAAGATTCACACCCATTCCAGTACACAAGCCCTCTAACCAAGTCATTGCCATCGTTCCATATGTACCAACTACAATAATCCTTGAGAAAGAGTCAATAACGTAGGCAAGGCCTATGAAGGCTATCTAGGACAAACTTTCCTTTCTTACACTCCATTACTCCCTTTCCCAAATCAGGTCAGCATAAGAATAACAATCAAGACTGTATGGCAAACAATGGTGCTTTCAACATTTCTGAATTTGAGTATCTCCCAGGATACTGTCTGAAATCAGCCAAGGTCCTGCCATTTGTTTGTCCTTTCTACCTTAGAGAAGGGAGCTCACCACCATTTTTGTCCAAAACTAAACCCTCCACCAGGAGTTGTGATGCCAATCTCATTTGTTGAATCATTACAGTCTCTACATTAGTATTATAGCACTTGTAGTAGTATGTTAATTTAATATATATAAATATTGAATTGTTATAAATATGGAATTGTTTCATTCATTATTTTTCTCCCCACTTGAAGTATGAGGTCCTTCTGAACTGGGAACTTTTCATATTTAACTTTATTCATCTAGTATTAGAGAAAATAATGCTTACACTATGTACTTAGGTAATATTTGTCATCTTGCCATCTCAGCTAATTTCTGCTATATAACCCATCGCCACTTAGTTGATTCTGACTCGCAGCAACCCTTACAGGACAGAGTAGGGTTACCAAGGAGCAGCTGGTGGATTTGAACTGCCAACCTTTTGGTTAGCAGCCTGAGCTCTTAACTACTGAGCAACCAGGGCCCCCATTCTTCCTATATGAATTATGAACTTCTAGTTTCCATCTTCAATTTTTCCTTTGGAAATGGCTTCTTCCTATTCAATACGAACATGGTATTGCCTTCTCAGACTTTTTATTCCTAGAAAGAGTAAATCAAAACATAACTATTAAAAAAAAAAATTAGCTACTATAAATACACTAAGTATTTTCACTACCAGGAAAATTAATACCTTTTCCTCACAACCACTTAACCCCTTGTTGCTAGTTGCTGATGAGGCGATTCCAACTCATGGCGATCCTAAGTGTGCAGAGTAGTTTTAATCTAAAACTATTCTAAAAAATTAACCTTGTTAATTAAAACAAAATATCTGGGGGGGAGGAGGGGGACAAGTAAGCAACCACTTAACTCCTGCATCCCTAATTTACAGATAAGAAAACTGAAGTTCAGAGAGGAAAACGATTTCTGCGGGAACCCAGGGTAGAAAGGGGGAGCGTGCTGTCACATTGTGGGGATTCCAATTAACGTCACAAAACAATATGTGTATAAATTTTTGCATCAGAAATTAACTTGAGCAGTAAACTTTCACCTAAAGCACAATAAAATAAATAAATAAGCATCACAACCCTTAAAAGAAAAATGATTTCTGCAAAGTCACGCACATGGCTTGAAAACCATAGGTTTTCAAGGCTATGACCTTTCTGAAGCGGATCACCAGGCCCATCTTCTGAGGTGCCTCTGGGTGAGTTTGAAACGTCAACCTTTCAGCTAATAATTAACTACTTAACTGTCTGCACCACCCTTACCTCTCAGCCTATTTAAATGTGTAACGTTTTCCTTTTTAGAGCTGCTATTGTAACTTTCACGGCACTTAATATGTTTGCTCCTCTGTTGACATTATAAGTAGAAGTAAATACTATAAAAATAATAAGCAAACCACTGCCTTATCTACCCTGAGCCCCGAAGAACCAGATGTCGCCTGGCTACCGCTACCAACCATTCTAGTCAGGGCCATAATAGTTGGACCCTGGTGGAATGGGAGAAGAATGTGGAAGAGGACCTCAATTTCCTAAAAATATAAAAATAAAAACCAGACCTACTGGTCTGGTTGAGACTGGAGGACTCCCCAAGACTACTGCCCTGAGATTCTGTTTAAATCTTGAACTGAAACTAACTCCTGAGGTCACCTTGTAGCTAAATAACAAATTGGCTAAAAAAGATAATGAATATCACCCGTAAGTACCGTGCTCCATTAAAAAATCACCTATATGAGACCAAATTGTCAAAAATTACTTTAAAACAAAAATAAGAATGTAATGAGGCAGGGAAACTAGATCAATAGAAACAGAAAAACCACAACAGAAATAATGAGAATGTTCACACACTGTGGAGAACCTTCACACACTGTGGAGAATGTTCACACACTGCAGAGAACGTTCACACACTGTGGAGAACGTTCACACATTGTGGAGAATGTAACCACTGTCACTGAAACGTGTAGAGATTGTTGAACGGGAACCTAAGCCACTGTGTAAACTTTCACTGAAAACAAAATACTATTAAAAAAAAAAAAAAACTAATACAACAAGGTACAACAAAAAATGAACCTTAATGTAAACTATGGACTTTAGTTAATAATACTGTATCAATATTGGTTCTTTAATAGTAACACATGTTCCACAGTAATAAAAGATATAAACACCAGGGGAACAGTGTAGTGGGGAGGCATATTTGGTGGATATGAGAACTTTCTGTACTACTACAAAATTTTTATGTCAATCTAAAACTATTCTAAAAAACTATCTATTAATTCAAACAAAATAATCTGGCAAAAAAAAAGTAATAATAAGCAACCATTTGCTCCTGCACCCCTCATTTACAAATGAAGAAAACTGAAGTTCAGAGAAGAAAAACGATTTCTGTAAGTCATGCACAACAGCTCAGAAGTAGAACCAGAACAATAGTTCACTTCTGATTCACAGTCCAAACTTCCTTCCCCCAACAGACTCCTGGAAGGCAAGGGCTCTATGCCTTCTTTATAACTTCGCAGTGCCACATCAGCACCATGCCAAAATATAAAAATAAAAAGTGCTTTGAGAATAATTTTAAGCTTTTAAGACAGCACTGGCTACTTACTAATTGCTTTAGTTAAGCTCATTTGTTAAATAATTGACAAAATTTTTCATCTCTGGTATTATAAGAGTAACAAGCAAAACATAACTAGAACAACCATGCTAAACATAGCATTTTATTTTATAAATCTACCTTTCTACTTTCCTACATATCTCTATTACCTGTTCACTATTACAATATACTGAAAAATACCACCAAAATGTAGATTGTGGATTTTATTTGCCTTGTTTGATAACATGTAGGTCTGAAAAAAAAAAAAAAGCTATGAAAGTTGTTAAAATAATTTTGATTATTTTATGGACTTGCTTCCTTGGTTTACTGACCTTTGCATACAATCTGAAAGGTTATTCTTTACCTCTGTGTGCCTCCTAGACAGCAGAAGCTCTGTGTCTTACCAGTAAATTTTCTGTGATTAATATTGACCTTGTTATTATTTAAGGAGGGGGGACGGGGAGTACAAATGTTTCCTCACTGAAGAAAGAACTAAAGTTCGATCATGCCACCTTCTATGTCTATTTATAATATTTTACTATCACTTTAATAGGTAATGATCCTCCTTAGGCACTCACGGATCCTATATTAATAAACTCAGACTCTAAAGCAAAAAGAATTTAAAATTTCCAGGATGTGTTTTTTTTTTGTAATTGTGATAAATATGTATGTAACAAAACACATGCCATTTCAACATTCTTCACTTGTTCAGTTTGGTGAGATTAACTTATATTCGTCATGTTGTTCAACCATTATCCCTGTCCATTCCCCAATTTTTTCCTTAAGAGAAGGCTCAGTGCCCTCCAAGCAATGGCTCCCTCTTTCCCCCGACCCACTATCCCTAGTAACCACTAATAGACTTTGGTCTCGATACACTCGCCTATTGCAGACATTTCACATAAGTGGAATCAGACAATATCTGTTCTTTCATGACTGACTTCTTTCATCATTAGCACAATGTTTTCAAAGTTCATCCACGTTGTAGCATATATCAGGACTTCATTTCTCTTTATGGATGAGTAATATTCCATTGTATGTATGTATCACATTTACTTATCCATCCATCTGTTGATGGCCGTTTAGGGTGCTCCACCTTTTGCCTAAGGGGCTTTGGTGGAGCAGTGGTTAAGCGCTCGGCTCCTAAGCAAAAAGTTAGTGGTTTGAACCCACCCAGCAGCTACGCAGGAGAAAGACCAGGCAATCTGCTTCCATAAAGATTACAGCCAAGAAAACCCTATGGGACAGTTCTACTCTGTCACATGGGATTCCTATGAGTCAAAATCAACTTGATCACAGCGAACAATAACAACGTCTTTTGGCTACTGTGAGGAGAGCTGTAATGAACATTAGCGTGCAAGTACCTGCTTACATTCCTGCTTCCAATTGTTTGGAGTATATACCTAGGAATAAAATTGCTAATATAAGCATAGTTCTATGTTTAACTTTCTGAGAAACTGCCAAATTGTTTTCCACAGTGGCTGTACCGTTTTCCCGGATATGTTTTATACCTAACGCTATCTTGGGAGATCTCTCACAGGTCCTCTGGAAAAAAATTAGTTATTTGTTCTCTTAGCCTATAAAAGGAGATGTGAGATATAATTTTGTGTGTTTAATGTGTTATTGTAAGAGTTGCCTAAGAAAAGTTGGCAAATTAGAAGAGATGCTCAGCCTGCCCAAGGTTAAATTTATATACATAAAATTGTATTAATATGAATATTTCAGAAATCATATTCTCTTTGTTCCCAGCTCTTAGAGATATATCAGTTCCCTTGCTATTCATACATCTTTAGGGGAAAACAAAGATCAAAACTGTCATAAAATACTTTTCCTATATTAAAAAAATATATATATATATATATATTTTATATTTATTAGAATCCTGGCAGTGATTTGTCTGATAGTATCAGGTAACTGTCATGAAATGAATTGTGTCCCCCAAAAATATGTGCTGAAGTCCTAAACCCTATGCCTGTAAACATGACCCTGTCTGGAAATAGGGCTTTTCTTTTGTTATGTTAATGAGGTCATACTGAAGTATGGCAAGTCCTAAACCTAATCCTTTCTGAGTGGTGTCTTATAAAAGGAGCAAAACAGACATAGACAACAGGGGGGAGACAAAGGCCATGTGAAGATACAGCTACAAGCTGCCAAGGAACACCCAGGAACATCCAGGGCTACCAAGACGGAAGAATCCTCCTCTACAGCCAATGCCCTGATTTAGCCTTTCAGCCTCTAAAACCATGAGACAATAAATTCCTGTTCTTGAAAATCACAATTGTGATTTTTTTGTTACAGCAGCACTAGGAAACTAAGACAACAACAATAGCATAAAACTGCCAGTAATAATTTTAGTTATTATTTAAAATGTTTACTTGGCCACAACCTTGCTTCTTTAATTTAAATCCCTGGTATTTTCTAGGCCAGGTCCTCAACTGAAGGTATACATCAAACTTACCCATCGAGTTTCATAAAACTATACCTGTCTAGGCCCTACTCTAGACTCACTGAATGTATTTGCTATTCTATAGCATGTCTGGAAACCCTAGTGGCGTAGTGGTTAAGTTCTACGGCTACTAACCATAAAGGTCAGCAGTTCAAATCCGCCAGGTGCTCCTTGGAAACTCTATGGGGCAGGTCTACTCTGTCCTATAGGGTCGCTATGAGTCGGAATCGACTCGATGGCAGTGGGTTTGGTTTGGTTTGGTTTACAGTATGTCTCAGGATAATTATTTTTGATATCTCAAGATTTTTCCTCTATACAAATTTTGTTTATCCATTTTTATAAGTCAGATGTAATTTTAACTGGCTTCTTTGAAAATAAGTTTAATCATTGTTCTTGCATTTTTTTTTCTAAAACTTATTTTGAAATAACTTTATTATCTGAATTTTCCATACCACGGGTAACCAAATCTCCTTGTCCACAAATTATTCTTAATAGGAACCCTCAGCAGACTTTCACAGTTGAAAATTATCAGTAATAAATTAACCGTAGTCATTAAGTCTGTTACCTACAGATAGTTTAATTTTGTTTCTGATACTTGCCTATAAGCTAACAGGTCAGTTCTCGTTTTCAACATGGCAGGTAATCTCATTCAGAGCCTTGTGGAAAAGGGTTGTATCAGGTATTCTAAACCACTGACACTTCAGAGAATAGACTCTCAGGCACTGCTCTTTGAACTGAAATCACTTAAACAATTTTCAGGTCATTCCAGCAGATTGTGTCAGGTTTCCAGGACTCTTTTTAGTCAAGAAACAGACAATTTCTTCCATGAGACTGTTAACCAAGATCCAACAGAACACTAATCAATTGTATAGAAGTGAATAAACTGGTGAGGGACATGTGTTGTGGTTATTTGTTTCAAATACTGGTGATGTTGTTTTAATGTTTATTTTCTGGATATATAAGAAAGCCCTTTCATCTCTTCCTATCTGTCACCTACAACAATGTAATGAACTCTGCTTTTATAAACTGAAATCAAACATTTTTAAATGTTATCTGTTTCTCACTGATCCCTCCAGAATTCAGAAACTCTTCCTATGTCCCTTTACTTTTTATGGCAACATAGTTATTTGCACAAGTTCAATAAGAATTTGTCTCTCATTTTACGAGGATACAACTGGACGAATTAATTATGCAACCAAGACCTAACTTTAAAGTGTCACATTTGAAAAAGATGTTTGTTTAATCAGACACATCACACCACTTTTAGGGAACAAAGGTTGGCTGCACTATGCAGCCTACAGAGCCCATCCAAGGAAAATGGCCTGGTACCTGGCTGACAGGGTCCAGTCTTACAAGTGGCGAAGAAGGCCTCTTCTTTGTACGGCAGGAACATTAGCAAACTTTGTAGCCCTTAAGAAGAAATCACCAAATTTATAAGCAGTGCTGGTGAAATCTGATGACTTTTTGTTGCACTTGGTTTCTTAGATTTGAGACACCAAATACAGACTTTTAAAAGTCGGATCTGAAATTACTTATGAAAATTTCTAGAAAGAAGTTAATTTTGTGGACATAGTAATTGTTCAAAGCTACACAGCTCTAGAGAGGGAAAGGAAATTTACAAAAGCTTCTAAGATGAATTAACACCCAGGATGCACACTCAACCCAGACCTATGAGGTAAAAAAAAAAAAAAAAAAAAGGCTTCTTAGAGGAAATGACCTCTAAGCTAAGGCCAGGACGACAGGCATTCTCCAAGCAAAGAGGCATGCAAACAAGAGATTAGCATTTCAGACAGAAAAACTCATATATTCAAAGAGAGAATATAAACGAATGGCACAAATGAGAAACTACTCTTCACTGTGAAATACAGACCATTTTTTAGTAGAGGGCAAAAGGAGGAATAGAGAATAAGAGCCTAACTATGTAAGCAAGGGCTTTAAAAATTCACTTTACCTTGAATGTGCCGATGGGAGTGTTGAATTTAAGTGTTTAGGACCAAGGAATCTGGAGTCACACCATCTAGCTTAGAATAATGGCTCTGTCGCTCATTAGCTGTGTGGCTTTTGGAATATAAATTAAGTACCCAGTAACTCTGTTTGCTCATCTATAAAATGGTAGTTACAGTAGCCTTTTAACTCACAGAGATGTCATCAAGACTAATGGGTTAATACAGGTAAACTACATAGAAAACTGCCTAGCATATAGTTTAAGAATCCAATGGTAATAATGGTATTAATAGCAATATTTGTCTTTTATTCTGTTGTCTTTTAGATTATTCTAGCTACAATGTAGAGAATGAATTCAAGACGGACAAAAACAGAAGTAAGAAGAATTAGGAGTATGTGAATTAAGGTAAGAACCCTAGGAATAAAAGTGAGGTAGAAAGATTTACAAGGCATGAAAGAGACAGGAGCAACAAGATTTCGTGACAGAATGTTTATAGGAGTTGAGTGTAGGAACCAAAAACCCGTTGCCATCAAGTCTCCATAAGGTTAACGATGGTTGATTTTTCAGAAGAAGATCACTAGGCCTTTTTCTGAGGCGTCCCAGGGTGGACTCAAACCTCCAACCTTCCAGTTACCAGCTGAGATCAGTAACCAGTTGTACCACAAGGCTTTATAAACATTCAGCTGACCTCACAAATTTGGAAACAGAGTAACATTTCAGCCCCAATTAAAAAGTTCTAAGCACCAGACTATCATCACACAAAGGAACAGCAATAGTCTCACTGAAAAATTTGCCAGAACTGGGCCCCATCCAAGCATATGCCGCATTATCACCCTTATGACCCAAAATCAGGAGTCTCCAGATTCTCAAGGACTGATTAAGAGGTAGAAACTACAAAAAAAAAAAACTGGATAAAAGGCTTGTTCTTGAGCCAGTGGCAAGACAGAATTGTAAAGATTAAGAGGAACAAAAATTTTTCAAAATGATAAAATGAGTCAGCAAGGCATTCAACATCTTTAATCTATATATAGTACTTTGGAACAAACCCAATTAAGCTTGGTATTTCCAAATCATGTCTTTTACTGCAAGAACTTCCTTTATATAGTTAAGACATTTAAAATCTAGCCTTTCTCTAAAGGGCTAAAAACAAATTATATACCTGCTTTTTATGTGAAACGATGGCGAAGGGTCGGTTCCACTAGTAAATATTGAACATCACATTTAATTGACTTTTTCTGTGTAACTTACAAATCTTTCAGATTGATTTTCACATCTAGAAAATTATTCTTCCACATGTATTCAAACCTGTGTGTCTACATACTCATTTTGAAGGAACTGCTTTAAACAAATACTTTTATTGGCTTTCATTTTCTAAATTCTGAGAATCGTATTTATGAACTTAGAGTAAGTGTGCAGTATTATAATTTTAATAGTGACAACACTGCTTTATCCTATTTCTTTGCAGGTAAAAGAAAGGAACCTGCTCAACAAGTATTTAGCAGAAAGTACTTATATCCATTAAAACTTCACTTTGGGACTTACAGCCAACATGGTGCCGTAGACAGAAGCCCCACGCCGTCCCTCCACAGCAAAGACCCAAAAAACTAAGTAAAACAGAGACAAACATCACTCCTGGAACCTGACGTGTCAAATGAAGAGATAAAGAACTCAGCCAAGTACCGAATGGAAAAAGAAACTGGCAGAGACAAGAAAGTGAGGAGAGATACATGCGGAGGGCCCCATCAGCTAATGCGGCACGGATCCACCATCTTGGATTCTTGTCGGGGATCAGCAGACAGGTAGCGTGGGAAAGCAGCTTTGCAGAACTCCCAACAGGAGACACAGCACCTGGTAACCAGCAATACACACTTTCCCACCCCCCATTCTCTCCCCACTGCTCTACCTCCGAGCTTCCTGGCCGGCTGCAGTGGCTCACCGGGCTGGGAAGTGCAGCATCCATGCCGCTTGGATTCGTCCCACCCATGTTGGAGATCAGAGGACAGTGAGTACAAGAAAGCAGGTTCGCGAAGTTGTCAGCAGGAGACAGAGCACCCAGTAATGAGCAACATACGCTTTCCTAACCACCCCCCTTCTTATCCACACCCCCTCAGCCTCCTCTGCTTCCCACCAGCCACAGTATCTTGGCCAGGAGGCAACTGCTTTGGCCTCAGGCTGCTTGGATTCACCCTGCCCACACTGGCGGGGCCCCTGAGCTGGTGTTGGTTCTTTCTGTCTCTTTTGGTTTCTTCTGTGCCTCCTACCACCTCCCCCTCCTTTCTCTGGAACATCTGGCTCCGTGTGCCATCTTTGCTTCTTCTTGAAAAGCTGTGAATCCACACTCCACTGGGGAACCACTCCCCCGGCCCACTACACCATGCTGGTGAGATCCCTGGGGCTTTTATTTTCCTTGTTTTGTTTCGTTTGTTTTTTCTTTTCACATCTTGGGAGCACCTTCTAGCTGGGCTGCACTGCACAGCTTAGGAGCCACTCCCATAATCTGTGCAGCTATGTAGGCGGGATCTCTGGGGGCATTCTTTTTTTTTTTTTTCTTCTCTCTCTTTTTCCCTTTCTGTCTTTCCTCATTTCTCATCTCTTTACATTTACCTTCTTTTCCTGTCTCCTGAATACCTGCTGCTGTGTGACATCTATACCCCCTCTAGCCAGGCTACACTGCGCAGCCTGGGGGCCACTTTCCTGGTCTCAGAAGCCCCACCGGTGGGACTCCGGGACTCCTGGGGGCTTTTCTTCCTTTCCAAATTTTTATCTAGTTTTTTTTCTTTTTCCTTTTTTTTTTTTCGTTTTGCTTTTCTCCATTTCTCAGTTTCTCATTTCTCCACTCCAATGGCAACCTCCCTTAGCACTCTTTTTTTTTTTCTTTCTTTGTTTCCTTGTTTGTTTTTAGCTCCTGTTTCTCTCTCCTCTTTCCCATACACCTATTAGCTCCACACATCACAACCTCCCACCCTCTTTCCTGCCTACCTGCACTGTGCACCCTCAAAGCACACAGGCACAGCCTACTGGAACCTGCCCAGGACTGATTCCTGACCTGTCCTGTCGGCCCTAGTACGTGCCACAAACAACCCATCCCAGCCTCTCCCCTTCAGCTGGTCCTGCCCTGCTGCACCATAGCTGAATGACTGGCCCCACCCACTGGACAAGGAGGTAAAAAGTATCGTTGACTACAGATAAGCAAACAACAAAGAACACACAGCTGGCCTGCTCAGACATGACCAAAACAAAAATGCAGGACAAAACAAACAAATCTACAATCAAGAAATGAAGAAAATAACTACCGCCAGTGTAGGCAGGGTGAATCCAAGCAGCCTGAGGCCAAAGCAGTTGCCTCCTGGCCAAGATACTGTGGCTGGCTGAAGACAGCAGACAATATCAAAACATACTTAAAAAAAAACAGGACAGGATAGCTCCAGTGGGCATCCAAAATAAAACACCAGATGACTTTCAAGTAGAAGAAAACACACTAGAACTACCTCACAGGGAATTCAAATCTTTAATATTCATAGTAATCCAAGAGTTGAAGCAAAAAGCAGACAAAAATTAGGAAAAAATAGACAAATTAATGGAAAAGGCAGACAAATTCATGGAAAATACAGACCAAAAAAATGGAACAATTCAGGGAAATAAATTCACAACTAGAAATCATTCAAAAACAACAATTAGAAATCCAAAAGATAAACAACAAGATTTCAGAAATGGACAGTGTCGTAGAAGGGCTAGGGAGCAGGTTTGAAGTGGGAGACAGAATCAGTGAAATTGAAGACAAACACTTGGCTACAACTCGTTTGAGGAAAAATCAGAAGAACAAAGAAAAATGAAGAAACCCTGAGAATTGTTGAATACAATCAAAAGCAAAAATTTGTGAGTGATCAGAGTTTCAGCACAGAGAGAGAAAATGGAAAACACAAAGAGGATCATTGAAGAATAGCTGACAGAAAACTTCTCTAATATCATGGATGATGGAAAGGTGACCATCCAAGAAGCTCAACGATCCTCATATAGGATAGACCCCAAAAGAAAAACACCAAGGTGTATCATAACCACTATTTTTGCTAAAACCAAAGACAAAAAACCCTGCGAGCAGCTCAAGAAAAACAAAAAGTCACACACAGAGGAGAAACAATAAGACTAAGCTCTGATTATTCAACAGAAACCATGCAGGCAAGAAGGCAATGGGATGACATATATAAAACCTTGAAAGAAAAAAATTGCCAGCCAAGAATCATATATCCTGCAAAACTTTCATACAAATATGATGGTGAAATTAGGACATTTCCAGATAAACAGAAATTAAGGGAATATGTAAAAACCAAACCAATCTTACAAGAATTATTAAAGGGAGTCCTTCGGTCTGAGAACAAACAACATCAGACCACAGCCTGAATCTAGGATGCAAGACTGTACCAGCCAGATACCAACCTAGGATATGCACTCTCAAGGACTATCCAAAACCAAAACAGCTGCAACAGGGAATCAGAGAGGTTAATGTGTAACTGACAACATCAGAACAATAAAGGAAGGAATAAACAGCATAGGTATACAACTTTCTAATGGAGAGGAGGGCAAAGTGATACCAAGTAATAACAGACTGGTTCAAACCTAGGAAGATAAGGGTAAATTTCAAGGTAACCACAAAGAAAGTTAACAAACCTACTCATCAAAATGAAGAAAAACATAAAGTCTCAGTAAAAACAAAATCTACAAAAACACAAGAAATGAAAAAGAGATCCACAAACAGAAGGAACTCAGCACAGGAGAATAAGAGGAACAAAGAAAATGTTAGCACCACAAAAAAAAAGCACTACAAAATGACAGCAATTAACTTACATCTATCAATAATTAACATAAACAGCTGAATGCATCCATAAAGAGACCAGATGCTCCAGCAATCCCACACTTTGGAATGTATCCTAGAGAAATAAGAGTCATCACACGAATAGACATACGTACACCCATGTTCACTGCAGCACTGTTCACAATAGCAAAAAAGACGGAAACAACCTAGATGCCCATCAACAGATGAATGGATAAACAAACTGTGGTACATACATATAATGGAGTACTACACAACAATAAAGAACAACGATCAATCTGTGAAACGTCTCATGAATGCATCTGGGGGACATTATGCTGAGAGAAATAAGTCAATCACAAAAGGACAAATACTGTCAATCACAAAAGGATAAATATTTTACTACTGTAAAAACTGAAAAGGTTTACACACAAAAAGAAACAATATTTGATGGTTATGGGAGAGGGGAGAGGTGGGGATGAAAAAACACTTAATAGACAATAGATAAGCAGTAACTCTGGTGAGGGGTGAGACAGTACGCAATACTGGGGAAGCCAGCACAACCTGTACAAGGGAAGGCCATGGTAGCTCCACAGACACATCTAAACTCCCTAAGGGACCTAATTGCTAGGCTAAGGACTGGGGTGACCATGGTCTCAGGGAACATCTAGCTCAGTTGGCGTAACAGAGTTTACAAAGAATGTGTTCTACATTGTACTTTGGTGAGTAGCATGTGAGGTCTTAAAAGCCTGTAAGCAGCCATCTAGGATACTCCACTGGTCTCACCCCTTTGGGAGCAAGGAAGAATGAAAAAAACTAAAGACCTAAGGGTAAGGTTAGTTCAAAGGACTGATGGACTACATCTACCACGGCCTCCACCAGACTGAGTCCAGTACGACTAGATGGTGCTCTGCTACCACCACTGACTGCTCTGACAGAGATCACAATAGACGGTCCTGGACAGAGCTAGAGAAAAATGTAGAACAAAATTCTAACTCAAAAAGAAAGACCAGACTTGCTGGCCTGACAAAGACTGCAGAAACCCTGAGAGTATGGCCCCCAGACACCCCTTTAGCTCAGTAATGAGGCCACTCCTGAGGTTCACCTTTCAGCCAAAGATTGAACAGGCCCGTGGAACAAAACAAGACTAAAGGGGCACACCAGCCCTGGGGCAAGGACTGGAATATAGAGGGGAACAGGAAAGCTGGTAATAGGGAACCCAGGGTTGAGAAGAGAGAGTGTTGACATGTCCTGGGGTTGCTAACCAATGTCATACAACAATGTGTGTACCAACTGTTTCATGAGAAACTAGTTTGTTCTGTAAACCTTCATCTAAAGTTCAGTAAAAAATAAATAAATCACTTTGCATTGCTGGCCATATATTTTATAATTCATCTTCAAAATGATAAATCTATACTATTATAAACTTTTACAATCATGTAAAAATACTTCATCATACTAAATACATATAATACTGTAAAAGATTAAAATTAAAATATGAATGAATAAATTCATCCCACAGTCTCCCATGTCATATTCTCTTACGATGATAAAGCTATACAGATAAGAATTGTTGAAAAATAACAAAACATCGATAATTGATTCAGATATTACTATAATAAGGAAAGATCTGATTGTTTATACCAGTTACACTTACTTCTAAGTAGACAGAAATAATAGGAGTAAATTCAACAAAGATTCAGTATTGTCAGGTTTTTTTGATAAGGAAATGTTTAAATGTTCCAAATATACACACCATAGATAAATTAAGAGTATAAAAATATGTTGAAACTAAAAATATTTAATCCCTATTAGTTTCAGAATAAGGACTTATCACCCTGTTATTTGTAACTTGCAGATTCATCTAGACACATTCTGCATAGTCTTTTTTCCCTCAGTTGATTAGGGAAAAACTATTACAGTATTGATGCGCAGTAGCAGCAGCGGCAGTTACAGGAGCAGTGGTAATACTCCAACTACACACATTTGTTAAAATTATGTGGTTCCAACCTGGTTTCCAAAGTCCTCTGGGAATTTCCATAATACCACCGGATCTGTAAATAATTAACATATATCATTAAAGAGAAGCAAAATAAATAATTTAAAGCAACTGTCATATTAAAATACTCTTAAAATTATCCAAGTTACCTTAAGTATATGTTTTATATTTTTATTTAAACATTACATTGATGAATTTCACTTCTTTTCCTTCACCAAATTAAATATTTAGAACTTTTAAGGGCTTTAATTAACTTTGGAACAGGAACGAATAAAAGTAGTATTTTCAATAAAAGTCAAATTATGGCCTAAGAAGATCATTATTTCTTTTAATAACTTACTTTTTTATTTACTTACCTTAGATTTTAAGATTCTGAAATCTGAATTTTCAGATTTAATCACCTTATAAAAATATCGGTCTTAATTTCAAAAGAAAAATATAAATATGTAACCAAATCTATCATGGCACTCAGGGACTAGACCAAACTATATCACCTTAAATTGCCATTTAAAATCTCAAATAAGGATTTATAAAAACTGTAATGATTGCTTTATATGAAAGGTCAATTTTCAGATCGCATATTTTCAACTCTGTAAAGCATTTTTTAAAATACCAGATAAGTTTATATATAGAGTAGCATGCATATTTAAAATACAATAGATATTTGCAAGGCATTTAGGATAAATTTTTCTAGTATGTTATAATAGTAATTTATATACAGTACAACCTGAGAAAGCTGGAACCTGTGTGAGGTGGAAACCTGTCAGAGAAGAAAAACTCAAATACTTTCCACTAAAAGGAGCAATAAGCAAGTGGTAAGACTGCACATTGTCAAAAGCAGAAAACTTGCAAGACCAGAAAAACAAGGCAGTCTTGTGCAGTTTTGGCTTTCACAGGTTTCACTGTATGTATAAATCAATGTTGCTTTATAAATACTCACACCAGTTTTTCATTTTCACAATTTCTCACAATATTTCTCTTCTACTTAATACAATAAAATGTTCTCACTTTTAATTAGCACTAGTAAATATTTTAGTCATGTGCTTATTTTTTAATTCTGTAAAAAAAAAACTTGAATATTTCAAATGTTCATAAAAAGGATAGTCTAAAATCAGTAATTTGGAAAAACCCTTTAAAAGCCCAAGATAAAACTAACATGAGTAGCAAGTACCACCAATAAGATAAGTTTGAACTTCATTCCGAGTAAAAGGACTCAGTGGATCAAACCAAACCAGACCAAACCCACTGACATGGCGTCGACTCTGACACATGGCGACCCTAGAGGACAGGGCAGAACTGCCTCCTTGGGGCTCCCAAGGGGCGACTGGTGGATTTGAGCTCTTAACTGCTGTGCCATCTGTGCTCCATCAGTGGATCGAAGAGATCATTTTACATACCCAGTCAATGAATGACTGCAACTCTATTCCATTATTTCCATTGTTTCATATTGTCTTTTTTGAAATACAGTCCAAGGATGCATGATTTCAAAAGTATTTAATTCCAAAACTCAATAAATACCCAGCAACATTTTTAGCTTGAACTGGCTTCTCTTGCTGTGTTTTAACTTATGATTCAAAAGAATTTTTTCAAACATTTTACCTTAAAAAGAAGGTAGTTTTCTTCCTAAAACTGACATTTTTATTTATTTAGGAACAAAATTTCCATATGAATTAATATAAGTAAGAAATCACTTAAAACATAAAAATAATGCAGCAAAAATTTAAGAAGGCAGTGTGCCTTCATGAAAAACCAAAGGTAGGTATGCATGTCTAAAATGAATGTGAAATACAATATAAATTACCCAAAAATGCTCAGACACTAATGTCCTGTGGATGGTTATGCTCCCAGTTGTGGGGACAGTTTTACCAAAACAGCAACGATTAAAATTTGAATCTCATAGAAGTATATGATATAAACATTGTAAAATATTAAACCAGTTATTATCTTGATAACTTAATACAATAACTAATGTCCACATAAACAAATTGTACAGAAATGCGTAATAGTCCTTTCTTATAAATAATGGAAAAAAGGGGTTTAATATGAATATTTAAAATATTCCTTTGAAACAACTTCAATTTTATAGTTACCGTTGGAGAAAATGTGACAAGTTCCTTATGCCCATGTCTTAAAACCAGGGCATTTATCTCACTGCCTCCATTATTTGCAACATTTACCTAAGCATGTTTTACTGCCTCCTTTTCTCATCCCTTACTATGCTGTTTTTTTCTGTATCATCTGTTCTTTCGCAGAGGGAGAGCAGTACACGAAAACAGCATCTATTGGTTTAACCACTTAGTGGGAAATATCCTATTTCCTTCCTTTTCATTAAATAAATTTTACCCTTCAGCATCCAAAAATTGTCATCATGTTGCCATATTTTGAAATGAACTAGCTTAGTTACTGCCAATGTGGTTAGGTTTAGACCACACCTGACATATCTTTGTAGCAACTTTTCACAAATACTACAGAGGAAGAAACAAAAAGGTTCTGGAAAAAATAATAATAATAACCCTATTCTACAACGCTACATACAAAGACTTAATTTTCTGTTCCTTAATGATTACTTTTCAGATATTCAATCTGATCTGGCAAGGTTAGGTCAACTTTATGCCGACTTTATAAGGGAAAGGATGAGAACTGCTGACAGGAATCACTGCTCCCAACGATGACTGATACATGTGTTTCTCTTGCTTTCAATGTCTAACGGTGATTCAAAGGAGGATCCATCTCTTAATTCAAAAAGAAACTCTGCCACCAATAATCCAGAAACCAAATAAATATGAATGAAGGAATATATAAATTGATTTTGACATAAATATAACTAGTCACTTGGTTTAATAAGAGATAATGCTAAAGTGTAGTAAGAAAAATATACAAATTTTATTAAGTTGATTAATTTGGAAAGTGAGTATTTAAAGTGCTATTTGTGCCTTACTATCACGAGGATTCCAAATTCATACTTAAGGCTTTTTAAAATGTAAAGTGAGATAAATTCAGTACAGTCATCCCTCTGTATCTGTGAGGGACTGGTTCCAGGACCCCTGCAGATGGGTATCTGATTTACTTACATTGTAGAATTAAAATTTTATGAATGAGGAAATTGAGGCCAAAAAAATAAGATACTTGCCTTAATCATACAGCTATTAATGTCAGAAACCAGAACTTTCTTAGTTGAGGTATGTTGTTGTGGTATGCCATCAAGTACGAAAAGTACAGAGAGAGTATATGCTGTTATAAGAGATAAGGGGAGAGAGTGTAGAGATGCTCAAAGAAATACTTCAAAACATTAAGTGATGTGATAACTAAAGAACGACAACTATAATTAAAGATAAAGCCATAGTAAGAGCAGCTTCAAAGGACGGTGGGAAATATAAGGTGGATTTAAGGATCAAGAGTAAAAGAGTATGTGGAAGGAGAGGCAGTGTGTATGGAGGCAACTTACCAAAGAAAGGCTACACAAGGAAGAAGAAAGTAAAGGTACATGGAGAGAGACATGAAGATAAAATAGCTGTTCGTCTGTGTTCTTTTAGAACATGAGTAGGTTTACATACTGATGGAAACGAATACACCAGCAGAGAGACAGCAAAGAAGTGATATAAGATCCCTGAGAAGGCAGTAAGGGTGGGATCAAGATCACGGGCAGTGAGATTAGCATTGATTAGAAACTGGAGCACCCCTTCCATTTTATGGGAAGACAAGAATAAAAAATACAGATCCAAGTAGATTCATAGAATTTGTTGTGCAAAGATAAGAGTTTTTCTGTACAACCTGCTAATTTTTCTTGTGTGGTAGGTGCAATGCTAAGAGAGAAGTTGTTGGAGGCTAAAGAGACGGTGTGAAATAACTCTTTAAGCCACTGTTGTGCACTCAATTTAGGTAGGTGTCCAGCTTCGCATTTAAGGGCAACAATGTGGTATTTCCTCCATCAGCTAGCAGACTAGGTACAAGAGATAACTGGTAGATTCAGTCAGGGTTGAACTTTCTGTCAGTCCTGTGTGCTGGAAAGAAAATTTAAACAGAAGAGTGGCTGTAGATATAAATTACTGATATAAAGCTAATAAAAGGGGAAGAGAATTTTTCTATAAAGTCTACTAATATTGTACATTATAGCAAACCATGAAAAACTATTTAAAAAACTATATTTTGACTTGAAGGTCTACTACATATACATGAGGATTGTAGGATTAAGATATATAAATAAATAAATAAATGGAAACATTTAAATACTCATGAAATTAGGAGGCTGACGTTCTCATCTTCTACTTACAAATAACACATACTTGCCATCTATGATCAGGTGCAGCTACTGAAAAAGCTTCCCCTCCCCCTCCCCATCTCCTTCTCCCTCTCATCCTCTCCTACCTTAATCTAAAACAATAAAGTCTCATTTGTTCACCCAAGTGCACCATATAACTACCAGTTGCTACATGTGAAAAACGACTGAAAAGCACGGAATTAGATACTACAGTTGAAATTATATTTTTTACTACACTGGCTAAAATAGCATCTTTCAAATCCTCTAATTATTGTAATTTTATACCCAGTCTAATTGCAAAAAAAAAAAAAGTGGGGGTGGGGACTTAAGGCAGTACCTAGTATTTCACTCAAGCTTTTAGGGCCACAGAAGACCTTGTTGAAGCCAGAGACCCAGAAAACCAGTACCTTACCATTTTTCCTGGGAATGCACTGCAGGAAAACACAGATTTACAGCATATATGGAAAGATATCACTCACTCTGACAAGGTAGTAATGAAGAGCTCTACTAATCCAATCAAAAAACAAAAACAGCTTTATACACTGTATAGCATTTGTTGTTGTTGTTGTTGTTGTTAGGTGCCATTCAGCCGATTCCAACTCATAGTGCCCCATGCATAACAGAACAAAACACTGCCCAGTCCTGTGTCATCCCCACAATCATTGATATTTTAAGCCCATTCATTGTTCAGCCACTTCCTCATTTTCGCTGACCATCTACTTTACCAAGCATGATGTTCTCCTCCAGGATTGGTCCCTCCTAATAAATGTCTAAAGCACGTGAGACAAAGTCTCACCATCCTCACTTCGAAGGAGCGTTCTGGCTGTACTTCTTCCAAGACAGATTTATTCATTCTTCTGGCAGCCCATGGTATATTCAATACTCTTTGGCTATGCCACAATTCAAAGGCATCAATTCTTCTTCAGCCTTCCTTATTCACTGTCCAGCTTTCACATGCATATAAGGTGACTGAAAATACCATGGCTTGGGTCAGGAGCACCTTAGTCCTCTAGGAGACATCTTTGCTTTTTAACACTTGAAAGAAATCTTTTGCAGTATATTTGCCTAATACGTCATCTGATTTCTTGACCGTGGCTTCCCTGGGTGTTGATTGTGGATCCAAGTAAAACGAAATCCTTCAAAACTTCAATCTTTTCTCTGTTTATCATGATGCTGCTTATTGGTTCAGTTGTGAGGATTTTTGTTTTCTTTCTGCTGAGGTTTATGCATACTGAAGGCTGTGGTCTTCGGTCTTCATCAGTAACTGTTTCAAGTCCTCTACACTTTCACCAAGCAAGGCTGTGTCATCTGCATAACGCAGGTTGTTAATGAGTCTCTTCCTCCAAGCCTGATCCCCGGTTCTTCTTCATATAGTCCAGCTTCTGAGATTATTTGATCGGCATACAGACTAAGTACGCTAAAAAGGTACAACCCTGACACATACCTTTCCTAACTTTATACCATGCAGTATCTCCTTGCTCCGTTCAAACGATTACCTCTTGGTAGAGGTACAGGTTCCACATGAGCATAATTAAGTGATCAGGAATTGCCATTCTTCCCAATGTTATCCATAATTTGTTATGATCCACACAGTCAAATGCCTTTGTATAGACAATAAAATACAGGTAATATCTTTCTGGTATTCTCTGCTTTCAGCCAAGATCCATCTGACATCAGTGGAAGGATTAGCTAAAGTTTATTCTAAACTATATCAGGGACTTCACTCGCTTGAAAACATGGACCCAAATGTAGATCGCTCAGGGAAGCAGTGAGATGTTACCACGAAATATAACAGGAAAAAAAGAAAAGGACCATAGAGACTACTCTAATTTTCTGACTAGAAACGCCATCCCCATTCCAGGGATAATCCAGATGACCTAGAACCTTCCACAAATGGAATTATTACTGCAACTGACAAAACGCCAACATCGTCCAACTCTTCTTCAGCATCGGAGTAAATTTTTATTATTTGTTTGTTTTATGTATGTATGTACATATATGTATGTATATGGAAACCCTGGTGGCACAGTGGTTAAGTGCAAAGGCTGTTAACCAAAGGGTCGGCAGTTCGAATCCGCCAGGCACTCCTTGGAAACTGTATGGGGCAGTTGTATTCTGTCCTATAGGGTCACTATGAGCAGGAATCGACTCAATGGCACTGGATTCTGGGTTTTTATGTACGTACACAGGTATTAAAACATACCTGTAAATTTATATATAATGTTTCTAATCCTCAAAGACAAATAAAGATTGGATTTATAAAGACACTGATAATAAAGGTCAATAATAATAAAAACTTAAAAAAAAAATGAAGTATCTGACTTACGTCAGGACTGACTGACAACAGAGTCACTGGAACAGAGCCCTCTCATAAGTCAGGGACTACTTATAGTTCCAATTTGAACTAAAAGGATAAATGCCAATAATGTAAACGTAAAAACACTTAAGGCCTCCATTTTTTTTAATTTCTTTTTTTATTTTAAAGAAAAGGTATGTTATGTATGGAGAGAATCATAAAATCTTCTGAATGGGAGAGGGCCTTCAGAGGTTCTTTTGTTATCACCCACAGTCAGGAAAATTATATTGTGTCCCCAATCTGGAGGCGGTAACTTTTGAAGCCAAGACTAGAATCCAAGTATCCTTGCTTCTAGTACGACACACTTTCTAAAATATGATGCTGCATATGAAAATACACTATAAAATAAACTTAACTTGCTCTATTTTATCGATCTTTGAATTTACCGTTCATTCCACTACAAAGTAGCTTCAGGTACATTCCCAAGTCTAGAAATTTTCTTAACTACCTATAGGAAGATACTTTCAGCAAACCAAATATTCAAATCTTCTTTTAAAAATAATGGTCTAAATCCTACAGAGTGTCTCTAAACAATACTTTGAAATTCATATGTGAAAAAACCTACAAAAGGATATTAATCCCAAATAGGACTCAAATCAATACCCTCTCAATCTGGGATTAAAAGACTTCTTCATGTAATCAATTAAGTTTGACTCAAAAACACAAAACCTTAAAGAAATAAAAATATTATTTCAAGATGTATTCTTATTTTATAACCAGTTGCAGAAATAGCAGACAGCATTTTTTTACTTACTGCTTCACATAAAATTAAAAGCTAACAGTTTTGAAATGTTCTCAGTTTATTCACCCTCCTAAAAATGTACATAAGCAGTGGTACAAATAACATTTAATGTAATGATCCCACCGCGGTACCTTTATTCTTAAGGATGATCTGGATAATCAAACAATCTCTACTGTAAAATTACTTTAGTGCTTTTGAAATCCAAATCATAGAAGCAAATTAATGGATAATTTTAGCTTTTCTAAATGTTTCTCCCAGGATAATCTAAAATAAACTCAAAACGATGAAGTTCTCTTTGCACATCTATTAGCAAATTCTAACTAAGGTAATGAAAAAGTGGCTTCAAAGAACCTTAAGAAAATGTAATGCGTTGTAGTATGTTAGATACATCATTTTGCTACTTCTATTCCTTTTAAACAAGACCCATTATAATAAAATGAAAAACCTCATCAATCACCTGATAGAGTAATTCCAAACTTAACCAAACAGGGCTAATGGGTGAGAATTGAATTGAAAACACCTTGACAAAGAAAGCAATTTCTTTTCTTCGCACTCCTCTGAAGCTGTGGGTGATCATGGTAATCGAACTATCAGCAGTGAGGGGCCATCTGTCCCAAGGGCCCTTCAGAAGAGTTAAAAAAAAAAAAAAAAAATCAACGACAAAAAAGGGAAAGAAACGCTGTCTCACAGATGTTCTATCTTGATTGATCTATGACAAGGAACTTAGAACTGAGAATCAATGTTTTGACGTTTTTCAGATACCAATCATTAAAACCCAACACAAAAGTTCTACAAGAACCCAGGGGGAAAAAAGTTAATAGGTTGCTTGTAGAAAGATGAACTTTCATACAAAACCTGCTACATCTTTTAGTCAGCTGAGATGTTCATCATCTCCTAACGCAATAGCTTTTATTATGATTCCCAAAGAGGAAAGAAGGCAAGAGGCTAGGCTTTAAGTAAACTCTCAGACTAGCATTTGAGAAGGTAGTTTTGTTTTTTTTTTTTAATGTATATTCTTTCCTCAAGTATATCATTAAAGAAAAAGAACACGTGTTTTCATTGGCAAAAGTGATTGTATTTAAGTCTTTGACTAAAATAGATTTCTCTTTAAATGCAGGCTTAACATGAAACCTCAGAAATGTAAAATTAATTAAATCTCAAAGCAGTTTCATTTTGTTCAAAATGTTTAAAATATTTTCGTATTATACCAAAAAATAATCACAGACAGAAGTGCAAACTGGGTCAAAGCTTCTCTTGCTTCATGTAAAGACAGTTTTTTAGTAGACTCCTGGCACTCTTGGATGTAACATAGTTTCAATAGTTTGGGAACAGCCAACGTTCATAAATAAAATCGTACTAACTACAAAACAATTTACTAAAATGAAAATCTAGGTGAGTTATATTAAGAACTAAAAACATCACTAAAAACATTTCAGAATTGATTTTAAAATGAAGCATACAACTGACCATAAAACAAAATAGCAGAGAACCAAATAAATCCATGCATCACAGTTTTTTCCAGAATATGCTCAAATCGGAATCAAATTAAATGTAGAATAAATGTGATTTAAGACTCATCAAACAAATTCACTAAGGTGCTTACTGTAAATGCAGTAGCTCCTTATCTTATTTATGTATGTATCTCCAGAGCCTAGGAACGGATCCTGTGATCCCAGAGAAATGGCACCATCAGGCACCTAACAGGGCACAACTGCCCTCTGGAAGTCTTGCCAAACATAAGCTTACGATTCAAAATTACCATTAGAAATTTAAACACTTGTGATTATAAGCCAACAGGAAAAAACAGCCAAATCAGAACCATCCCAAAGGCATAAGATAGTAAAACGATCTGAAACAGCACACAGAATAAGGATGTTTAAAATGTTTACAGAATAAAATAAGGAAGTAAAATATAAGCAAGCAATGAGAGACTTAAGAAAACAGGCATATTTTGAAAACAAGTAGAACTTTAAAGAATGAGAAATATAATCTATAAACTTAAAAGCTCAATGAAGGAAAGAAATATATTACTGCAACTCACTTGAATTGAATCAGACACAAATATTAAACAAAATGAGGCAGAGAAAGAAAAAAATGAAAAATATAAAAGAGGTTAAGAAAAATGAAGACTAGAAGGGTAACAGTCTATTTAGTCCTATTTAGTCTATTTACAGTTCTAAAAGATGGTATCTGAGAAACTGGATTGCATATGATAGGTGTGAAGGATAATATGAGAGAGAAAAAAAAAAAAAACGTTGCCCCCACGTGGACTCCAGCTCATGGTGACCTGGGTGTGTGTCAGACTAGAACTATGCTCCACAGAGTTTTCAATGGCTGATTTTTTGGACACAGATCACCAAGCCTTTCTTCTGAGGTACCACTGGGTGAACGCAAACCTCCAGCCTTTTGGTTAGCAGAAAAGTACATTAACTGTACCACCCAGGGGCTCCATCAGAAGAAATAATGATTATATTTTCCTGAACTGGTGAAAGATGAAAATCTTCGACACAACAAACCCAGCAACATCATGAGAAGGACACATCAAATGCATCATAGTAAAATTACAGAACACAAAAAACAGAGATACCTTTTAAAACATACCAGAGAAAAACCAAAACTCATTGCCATCAAGTCAATTCTGACTCATAGCAACCTTATAGGACAGCGCAGAACTGCCCCATAGTGCTTCCAAGGCTGTAATCCTTGTAGAAGCCAACTGCCATATCTTGCTCCTGTGGAGCAGCTGGTAGGTTCAAGCTGCTGGCCTTCTGATTAGCAGCCAAACACTTAACCACTACACCATGAGGGCTCCTTAAAGAGAAAAGAGATATCTTTAAAAAAAAAATCTTTTTTCTTTTTTCACTTTTACTCTGATAACAGACTTCTCAATAGCAGCAATGGAAGTCACAATAACATATAATAATATATTCAAAACTTTTGAGAAAATATGTCTGTCATTCAAGCACTATAAAAACAGGAATATGGGTAAAAAAAAGATATTTTCAGAAA